>NC_044988.1:6232476-6532476 GCF_008728515.1 Papio anubis | reverse complement strand
ATATACACAACATTCAATAATGCATGTTGACAATTTTAGTGACAAGTTAGTCTTTAGTCATAACATAATTTACTAGAATTCAAAAGCAGAAGCAAAACTACCTTTACTTTTTTATAAAACCCACACTGGTGTAATTCAGTGAAACAATTTAGGGTTCTACATATAGCAATCAATTACCAAGAATTGTTTATCATATATCTTAGGAATTTCAAAAGAAAAAATCCTCGGTCTCAGTAATTTCTCACAGAATTTCATTTCAAAAATGTTTTGGTAAAAACAATGCATGTGCACTTTATTACTTTGAATTAGAAAAGTAAAAGAACAAAAATAAACAGATGACTGTGATCTCACATTTATATCCAACGCAGCAGCCCAATCAGACATTTTTAGAATTTTGTGATTGGCAAATATTAAAACGTTAACTACATAAACATTTTGAAATAGCGGAATTGTTTCGGCTTGTGTGTGTGTGTGTGTGTGTGTGTGTGTGTGAGGCAGACACACACACACACACAAAGAGAGAGAGGGAGAGAGAGAGAAGGTAAACTAAAAGTGATTAAACAGTTTCTAGAATATGTAAGCTGGGGCAGCACACATTCAGGCCAATCTCATATAATCCATGTAGCCAATGCTTCATAAGAAGCTTTGACTAACAAAATTACATTTCTTAGTATTCTAAGAGAAGTACAGGCAAGCCATGAACCCACAAGTGGTGTTCTAATCTACAGGAAAGAATACACAACAGTGATTCCCAACCTGAAGGGTATGACTGTGATCACACATTTACAACCAACGCAGCCGGCCAACCAGAAAGACTTTTCCAGAATGTCACGATCGGCAATATATTAAAACTTTGGGGGCACAGCACACCATGTGAAAACACGTTATGTATGGGAAACACTGTCTGTATCTGTGACAACTATGACATATTTTTAATCTGTATTTACATATTACTGTGGTTAATAGAAACATCCATTTTAATACATTACTGTAACAATGACATTTTGACATTACACACCTTCTCAATGTAGAGCCACTAAAATGTCTTAAGTGTATAAAATTTTAAGAACTTTAAAAGGAGACCTCATATTCCTTCTAGGTTCTAGATTAGAAACCACAGTCTAAGAGAAAACTCTCTCCTAATTGTTAAAAGAAGTCGTTTCAGCTAAGCTACCACCTTTAACCAGGTCTTTCACTTCACAGGTATTAAACGGTCTGAATTATTCTATAGCAACTATTTTAGTCTAAAATTTTTCTTCTCAAATGTTGTAACAGGCCGGGCACAGTGGCTCACGCCTGTAATCCCAGCACTTTGGGAGGCCGAGGCAGGCGGATCACTTTAGGTCAAGAGTTCAAGACCAGCCTGGCCAACATGGTGAAACCCTGTCTCTACTCAAAATACAAAAATTAGCTGGGCATGTGGCAGGCGCCTGTAATTCCAGCTACTCAGGAGGCTGAGGCAGGAGAATCACCTAAACCTGAAAGGCAAAGGTTGCAAGTAAGCAGAGATCACACCACCACACTCCAACCTGGGTGACAGAACATGACTCCATCTCAAAAAAAAAAAAGTTGTAACAACAATTCAGGAACTCAGTTAATATCCCAATTTTAGTTTCCTAAAAAGAAAAATACACTAATATACTTTGTACTTTTTTCAAAAGTATTTACTTTGTATATATTTGCTTAATATAATTTGTTAACATAATGAAATTATTTCAGAAAGTTTGAAGACAGAAAAAAATCACCTTTAATCCATGATCTTTTTTTTTTATTATTTTTTCAAACAGGGTCTAGCTCTGTCACCCAGGCTGAAATGCAGTGGCACAATCACGGCTCGCAGCCTTGATCTTCCAAGCTCAAGCAACTCTCCCACCTAAGCCTCCTGAGTAGCTAGGACTACAGGCATGCACCAACATGCCTGGCTAACTTTAGTATTTTTTTTTTTTTGGTAGAGACAGGGTTTTGCCATGTTGCCCAAGCTGGTCTTGAACTCCTAGGCTCAAGCCAATTGCCTGCCTCGGCCTCCCAAAGTGCTGGGACTACAGGTGTGAGCCACCTGGCCCATGATCTTATTGGTAGACATAGTTTACACAGTTACAGTAATAATGGCCATAACATTTTATATACAACTCTCCCTATGCTTGTAACAGGTATTTTCCATACTCCATATGTATCACTTTATATGTATCGTATTTACATGTCTTTATATGTATCACTTTAAATATCTACTTAACATTCTAATGAGTGCATCGGTATATAATAATACGTCACTTAAAGACTACATTCTGAGAAATGAGTCCTTAGAAAATTTCATCCTTGTATAAACATCATAGAGTGTACATACACAAACCTAGATGATGGTACAGGCCAGGGGTCCCCAATCCCTGAGCTGATGAACATTTTGGGTCTGTGGCCTGTTAGGAACCGGTGGCACAGTAGGAGGTGAGTACAGGCAAGGGAGCATTACTACTTGAGCTCTGCCTCCTGTCAGATCAGCAGCCGCATTAGATTCTCATAGGAGCACAAATCCTACCATGAACTACGCATGCGAGGGATCTAGGTTGCACGCTCCTTATGAGAATCTAACTAATGCCTGATGATCTGAGGTGGAACAGTTTCATCCTGAAACCATCCCCTACATGAATAGGATATACGGTATAACATATTTTTCTTAGGCTACAAGCCTGTATGGTGACTGTACTGAATGCTGGAGGTAACCGTAACACAATGCTAAGTATTTATATGTACCTAAACAGAAAAGGTACAGTAAAAATACAGTACTATCATCTTATGAGGCTGGGCACAGTGGCTCACCCGTGTAATCTCAGCACTTTGGGAGGCCGAGGCAGGTGGATTACCTGAGGTCAGGAGTTCAAGACCAGCCTAGGCAACATGGTGAAACCCCGTCTCTACTAAAATTACAAAATTTAGCTGGGCATGGTGGCACACATGTATCCCAGCTACTCAGGAGGCCGAGGCATGAGAATCGCTTGAACACTGGAGGCTGAAGTTGCAGTGAGATGAGATCACACCACTGCACTCCTGCATGGGTGACAGGGAGACCCCGTCTCAAAAAAATAAAAATAAATAATCTTATGGGACCAGTATCGTATAATGCAGGCCACTGTTAACCGAAATATTGTTATGGAGCACATGACTGTATTTGTGTGTGTGTGTGTGTGTGTACATACATATATATGAAAAATACTAGAAGGATAAAAATAATAATTGTTATTTTTATTAGGGGATTAATAAAGTAGAGGAAGTAGGGTTAGAGAGAGTTCTCTCTGTATACATTTTCATACATTCTGACCTACCATGCTACTTTTTTAAACTAAAAACTGATTAAAAACTTAAAATGTAAGTAAAGTACTTAATAATGCTAAATAATAGGTAGATTTAAATGAGAAGTCAGAAATCATTTGGCCCAACCTCCAATGCAATGTAGGAATCTCTTTAATGTTTATGTTTTCCCAGCATTTTAGAAAACAGATGTAGCCAAACTTACTATCAGTAAATAGGAGAGTGGTATGACACAATTCAGAGAAGCTGCTTGTTATATCTCAACCATTCCTGAAAAAAAATCAGTGAATTAAAGCACAAAGGCTGATTAATTCCAGCAAATACATGCTGAGTCCCTGTTGTTTGCTGTATTCTGAGAATGTGAAAGATGATTCTCAAAGAATAAGAGGAGTTCCTATGCTCAAGAAATTTGAGGCAAGACCATTTGCTAAGCTTTAAGTATTCAGAAATGAAAAAGGTATCACTGGAATACAGGTTATTAATATATACAGAGAAACCTTTGTGGGGGCAGAAAAAGGAGAGGGAAAATGATGACTGTGAAGGGATGGAGAAGAGGCTAAAAGGATAATCAATAAATGGTACACTGTGTTTTTGAGTTTTTTTGTTTGTTTGTTTGTTTTTTTAGACAGAGCCTCACACTGTCGTACGGGCTGGAGTGAAGTGTTGCCATCTCAGCTCACCGCAACCTCTGCTTCCCAGGTTCAAGTGATTCTCCTGCCTCAGCCTCCCGAGTAGCTGGGATTACAGGCGCCCACGACCACAGCCAGAAAATTTTTTGTATTTTTAGTAGAGACGAGGTTTCACTATGTTGGCCAGGCTGGTCTTGAACTCTTGACCCTGTGATCCACCCACCTTGCCCTCCCAAAGTACTGGAATTACAGGCATGAGCCACCATGCCCAGCCGAGGTTTCTTTTAATATTACTACTTTGGAATACAAATTAAAGCTTTAATTATGTGAAAGACTGCATTATTCAACAATAACTGATAAACGTGGCCTGATTAAGATGTTTATACTAATACAGGCTATAAGTTTAAATATTCTTTAAATAATGTAAAGAGATTTTATCTAGAATTTTATTTCATATGTACATGTTAAAAGACAGACCTACTAGTCAGCTTATAAATGTAAATATATGTAAAAAAAAGAGGCCCGGCGTGGTGGCTCACACCTGTAATCCCAGCACTTTGGGAGGCTGAGGCAGGTGGATCACCTGAGGTCAGGAGTTCAAGACCATGGCCAACATGTTCAAACCCCGTCTCTACTCAAAATACAAAAAATTAGCCAGGTGTGGTGGCAGGTTCCTGTAATCCCAGCTACTCGGGAGGCTGAGGCAGGAGAATCACTTGAACCCAAGAGGCAGAGGTTGTAGTGAGCCGACATCACAGCACTGCACTCCAGCCTGGGCAACAAGAGTGAAACTCCATCTCAAAAAATAAAACAAGAAAGGAAAACCTTTCGGAGAAATCTGAAAGAACAGTTCCATCATACATACTGAATTACTAAAAGAGATGATATGCCCCAATTTTTCTATAATTAAAACATTGACTTGTTGACAAAACAATCAAAATCTTGAGTTAAAAGATTATCCTGATTGTATGAAAGTTTAAAAGCCCATAAAGCAAACTAAATAGATTAACTTGTTAAAAAGCACTCAAGACTAACATGTTATTCTAATAAACAGCATGTGGTATATTATTTGAGGACATTTTGCATGTCCTCAAAAAGGCAATCTGTAACAGACAGCCACAAACTGTGCTAAAGCATTAAAGCCTTTTTCAAAGTATATTCCTAATGCAGAAATCTAGAACAAATGGGCTACAAAAGAATATGTAAAATAAAAGGAATTCCACCAGTAACTATAGCGTGGTAATTATAAAACCTACTGCCCATAGAAAAACAATGCCAGGATGATCACTAACACTTATTTTTAAAACGTTAATCTGTCTTCACAACATTGTTATCACTCCTCAAAAATTCATATAATTGGGCCTTCTTTAAAAACCCTAAAGCCACTCTGTATCTTCCCAATAAGCCATCCAATGACCTTTAGAGAACCTCTCAACCATCAGTCATAGTGTTACACTCCTTTACCTCAAGATCATATTCACCTCGTCCCTAAAACTAGACGTAAGAATCCTAATTCTCTTGGTATAAGTCTTTCGCAATGTTTAAAAAAAAAGAACTCAAAATATACGTAAAACCCTTATAAGCACTCCAACTAAGCAGACAGTATTACTCGCATTTGACAAATGTAAAAACAGAAATCTACTGCATAACAGCATAACCCTAGCAGTTGAGAGTAATAAATCTACACTCACTCTGATTACTCAACTGGAATTAAAACTAATTCTTTTCGGTATCCTACATTTTAAGAAATGTATTAAAAAGGCAATAAAACCTCATCAAAAGCCAAAATATACTGCATATTTCTAAACATCACACTATTCTGCAATATTTTAAGGCAGAAGCCACAGAGATCGAAGCTAAAAAAAATGAGAATCCTTAAGAATGAAACTAGGGGCTGGGCACGGTGGCTCACCTCTGTAATCCCAGCACTTTGGAAGGCCAAAGATGGTGGATCACTTGAGGTCAGGAGTTGGAGACCAGCCTGGCCAACATGGTGAAACCCTGTCTCTACTCAAAATACAAAAATTAGCTGGGCGAGGTGGCAGGCGCCTATAATCCCAGCTACTCGGGAGGCTGAGTCAGGAGAATCACTTGAACTGGGAAGGTGGTGGTTGCAGTAAGCCAAGATCACGCCACTACACTCCAGCCTGGGTGACAGAGCAACTCTATCTCAAAAAAAAAAAAAAAAGAATGAAACTAAAGAATATTGGCCACAATTAAGACACATCAAGCAATATTGTACTACAGGTACTACAAACAAGTATTTTAATGGCTCAAAGTTTTTTTTCAACTTCTGAAACAATCTAAATGTTGCAAAAGCTTCTTTCTAATGCTCTCAGACTAAGCTTGTTTTTTTCTTGTGGATCAGTAAAACACAAAGAGGAGTTGTTGGTAATGGGGTTCAAACCACAGAACATTCTAACGGAAAACAGACTACTACTGAGGAAAAATCAGACTACAGTTTAATTTCATAATAGAAGATATTTACATACCAGCACAGAATATCCCTGGGACTTCACTCCTGATTATTATGGTCCGTACTTTCTTATCAGATTTCAAAGCATCCACAGCTTTTGATAGCTAAACAGAAATAGGAAGCATATGAGGGAAAAGAGAAAAATAAAATTTTACATTGAGGACAATAATGTATCTTAATATTAGAAGCAAACAGTTTAATTTTACACTCACCATTTTTATAAGATTTTTACTGAGTGCATTTTTGCCATAAGCTCTGTTTATTCCAAGCACCACAATTCCTAGTTAAAGGGGAAAAAAAGTACAAGCACTTGAGTGAGCGAGGCATTCAGAGAACAGATTCTACATCACACATCTAGCTAACTTCGAACTTAACAAATCAAAGAAATTCAGGATATCACATTCCCTTCCATTGATCTCTTCTTAAGCACCAAGGTAATTTGCAACATTTTGGTAAATTTTACATCACTAACTCAAACTAGAGGGAAGACCACACTTATCAGTGAAAATTTTAAGTTAAAGGATACTATTTAAAATGTGGTTTCATCATCTTCAAGTAGATACAGAAGTAACAGCTAATAAACCTTGTTACATGCAGGTATTACAGCATCTGCTTTTTCTAGGATGCCAGTTCTAAATATCTCAATTTTTTGTTGTTGTTGTTCATACTACATAGTTTTCAGTAATTCTATGCCAGGTTTCTCTCCTGATTTCTGTCTGATACACTTAACCTGAGGGCACTTCCATTTAGATGTCCAACAAGTACTTTCAACTCAACCTATATAAAACAAAGTTCATTATCTCTCCCACAAACCCAGCTGTCACTCCTAACTGCCCCATTTTTTAAATCAAAAACCATCATCTAAACCCAGCCTCCCATTCCTTCCAGTTACCAATTTTCTAAAAACAATACTAAGCATAGAATTCACCCCCTACTTAAAATCCTTTCATTATTTATTTCAAAATATGCAACTTCAAAGATCTTAATTTGATATTCAAAGTTCTGCACAACCTCTACTAACCTTCTTGTTCCTGGAGTAGACACATTTTCACTGTGTATCAGAAACACCTTCCACTGAGTCAGGGTGGGTATGGTTCTTGTTTGCAACTGAGTTAAACTGAAGACAACAAAACGTACACATGCCTTCGCTGTGCAAGAAACTGTGCAGAATCATTTTTTAAAGTATAAAAATGAACTTCTGCTCACAAAAGAGTAAATCTGCAAGAATGCCAAATGCTCTCAGTACAGAGAAAAGCATAAAGGACTGCTATCTGACAGGATCTGTATTAAAAAGCTGAACGACTTTTGGTAGGTCCCAATACTACTGACAACAGCTACCACCGGTAGGCCTCAGGCACTGCTCCAGGTGCTTTAAGCGAATTAACTCATGTAATCCCCAACACAACCCAAGAGGTGGGCACTATTTTTATCCTTAGTTAACAGATAAAGAAATGGAGACTTGGAGAGGTGAAGTAACTTCCTTCAGCTATTAAGTGCTAATCTAACTCTGTATTTAATAAAACTGTGTTACACTGTTCAAGCTTCAGTTTCCTTAGGAAGAAAATCAAGCAGCTAAGACTAGATGTGTCCATTCATTCAAACATACTGAGGATGTACTATAGTGATCAGCAGCCAAGGAACTAGAGTCTAGGAGGGAAATACAAACATTAATAATCATAGAAATCATTAATAACCATAAATGTCATTAATAACGAATTCAAACTGCTTTACAAGCTTTAAGTGGTGCCACAGTAACTTGTAACCAGAACTGATAATGGTCTAGGGCAAAAGGAGATGGTTAGGGAAAGCTTACCCCAGACAGTGGAGGTTAGAAGGATGAGTAGGAGTTAAGGTGAGAGGGAAGGAGAGGGGCTGACTGCCAGGCAGAGAAAACAGGAAAAGCATAAACTAGTCACGGTCCCACTGAATGTCCTGTCACCTACGAGGCGAAGAGAGTGACCAATGAAAGTAAACAGGTGAGCACAGGCCAGAAATATCCTTACAGACCTGCTGAAAAGTCTGTTCTTCACCCTAAGAACCACTGAAGGAGTTTACGTTAGGTATAAACATACACACATGCACATATAAAACTGGAGGCAAACAGTTTCTATATTTGAAGATCATACCAGAAGTAGACAGGGGTGGGAGCTTCAAGACACAACTGGAGTCCAATCAACAGATAACAGGTCTGGCTGAGATAGGCAGTGGTAGAAATAAAGGAAAGTGAAAGGATTCAAGAACCATTCAAAATTTTAAATGAGTTAATGATGCCTAGACAGAGGACTGATTTAACTGGAAGAAAGTGTTAGGGAGTATTAACCAGGTTTCTGGCTTCAGCAATTGGATGAAAGAAGATGACATTTAATGAGACAAAATCATAAAAAATACCGTGGCGAGGGTGGAGGGGAGTAAAGCTCATGAGTTCTGTTTTGAATTAAAGTGAATCTGAAGTGCCTTTCAGACATCCAAGCTGACACCACTTCCAAGGGCTAAGAATGCAGGCTCTAAGGTGTGATTGCTGGGGATGAAATCCCAGTCTGCCGCTTACTAGCTACTGGGCAAGTTACTTAACCTCTCTGATCCTCAGTTTCTTACTCTATGAAGACACTAACAGTTCCACACTCCATGGGACTGTATTAGAATCAAATGATATGATAGATGTAAAACTTACAACATGAGCACCCAATTATCCTCCCTTCTAGTATGAACACTTCTCATGCAATAAGTATTAAAGTTTCACCATAATTTCTGCTAGATAGGATACTGCTAACATTATTACTGAACTGTAAAGTGCCATGAAAATGTTTCTATCACAGTCAGTTCCAGCAGTTTTGGTCACATATTTGAGACTTGATGTTTTGAGTACTTCCACTTCAAAAAGCTAGAAATCAGTTCTGCAATCTGAAATGAAGTATCTAATATGTAACAACTGTACCATCAAATGTATCTGTAGGCTTTTGGCACTCTAAAATGGAATAAAACCTTAGCTTTTATTCAGCAAAGTCTAAACTTTTTTGTTTTATAACTGTCTCACTTTAATTCACAACTCAATCACTTCTCAAGAACTCAATTATCATGCATCCTCCTCACATAACCTAGACAAGTTTACCAACTCAGAAAAGCTTAGGCATTCACATGCCAACCTTAATTTTCCTGACTTTTCACAAAACATACAAAAATCTTCAGTGAATCTGTAACAAGGTCACATCACAGCATTAATCCTGCTCTATAAAGCTCACACAACTGAAAGACGAATGTAACAACTTTGCTGAGACTTTAAAAAGAAACAGAAATACATTTCGCTTAAACAAAATTGAAAAAACACACTCAAAATGAAAGTCCTCCTTCCCTAGAATCAACTCATTCCCTTCCCCAGAGGAAGCCACAGTTATCACAGTTACATGTAATGTAACCTTCCAGAAAATGTTCAACATATTTACATACAGAAACAGAGTTGTATATTACCATTTGGTTTGTTGTTGCTATTTTACATAAATGGATCATATGTTCTGTTGGTGCTATTCTACATAAATAGGTTCATACATATTTCTTTCTTTTTTTTTTTTTAAAGAGACAAGGTCTTGTTGTGTCACCCAGACTGGAGTGCAGCGGCTCCATCACAGCTCACTGCAGCCTCAAAGTCCTGGGCTCAAGTAATCCTCCCATCTCAGCCTCCTGAGTAACTGGGACTACAGGCAGGCGCTACCACGCCTAGCTGGTTTCACCAATTTTCTGAACTAAAGTTGAGTTAATTAACTAAAGTTCTCAATGAAACTCAACTAAAGGTCTCAATGGAGCTAGACACCATTATTTTACATGAAGTAATTCAGGAATGGAAAACCAAACACCGTAAGTTCTCACTTAGAACTGGGAGCTAAGCTATGGGTACACCAAGGCAAAACAGTGGTGTAACAGACATTGGAGAGTCATAAGGGGGCAGGGTGGGAAGGCTGAGGGATTTTAAAAAACTACATATTGGGTACAATGTACACTACTCCAGTGATAGGTACACTAAAATCTGAGACTTGACTACCAGACAATTCATCCACTTGTAACCAAAAACCACTTGTACCCCGAAAGCTACTAAAATAAAATAAACAAGGGCATTACATGATAAAAACGGGGTCATTTCTCCAATAAGACATAATAATCCTAAATATGTATGCACCAAACAATAGTACATCAAATTATGTGAGTTAAAAACTGATAGTGCAAGGAGAAACAAATCTACTATTATAGTTGCAGATTTTAACTTACTTCTATCAGTAATTGACAGATCCAACAGGCAGAAAATCAGTAAGAGTATAGTTGAATTGAGCACCACCATCAATCAACTAGATTTAACTGAACAGTAGAGCCAACTGCATATAAAATTCTTTATTTGCAAAAGGCACAATTTTGTACATAGAAAATAGTAAGAAATTCACTTAAAAAAACTATTAGGAACAAACTAACAAGTTCAGCAAAGTTGTATGATACAAGCCAATATACAAAAACCAATTTATTTTGTAATTTCTATACAATACCAATGAGCAATCTGAAAATGAAATTAAGAAAAATCTATTTAAATTCAAAAAGAATATTTTGGGATAAATTTAACTAAAGTAGTGTAAAACCTATATACTGTAGATTGAAAACTACAAAACACTGTTGAACAGAAAAATATATCATGATCATGGATTGAAAAAATTAACACTGTTAAGATGGCAACACTCCCCAAATTAATCTACCTATTCAACACAATCCCCATCAAAATCCCAACTTTTTTTGCAGAAATTCACAAGCTGATCTTAAAATTCATGTGGTAATACAAGAGTTCCATAATAGCCAAAACACTCCTGAAAAAGAACAAAGTTGGAGAAGTCATGCTATCCAATTTCAAATTTCACTACACAGCTATAGTAATCAGTTTGGTACTAGCATAAGGATAGATACATAGATCAACGGAATAGACTTGAATATCCAGAAGTAATCCCTCATATTTACGGTCAATTAATTTTCAACAAGGGTACCAAGACAACTCAACGGTGAAAGACTCATCTTTCCACAAATGGTGCCGAGACAACTACATAGCCACAAGTAAAGGAATGAAGTTAGACCTCTTACTACACACCATATATAAAAATTAACTCAAAATTGGATCATAGTCACAGATGAACATAACAGTGAAAACCATAAAACTCACACAAGAAAACATAAGTGTAAATCTTTGTAAACTTGGGTTAGGCAACAGTTTCTTAGATATAATCTAAGGCATAGCTACAAAAAGAACAAATAGAGAAATTGAACTACATCAAAATTAAAAACACTAGTTCTTCAAAATATACCATCAAGAAAGTCAAAAGACAACCCAGAGAATGGGAGAAAATATTTGCAAACTATCCATCTGACAAGAGACTTGTATCCAGTCTCAACAATAAAAAGACAACTCTCATGCCTCAACAATAAAAAGATAATCCAATTTAAAAAGTGGCAAAGGGGCCAGGCGCAGTGGCTCACACCTGTAATCCCAGCACATTGGGAGGCCGAGGCGGGCGGATCACGAGGTCAAGAGATCAAGACCATCCTGGCCAACACAGTGAAACCCTTAGCTGGGCATGGTGGCGGGTGCCATGCGGGCGCCTGTAGTCCCAGCTACTTTGGAGGCTGAGGCAGGAGAATCCCTTGAACCCGGCAGGCGGAGTTTGCAGTGTGCCAAGATCGCACCACTGCACTCCAGTCTGGGAGACAGAGTGAGGTTGTCTCAAAAAAAATTTTTTTTAATAAAAAATAAAATTAAAAAGTGGCAAAGGATATGAGTAGACATTTATCCAAATGTATGCACATGGCCAATATGTACATGAAAAAATGTTCCAACAGAGAGTTGAACCTGATCTCAAGCTCTCCTACAACAGAGCCCCATCATGGTAGTCCTTTTGAATAGTATTCCTCAACATCTTTTAAAAAAGAAAAAAAAAAAAAAAGATGTACAACATCACTAGCCATGAGGGAAAACCAAATCAAACCACAAAAAGTTACCATTTCCCACCCACTAGGGTGGCTAATAAAAGAACAATAACACGTGTTGCCAAAATGTGGAGAAACTGGAGCTCTCATGCTTTGCTAGTGAGCATATAAAATGCAGACGCTTTAGAAAATAGTTTAGCAGTTCCACAAAATGTTAATCACTGAATTACCATAGGACCCAGCAATCCCATTCCTATGTGAAAATATAAAGATGATCACAAAAGCTTATATTAATATATGAATGTTCTAAGCAGCATGGTTCACATTATCCAAAAAATGGAAATAATCCAAATGTACATCAGTAACGAATAGACAAAATGCGGTATATCCATACAATGAATATTACTTGGCCATTAAAAGCATAGAGGTGCTAGTTCAAGCTACAACAAGGATGAGCCTTGAAAATATAATGATATGTGAAGGAAGCCACAAAAACATCACTTATTATACTATTCTTTTATAGACAAATCTATTGATACAAAAAGTAGATAAATGAAGGTTTTTTTAAGGCTGGAGGGATAAGGGGGGGAGTAGGCAGTGACTGCTAAAGACTACAGGGTTTATTTTTGAGTTGATAAATGTTCTAAAATTGGCTTGTATTGACAAAGCATAACTGTGAATATACTAAAAACAACTGTACATTTTGAATTTTATGGTATATGATTTAAATCTCAATGTAGATGAGATTAAATCTTAATCTTAAAGATTTAAAAATACATACGCTGTATCTCAATACATATATTTATTGAGATATAATTTACATACCATAAAATATATAAAAATACTATTTTTTAAACATGAAAAAAAACATATGAAAGGAATCAACTTGTTAAATAAGAAAAGGCAGTAGATACAGAAAGACCTGCTACCTCTGCTGCAGTCCACTTAACAAGCTTGGACAAGGATGCTGTGGGTAAAGCAGCACATGGAAAGGTTTCAAACACGGGAAGACCTGATGACAATCTAGATGCGAAAGAGGAGGAAGAAGCAGGTATCAAGGAGGATCTGCACTATGCAAGTGCTTGTTTGCTCTATTTCTGCCAGAAGCTGTTCTGACATGGTTCACAAAGATGATCTTGAAATGGTTCATAATTATGCCAAATTGCAGGAAGGCTGGTAGGGGAAGGGGAGGAGTCATTCCAGAAAGTGTGTGCAAAAGCTACACACAGAAAAGAACAGGAAAAGGCAGAGCTCAGGTCCAGTGGCAGAGAGACAGACTATGAGACGTCTGACGGATAAGAAGGCCCTGCAGGCAACGGCAAGCCTTTGGAGGTGTTTAACTGAGCAGATTCGTGGTTTTTGGCCTTGGAAAAAAGGTAACTCCATCACCCCTGGGAAGAGAAAGTGGGAAGGAGAACGCTTGGAAACCAGGTGACCTGTGAAGAAGGCTGTTGCAGGAGAGACCGCTCTCTGTAAGCCATGACCAGGACTCCTGCTCTAAAACTGAGTAGGATGGACAACAATGCAAGAAATAACCACTAAAGAAATTTGGTGTTCAGGCGCAGTGGCTCATGCCTGTAATCCTAACACTTTGGGAGGCCAAGACGTGTGGATCACCTGAGGTCAGAAGTTCGAGACCAACCTGGCCAACATGGCAAAACCCCATCTCTACTAAAAATACAAAAACATTAGCCAGACGTGGTAGCGGGCACCTGTAATCCCAGCTACTCGGGAGGCTGAGACAGGAGAATCGCTTGAACTCGGGAGGCAGAGGTTGCAGTGAGCTGAGATCCCACCATTGTACTCCAGCCTGGGCGACAACAGTGAAGCTCCATCTCAAAAAAAAAAAAAAAGAAAGAAAGAAAAGAAAATTGGGTTGTAGAGCTATGCCTCCCACAACAAATTACAAATATGGAGCCCAGATAACAGATGGGACCTGGTGTATTCTGCACTACCTACCCCCACCCACCTAAAGTGCTGCATGCTGTTTGGGGCTTCTGTGACTAGGAGAGTTATCCTATTCCTTAGAGGCTGCTGAGAGCACCAAATTTTGGACCCATCTCAAAGAGAAACAAAGGCACCCAGGAAACTCCTTCACCTGTAGTACCCTTGACCTGTTTTTCTTTGCACTGCTTATTGCTGGTTCAACAGTAAAGCAAAGCAAAGCATAAGTAATGTTAGCCAAGCCTGAGTCGTAATTCTTGCCAATTCTCAAAGGAGGCGGGGTCAACTTTAAGAAACCATGATGTATGTCCTATCTCATCAGGAAATGAAGGCTAAAGAAAAAAAAAGAAACCATGACGTCCGAAAAACATCTTCGTGTATTATCTTTTATCTGATATTCTCTCTTCAAATCCTAACTTAAAGTCTTTCCAGACATTTGCACAAATATTCCTTTAATTGCATTCAAGTCATAATGACCAAAATAATAGAATATGATGCATATTAGTAGCTGTACTTGCAATCCCTTTATATCTAACATACTGTTGGTACACTTAATGGAAGTGAAGTCCCAGCATGACTAAGCTTACCCAAAAGATGGTGGCATTCAGGCTCTAATCACCCCAGTGCCAGTCTTCGCTTCCAGCTGAATTTCTTACTATTCTGCTTATGCCACACTACTGCCACACTTGCCTTATGTTACGTCCCAAATACACCACACATGTTCACATCTGCATGCTTTTGACCATGTTCTTGTCTCTGTCTGGAATAATAAGTAAGGAATAAAGTAATTCATCAAACTCCTGAAGCACTGCTATGGGCTAGTGGCAATTTATATTAACGATCTCATCTCACCTTCATAACAAACCATAAAGTTGGTATTATTTTTCCTGTTTTACACGTGAGATAAGTCTGCCCAAGAACCCTCACAAATGGCGAAATCCACTGCCTATTAAAGAATGCCTTGGAACCCCTTTCATATGGCGAAACCCTGCAGGTATTACAGCCCTTTCCTCCTACCATGCCTTGAAAGTTCACACAGCCTAATAATCAGGATCTGCTTCACTATACTAAAAGCAATCATGACTTACACGCTTTTCACTTCTGCTTAACAGATTATAGGTGCTCAACAAATGCATGTCAAAATTAAAAGACTGGTCCTCTGGCTCAACCCGGGTAAACTGCCGTTCCACCCTTCACGACCCTTTTAGCTTTTCCCTGCACTGGCAGCGAAAGGAACTGAGCTTTAACAGTATTCCCTAGAAATGTCAGCCTCCTTCAAAGCCTTCAACCCTCTGTATTGTATTGCTAATGATGTCTCCTACTGCAGTAGGTAGGTAGCTCAAGGGCAAGATCCATACCATCCACATTCTTATCGCCAGAGCAGAGGAAAATAAAAAGTGCTCAAAATTGTTTAAATGAAGTGGAACAGTCCCTCAAGACTAACTTTCTAGGAGAAAATGAACAAGAAGAAAAATTGTTCCAGCTGAGCAGCTTCAAATTTAAGATTCTCCGTAATAATAAAAGGCAGTTTCACTGCAGCTTTTACAACTCCACCACTAATAGCTGAGTTTACAGAAAGCCATTACACAGCAAGAATAAAGCCTGGTAGCAGGGATTAAATACCCAGGGTATATATTGACCTTGGCTTGTCTGGAGCGGAGGGCGTAAGATGCACTTCTGTTTGCCGCGCTGAATGCGGTCACTTTACAGGTAAGCTGCTCTGGAGTACACGTTTAGGTTATTAAGGTGCACAAGGAAACTGCCACGCTGGGTGAGGGGGGAGGTGAGAAAGGGGAGGGACGGTGCGCCTGCCCGACCTCGACCCCGCGTCCAGCCGGCGGACTGCACCTTTTGCCCGTCCTGAGGGCGAGCGGCCGCCCGCTGCCCCGCGCCTGCCCCGCGTTCGCACCTCACCTCGGTTCTCCTCCTCCAGGTGCCGCACCCGCAGCTCGTCCTCGGTCTTCATCTCAGAGCTATAGCCCCTTTTCGGGGCGGGACCACCGGCCGCAGGCACCCAGCCCTGAGCCCAGATCGCCGGGCCCACCCGCCGGCCTGCCAACGAGCTGGGCAGCCTCAATCCCGGGCACAGCCGCGCACTGCAAGCGGCCACCAGGCGAGCACCGCCAGCATGCAGGGAGCCCAAGGCCCCAGGTGCCGCCGCCACCGCGGCCGCCATGTTGTCTGTTTACGGCGTGGGCCTGCGACTGCCGCTCCGCCCCCGCCCGGCGCCGACCTGCAGCGCGCACGCGCACGGCGTCCCGACCCGCAGCCGCGCTCCGGCCTGGCCCCGCCCTCCGGAGCCGTGTTCCCGCCCCTCACCGCCCCGCGGAGGCCCCGTGACCCGAGGCCTTGCCTCATTTTCCGCGCGAGGTTGGATGGTTTGTCCAACACAGAAGGAAAGAAAGTAGTGTCCGAGGCTATGGAATAGTTCAGGGAAGCCTCTTCTATAAGAACTATCCGGAGGGAATTGTCTCCCCGTACTCCCTGGACCAAGCCCTGCTGTCCTGTAAGTAAGGTGCAAAAGTGAACAAAAAAAGTTTTGTCTCCTCCAGTTGGCTGAAAGTGAGGCAGCCCGTCGTGGGACACTGCCTTACTTATGGATCTCAGGTTGTCGGTTCTAATTGGTGGGTTTAGAGCAAGCAGGCACAAGATCCATGGAGTAACCCTGTCGCTGTGAGATGGTCACCGGAGC
Organism: Papio anubis; assembly: GCF_008728515.1. Taxonomy (NCBI): domain Eukaryota; kingdom Metazoa; phylum Chordata; class Mammalia; order Primates; family Cercopithecidae; genus Papio; species Papio anubis. The sequence continues at coordinate 6,515,486 of NC_044988.1, read as the reverse complement.
CCATCTACACAGTCCATGTGCGTTAGGGAGGTCAACGGGTGAGTCAAACAGGCTGCATTTACCTGTCCCATAGGGAGATGGTCACCAGGAAGCAGTTGCATTAGGCAGATATCTGGGTGGATCACGTTGAAGAACTGGGAAGAAGCAGAGAACTAGTAACTGTGTCAAAGGTAATTGACCCCTGCTTCTCATATGAGAAAGTTAAACATTCAAAATGGATGCCAAGGCAAAATAAAATTGTGAGAATTCACTCTACTAGTGATGGCAGCAGCTGCTCCCGACGGCCTGCTGCTGCAGCGGGGAGGCATGGCCAGGGATGCTCTCTGGCAGGAGCCAGGGACAAGCAGGAGACCCACCCCTTCTGAGTTGGGGTGGGAGCTCCCTGGGTGCCTCTGAGCACAGCTGCAGATTGGGGCCTCCTGCTCCACAGAGCAGGCAGGAGCACCACCCACAGTGTGGCTGCAGATCTGAGCCTCCCTGTGCTATTGAGGGGCCAGGAGCAGGCAAAAGCCCTGCCCTCCTGGGGACAGCTGCAGCCACCCAAACCACGGCTGCAGCCCCAGGCATCCCTGCACTCTTGGGGGCCCAGGAAGGCCCTGCATGCCACTGCAGGCTCAAAAGTGCCTGCTCCTGCTGCCTGGCTTCTCCCTGCTGTTGGCACCTGCTCCATTCTTGGAGCAAAGTTGAGGCTGAACCCAGGCATCATGAATGGCAGTGGGAAGCAGACAGACTCCTGGGCAGAGGGTGTGGGTCCCCAGTGAGGCCCCAACTTCTGACCAAGGAGGGCCTGAAGGCTGGGGGTCAGGCTGTCAGCCCCATGAACCAGAGTAGGAACTTGTGGTGCCTTTTCCAAGGCTGCCCATGGCTGCCCCTGGACCAATCAGCAGCAGGCACTTGCTCCCCTCTGAGGCTCATAAAATCCCCAACTCAGCCAGAGCTGAGCAGGCGATGGGACAGCCAGCTGCAGAGAGGAGCTACCCTCTCAGCTGAGAGCTTCAGAGACTTGCAGAGATGTCAGAACTACCGGCTTCAGAGAGGAGTGACCCTCTCCAGGGCCTCCTCTCTGTTAGGAGCTGGGCAGATGTTAGGACAACCAGCTGCAGAAAGGAGCTGTCCTCTCCAGGGCCTCCTCTCTCCTAGGAGCTGGACAGACGTCAGGATGACCTGCCTACAGAGAGGAGCTATCCACTACAATCTCCTTTGAGCTGTTTTTTTTTTTTTTTTTTTTTTTGAGACGGAGTCTTGCTCTGTCGCCCAGGCTGGAGTGCAGTGGCGCAATCTCGGCTCACTGCAAGCTCCGCCTCCCGGGTTCACGCCATTCTCCTGCCTCAGCCTCCCGAGTAGCTGGGACTACAGGCGCCCGCCACTGCGCCCGGCTAATTTTTTCTATTTTTAGTAGAGACGGGGTTTCACCATGGTCTCGATCTCCTGACCTTGTGATCCGCCCGCCTCGGCCTCCCAAAGTGCTGGGATTACAGGCGTGAGCCACCGCGCCCGGCCTCCTTTGAGCTGTTTTAACACGCAGTAAAGCTCCTCTTTGTCTTGTTCACCCTCTACCTGTCTGCATACCTCATTCTTCCCGGACACAGGACAAGAACTCTGGCAAAGGCGCCACCAGCCACAGAGGTTTCTGGCCAGGAAATCGACACCCCAAAGGTCCCATAACACTAGGAAACTCAGAACTGTATTTACAGATCAACCATTGCAATTATTGCAATTATGTAATTACTATTTATTAGTATTGGTCTCCAGTTGTTTTGATATCTTTATGTGGTTCATCAATAGATTGTAAATTTAAAGAAAGCTATTGTACAGAGCTCCTGACAGTGCTATTTAAAATAATATAGCTTCAGATAATACTAATAATTGACTAGGACAACTGCAGAAAGATAATCGTAGATTGTTTGGGTTACAGAAGAAAACAAAGGACCACCCATTATTTCTAAGGGCATTGAGCCTGATAGAAAAAATGCAACATAGAGGACTATCCCCTTCCCTGTTATTTGGGACTCTCGTCCTTATTTACAGTAGTCATGCAGATATCTCAGGTCTGTGACCAAGGTTGATTCTAAAAATTAATGCAACTAATGAACATCGCCATGACTATCACAACATGCCAAGAATGACAACTAATAGCAAACTGCCAGATACCAGGAATTTAACAAATTCCAAATCAAATCGACATGGCTTTGGATCCCCGCTCTATAATTGCTCCACTTTGAGACATCAGTGAGTTATTTAAATACTTCATGCTTCCACTTCTTCATCTACAGTATAGCTAATATGTCTATTTCACCTTATGAATTCTTTTTTTTTTTTCTTTTCAGACAGAGTCTCACTCTGTCACCCAGGCTGGAGGGCAGTGGCGTGATCTCAGCTTCCGGATTCAAGTGATTCTCCTGCCTCAGCCTCCCGAGTAGCTGGGACTATGGGCATGCACCACCATGCCCAGCTACTTTTCGTATTTTTTTTGTGTGTGTGTGTGTGGAAACAAGGTTTTGTCACATTGGCCAGGTTTGTTTCAAACTCCTGACCTCAGGTGATCCACCTGCCTCAACCTCCCAAAGTGCTGAGATTACAGTCATGAGCCACCATGCTCAGCTGAATTCTTTATCTTCAGTTCCTTCACCTATAAAACGAGAATAATTATGCCCATTTATTGGGTTGATAAGTATGTAAAACCCTTGGCATCAAGAAAGGAATAGGAATGGCATAGAAATATTAGCTACCGTTTACCAACTTCCTTCTCAGTCTGTTTAAGAAGGCAATTCAATATCTTATTTAATGTTCAGGAAACTTTCACATTGGTATTACTATCCCCATTTTTATAGATGAGGAAACTGAGATTGAGTTACTTACCAAAGCCTGCACCTGGGAAGCCATGGAGCTGGAATTCAAATCCTGATACGTCTGACCCCAGAGCCTATGTTCTTTCTCTTTTTTAAAAATCTTTTAATTTTTTTTTTCTTTACTAGAAACAAGGGTGTCACTGTGTTGCCCAGGCTGGTTTTGAACTTGGGCTCAAGCCGTACTTCTGCCTCAGCCTCCCAAAGTGCTGGATTATGTGTGTGAGCCAGGGGGCCCAGCCGAAGTCCATATTCTTAATTACTAGTTAGAACAGCCTTTCAATAAATGTTAAAGCACTCAATAAAATGGCATGACCTCTGGAATTCCTTTCTACTTTTCAATGAAAGGTTGTCAAGTATGGAACAGGAATAATGAGTATCAGTTTGGGAAAAGGTGGGTAGGGCTTGTTTTCTGAAATGAAAAGAGTATAGCCAGGTGTGGTGGTGTGCACTGGGAGGTTGAAGCAGGAGAATTGCTTGAGCCCAGGGTTCCAGGTCAACCTGGGCAACATAGCAAGACTCTGCCACTGAAAACAAACAAAACAAAAAAAAGAAATGACAAGAGTGAAAGAGTGGAAAAGCTGGAGTGTTCAGAGTACTACACTCACTAATCTCCTGATCTGCTTCTACTTCTTCTACATCCAGCAGAACTGTGAGGCAAACAAACCTCCTTTCTTTAGAAACTACCCAGTCTCAGGTATTCTTTTATAGCAATGCAAAATGGACTAAGACAAGGACCAAATATTGCTTTCTTAGTATATCACGATATCATAAGCCCCATGGTGGCCTTTCACTCCAAAAGTTCTTTTCCTACCTAGTCTGAGTACTTATCTCCAGATGGAGGGATTGGATGTCAAATCCAGAAAATCCAATCTCTAGAGCCTTGAAGGGATCCAGTAAGCCTCACCCAAGGACACTACCCCCAGAGAAAAGGTATGTTTGAAGACACCCTCTCTCGCTCTGCCCTGCAGACTCCTTGGCCAGACACTGCAATCCGCCCCCACCAAGGTTATTGTAGGTCTCATTTTAGGTAGCAAGCATGTGTGCCTGTGAGCTCCATGACCTCTGGAGAAGAGCAGGCATTATACAGACAAGTAAAGAGAGGCGTAAATTACTGAAAGTTACCTAGCTAATAAATTACAAAGCTGGAACTCAAACACTGTACTCCAAAAAACTGAGTTCTTAATCACAACTTTCTTTTGTTTGCTTTTCCTAATTGATTGTAAGGGCTTCATGTTCCCCACCACTACTCTGACCCCCATCAGTAGGGAGTTTTAGCAAGTTCTTCTGTTACAATTTCATTTGGAAATTTCACCCTTTACATTGGATCCTGCATGATCATGATTTCCCAGATACTGCTTCTTCCCCCTGACAATTCCATAGTTGCTGATTGTGTATACGTGCATACATGCAAATATACAAACACATGCACCATGCCCTGAAAATACAAACCTTCATCATCTCAGGATGAGAGGGATGGGGAGACTGGGGGATGAGATCAAAAAGGTACATGGCATCTTTTGGGGATGATAAGGATGTCCTAAGTTGATTGTATGATGGTTGCACGAACTCTGAGAATATACTAACAACCATTTACTTGTACATGTTAAATGGGGGGATTGCTTGGCATGTGAATAATACTTCAATAAAGCTGCTGCAAAACTCAGGAGATGGGATTTGGGATCCTTGAAGAGATGATTGATTGAGTGTCTGAGACAGAGAAAAACACTAAGTGAGATCAGAATATCTCCCTGTGCCAGAAAACACTGAGATGCTGCACAATTGACAGAAATGTGAAAGGCCACGACTCGGAAGGGTTTCTACTGGCCTAGCCTGGGGCAGTTAGAGCATTGAAGAGACCCATGCTAGTAATTGATACAAACATTTAGCATTTTTTAAAGATATCAGTGAATAATTAAGTAAATGGATGGCAGATGGTAGAAGCCAGTTTCTCCCTGTTGGTATGGCAGAATACAGATAAGCAAGGGAAGGAGGACAGGATGATCTGTGTGTTAAGGGGTTAGCACTGGGAACATCAGTGTGAACTCATGTTTAGTTTAATATAGATATAGATGGACACACGTAGAAACATCTATAGATAAGTATATGTACACACGTGAGTATACACACATCTCCTGCTCTGTCAACTAAGATGAACTAGAAGCAATAACACACCGGCAACAATGAGCACACCTAGTGTCAGATCTTGGTTTCTAATACCATCCTCCAGTTAAAAAAAAGAATTCGCCATTGATTCTTGGAGAAACAGTTGACTCTAGGACTGGGGCAGGAAATATACAAGATGAGTCTGAAGGATGTTGTGGTGCCAGAAAATAAGAAAGTGTTCAAAATAACCCCAAAATGATGGGCATATGTCAAAGAGATGCAGGAACCAACTGAGAGAGTTCCCAGTGGCCATAGCTGGAACAAGACGAACAATAAAATAAAGTGGCATAGCATGATATCCAAAAGCATCAAATAAATATCCATGAATCCATACTGACACAAATAAATGATTGAATAATTAAATGAGAGAGAAGAGACCAAACTCCCAAGCAGAAGAATTTCCAATAATTCACGCAGATACTCTGCCCTACCTGAGGAAGGCGTCAAAGATAAACAAAGCCAACGGTAGTTAAAGTAGTAAGGACAGATATTAATCAGTGATATACTATTGTAATAACGTAATACGATATTCTTGTCTGCTTTCAGCAGGTCTAGGATAGGAATTGTCTGTAAAATTTTAAGTCTAAGATCAAGAGGCCCACCCTATTGCTTTTAACCCTCTTAGTTGTAAGGTAGGTGGTATCTCCCTCCTACCCTTCCAAACAGGTAAAAAGAATACCTGCTCTATCAGGGTATAACTAGACATCTTTTGTCTTAGCCCCCTCCTGTTTATAGTCTGTGCATTCATTGTGCCTTGTTGCTTAAGCACTTGTCTAGTGGATGAGAATTTTATTCTCTCCTCTAAATCAGCCATCCTTCTATGGAGTAAAGGGTACTGAAGAGGGTGTATCAGTCAGCTTGGGCTGCCATAACAAATACCACACACTGGGCAATTTAAACAATAGACATTTATTTCCTCAAAGTTCTGGAAGCTGTAAGTTCGAGATCAAGATGTCAGCAGGGCTGGTTCCCTCTGAGGTCTCTCTCTTTGGCTTGCAGATGGCATCTTCTTCCTGTGTTCTCACATGGCCTTTCCTCTGTGCGTGCACATCCCTGGTATGGCTTCTTATAAGACCATCTTTCCAACTCCTTTTTCAGTAAATGGTGCTGGGAAAACTGGCTAACCATATGCCGAAGAATGAAACTGGAGCCCTATCAATCAACATATACAAGGAAAATAACTCAAGATGAAATAAAGACTTAAATTTAAGACCTCAAACTATAACAATCAGAGAAGAAAACCTAGGAAATACTCTTCTGAACATCCATCTAGACAAAGAATTTATGGCTTAGTCCTCAAAAGCAATTGCAAGAAAAACGAAAATTGGTAAGTGGGACCTAATTAAATTACAGAGCTTCTGCACAGCAAAAGAAACCATTAACAGAGTATACAGACACCCTACAGAACAGGAGAAATATTTACAAACTGTGCATCCAGCAAACCCTAATATCCAGAATCAATGAAGACCTTAAACAAATCAACAAGAATAAAACAAATAACCCATTGAAAAATGGGCAAAACTGCCAGGCATGGTGGCTCACACCTATAATCCCAGCACTTTGGGAGGCTGAGACAGGAGACCACTTAGGCTTAGGAGTTGGGAAACCAGCCTGGACAACATGGCAAAACTCCATCTCTACTAAAAATATAAAAATTAGCCAGGCATGGTGACACACACCTGTAGTCCCATCTACTGGGGTGGGGGTGCTGAAGTAAGAGGATTGTTTGAGCCTGGGTGGCAGAGGTTGCAGTAAGCTGAGATCGGGCAACTGCACTCCAGCCTGACTGAGAGCAAGATCCTGTCTCAAAAAATAAAAAATGGGCAAAGGAGATGAACAGACACTTCTCAAAAGAAGACATACAGTCAGCCAACATATGAAAAAATGCTCGATATCACTAATTATCAAATAAATGCAAATAAAAACCACAATGACAGTGGTCCCCAACCTTTTTGGGGATCAGTGACTGGTTTCAGGAAAGACAATTTTTCCATGGACTGGGCCAGGGGTGGGGGTGGGAGGGAATGGGGGTGAAACTGTTCCACTTCCGATCATTGGGCATTAGAGTTTCATACATAAGGAACACTCAACCTACATCCCTTGCATGCACGGTTCACAATAGACTTTGCCTCCTGTGAGAATCTCATGCCCGCACTGATCTGACAGGAGGGGTGTCTTGGGTGGTAATGCTCCCTGGCCCACCTCTCACTTCCTGCTGTATGGCCTGGTTCTGAACAGGCCGTGGACCAGTACCAGTCCGTGGCCTGGGAGTTGGGGACCCCTGCACAGTGAGATACCATCTCACACCAGTCAGAATGGCTATTATTAAAAAGTCCAAAAATAACAGACGTTGTCAAGGCTGCAGAGAAAAGGGAATGCTTATCCACTGCTGGTGAGAACGTAAATTAGTTCAGCTATGGTGGAGAGCAGTTTGGAGATTTCTTAAAGAACTAAAAATAGAACCACCCTTCGACCCAGTAATCTCATTACTGGGTATATACCCAGAGGAAAATAAATACTTCTACCAAAAAGGCACTCATATGTTTATCACGGCACTATTCAGAATAGAAAAATGTGACACCTATACACCACGGAATACTACGCAGCCATAAAAAGAGTGAAATCGTGTCCTTTGCAGCATCATGGATGCAGCTGGAGGCCCTTATCCTAGGCAAACTAACACAGCAACAGAAAACCAAACACTGCATGCTGCCACTTATAAGTGAGAGCTAAATCTTGGGTGCACACGAACATAAAGATGGAAACAATAGACACTGGGGACTTCAAAAAGAGATGGAGGGAGGGAGGCAAGGGCTGAAAAACGTCCTATTGGAAGTACCATATTCACTATCTGGGTGATGGGATCAACAGAAGCCAAAACCTCAACATCATGCAATATACCCTTGTAACAAACCTGCACACGTACCCCCTGAAACTAAATTTTAAATTTTAATTTTAAATAAAGGACACCTTTCCTGTCAGATGAGGGTCCCACCCTTATGATCTTAACCTTAATTACCACTTTAAAAGCGATATGTTCAAATGCACTTACACTGGGGGTTATGGCTTCCGCATATGAATTGGAGGGTCACAACTCAGTCTATAACAAAGGGATTCTTCCTCAGTTTCCCGTAGCCAGTTCTGTAGACCTACCCCCATATCCCTGAGCCGCCCCAAATCTGTGGCAGCCTCCCTGGATGATAATAGTGCCAACAGCCCACACCTCCTCTTATGCCCAGAAGCACCCTGTCTCCCCCTGTTAAGGAAGACAATTCACCAAAGGTCACATAGCTAGTAAGCTGTAGAACCTTATGCAAATCCATGCAAGGTATTTTGTCATAACCTCCTGCCTCCCTGTTCATGTTCTCTTTTTTCTCCAGGACATCCAGTTATTCTCATTAAAGTCTTTGTCATAGTTAGGCACGAGGCACTGACAGTAGAGGCACTGATAGAATAATGCTTCCTTTTGCTCAAAGAATAGGCGTTAGCTAATCTCCTGATCATTAGTGCTTTCAGCAGCTTCAGAAAAAAAAAAGCAACAGATGACAGTGCAGTTGGTTTGTCTCTTTGATTCGTGACTATCCAGAAATTAATTTACCAAAAAAAAAAAAAAGCAGCAAAATAGATTCTACTTCTCAAGACTTTGCATGTTGTTCTTTTTGTACTGCGCTATCAGGGTCATACTTGTCTCGTTGAGTAAAGTAGTTTTCCATTTGTATCATAAAGAGAAAAATCACTTGGGCATTTGGGGGACTAGCCACCAAGCTTTGCGAAGGCCAGGTCTGCAGTATGTTAAACACTAACTCTCCCAGGCCCACTCTGGTGGCTCACACCTGTAATCCTAGCACTTTGGGTCGCCGAGAACAGTGAATCTTCTGAGCTCAGGAGTTCGACATCAGCCTGGGCAACATGAGACCTCATCTCTCAAAAGAAAATTAGCCAGGCGTAGTGGCACGCATCTGTGGTCCCAGCTACTCAGGAGGTAGAGGCAGGAGGATCACGTGAGCTAGAAAGGTCCAGGCTGCACTGAGCTGTGATCAGGCCACTGAACTCCAGCCAGGATGACAGAGGGAGACCCTGAGACCCTGTCTCCAAAAAAAAAAAAAAAAAGAAACCAACTCTACCACTATCAGAAAATGTTCTCTTTTTTGTTTGTTTGTTTTGTTTTGTTTTGTTTATTTTTTTTTGAGATGGAATCTCACTCTGTTGCCCAGGCTAGAGTGTAGTGGCAAAATCTTGGCTTACTGCAACCTTCGCCTCCCAGGCTCAAGCAATTCTCCTGCCTCGGCCTCCGGCGTAGCTGGCATCACAGGCACACACTATCATGCCCGGCGAATTTTTACATTTTTAGTAGAGATAGGATTTCACCATGTTGGCCAGGCTGGTCTTGAACTCCTGACCTCAAGTGATCTGCCCTCCTCGGCCTCGCAAAGTGCTGGTATTACAGGTATGCGCCACCGCACCTGGCCAGGGAATGTTCTTGAATCACGTTTGTTCTTGTTATTTTCATATACTAGTAGTATCTGAATACAAGCCTATTATAAAAAGGATCAAGCTAAATAAAGGTTTGTAGTAGCAAAGTCATAGCTGATACATATGTTTTGTTTTTTTATCTGGTGCCCTCATGAGATTATGTGTTTTTTGAAGGAAAGGATCAATATGCCTTACTGTACAAATTTTATTTATTTATTTATTTTGAGATGGAGTCTTGCTCTGTCATCCAGGCTGGAGTGCAGTGGCACGATCCTGACTCACTGCAACCTCCGCCTCCTGGGTTCAAGCCATTCTCCTGCCTCAGCCTCCCCAGTAGCGGGGATTACAGGCACGCACAACCACGTCCAGCTTATTTTTGTATTTTTAGTAGAGACGGAGTTTCACCATGTTGGCCAGGCAGGTCTTGAACTTTTGACCTTGTGATCCACCCGCCTGTACAAATTTTGAAACATTCATCTGTAATGTAGGAATATGAAGAGCTCACCTTTTAGAATTACAAAGAATAAATGGGAAAACATACATAACTATTCATTCAAAGCACAATATAAAACAATAGATTTTAATAGAATAGAATATGAAATATAACAGACTATGATACAGTTTCAGATTCCACATTGCAACTAACCTTTAAGAAATTACCAGTTGTCAAATTTTAGTGTAATATTAAAGAATATCCACAATTATCAGAAAAGGTTATTACAATATTCCTATCTTTCCAATGATGTGAAGCCAGATTATCTGCATAACTTAAAGCAGTATCTTCCTGCTCTTCTTTTCTCTCCAGTGTCTTTGGAAAGTTGTCTTTTATATTTTGCCCAGAGGTCATAATTGTCACCTTCAGGAGGTTTGGTCTGATATTAGCCACTCTGTCATTACCAGAAACAGAACTCCAAACATGAGGCAAAGACAATTTAGCAGTACTTCTGAGAAAAAAAAAATGCTTCCCGTGTTTGACATCACAATATCTAGGATCTTCTGGCAAATCACTTAAAAACTTGAGTTAGGAGGGAAGGGAGACTTTTTCTGTTCCTTTTGTACTTTTTTCTTTTTAACCATTTGGATCTTTTCAACCACATTCATTTATCATCTGATAATTTTTTAAAAGTAAAGGAAGTGAAATTAAAAAGCATGTTGCAGAAACTAAGATCACTTTGGGAGAATGGTGATTACAAGCACGACCTCTGGATTCGAACTGTATAAATGTCAACCTCAATGACATAAATTGTTAATAGTGCGTCCTTGAGCAACTTTCCTTTATAAAAGGGGAGAAATAATATTATTTGCTTTGTACAGTTGTGTTTTTGTCCATTCAGGCTGCTCTAACAAAATGTCATAGACTGGTGGCTTATAAACAAAAAAAATTTATTTCTCAATGTTCTGGAGACTCGCAAGTGCAAGATCTAGGTGCCAGCAGATTGGTTGCCTGTTGAGGGCCCACTTAGGGTGCATACATGGCCCCTCCCAGCTGTGTCCTCACGTGATAGAAGGGGCAGGGCATCTCTCTGGGGTCTCCTTTATGTTTTTCTTTTTTTGTTTGTTTTTTTGAGACAGCGTCTCTCTCTGTCGCCCAGGCTGGAGTGCAGTGGCACGATCTCAGCTTACTGCAGCCTCAACCTCCTGAGCTCAAGCGCTATTTTCCTGCCTAAGCCTCCTGAGGAGCTGGGACTACAGTTATGCGCCACCATGCCCAGCTAATTTTGGTATTTTTGGTAGAGACGGTGTTTCACCATGTTACCCAGGTTGGTCTTGAACTCCTGAGCTCAAGTAATCAGCCCACCTCGGCCTTCCAAAGTGTTGAGATTACAGGCATCAGCCACTGTGTCTGGCCTGGGATCTGTTTTATAAGGGCACTAATCCCAATTCATGAGGGCTTCACTTTCCTGACCTATAACTTCTCAAAGGTTCCATATCCAAAAACCATCACATTAGTGATTAGATTTCAACACAGGAATTTTGGGGGGACATAAGCATTCAGACCCTAGTAATTCATTTGAGGATTTAATGAAATCACATATGTAACATACTTAGTATAGCCCAGCATATTATATGCATTCAATAAATGTCAATTGTTATTATTATCACCTTTAAGATACAGTAACTTTGGCATGATTAGTGATTCCAAGGCAATATACACTGGGATAGGAAAAAAAGCCCTAGGACTTCTGTTTATATTTTTACTTCTCCCTATAGCTTTTATTTGTGTGTGTTTATATACATACGTACATATACATATGTGTGTATATATACATATATGTGTGTATGTGTATATATAGGAATTATGTACCTAAAAATGTTTTCACTGATAGAAGATGTGATTTTTAAAAATTGGAGACAGTTGGCTCAGAGATTTAATAAAAGTCTAGAAACATATATTTGTATAGCATTTTCACCTGGTCTTAGCCAAAAGACCAAGAAGCGTTATAGAATTTTCATTCTCAAGATTAAGTCTCTTTCATACAAACCGCAAAATATTTTCAAATTATTCCTTATTTAAAGCTTGCCAACCTGTAGTGTAGCGTGTGAATATTCACATTTTGAACTAGGGCCAAGAAAGCCAGAATGATGCGTTTCTTTCCAACCCCAGCAATTCATGAAAATTCCTTTGTCAAATCAACAGATCAAGAGCAGTGTACTGCCTAGGATGCTGGGTTTATTTTCAGGAACTGAATTTATACATAATTCAGGAAGTGAGTCAGACCTTATTTTATCAGCAACATTACTATAGATGTCCAGTAGAAACTCTCTATGTGTGTCATCTTATATGAAGTCACTTGGTAGTTATCTGTCTCCAAATTAGAAAACCTAGTTAAATGAAGCTAGGGCTTGGGAGATGTGAAAGGAAGAATTCCTGATTTTCAACCCCTGTTAATCAGCAGCAGTGTGGGCACCCTGTGCTTCTTGCGTATTGGTCCTGTGCCACCTTCCTGCGTGGCTACCACCCAGGAGGTTGATGCAGAGGACCTGCCATGTGGGAGCCTGACTTTTTTCTTTTCTTTTTTTTTTTTTTTTTTGAGATGGAGTTTCACTCTTGTTGCCCAGGCTGAGCTGCAGAGCTGTGATCTCGGCTCACTGCAGCCTCCCCCTCCCGGGTTCAAGCGATTCTCCTGCCTCAGCCTTCCAAGTAGCTGGGATTACAGGTGCCCCCCATCACGCCCGGCTAATATTTTGTATTTTTAGTAGAGATCAGGGTTTCACCATGTTGGCCAAGCTGGTCTTGAACTCCTGACCTTCAGGTGATCCACCCACCTCAGCCTCCCAAAGTGCTGGGATTACAGACGTGAGCCACTGTGCCCGGCCCTGACTTTTATTTTTCAAAGAAAGGTAGTCTACAGTTGCAGTTCAAGGGAAAAGGGAAACCGTCAAAATTTTGCTTGAAATAATAACCACTTTGAAAGAGAAACAGAAGAAGAAGGGGAGAAAAACCTAAGAATATGAAACCTATCAAACAAATTATTTTTTGAAACCATAGAGATGTCCCTTCCAAGTATTAGGTGTTTTGTGGTGTAGAGCCCCAGGTAGAGGGGGAACAGCTCAGAAATTCTTGTGGCTTGTTTCAACTCAGTCACAATCTGTTGTAACCCAGCGAACGCCCAGGAGTATGTCGGCCTTTAGAGCCAAAAGGCTTATTTAGCCCTAAAGACAAAGCTGACTTCATTTCCTGTTAAATATAAAATAAAGAGCATATATTTTTAACAAGCACATCACTGAGGTGCTACTAGAGAAAATTATGCCTAAGTGGAGGCATTTGGTATAATTTGAATCTTGCTTGGGAAAATGCTTGTTGCTTTTTCTAATTATTTATCAATGGTATTGGTTTCTGGGAAGTACATATGTGATCTACTGTAAGGGAAAGTATAATCTAGAGCCAACGTGTTAAGTTTTGACAACTGGGGCTAAGTGCTCTTCTTTTTCAAGTCTGTAGGCTAAGATGGATTTCTCAATTATGTTGAAGAATGTTTGTGGCTTTTATGTGTATTCTCAGAATTCACGCCTCATTACTGCTAAGTGATCAGAACCACGAGAACAGTGGCTTTGTGCATCTTACATGCCATCGTGTCCCCGGGGTCTGCCACAACGCCTGGCACAAATTAGATAGTCTAAAACACTGCATTTTTTAAATGTTTATTTTAGGGTCAGAGGTACATGTGCAGGTGTGTTACATAGGTCAGTTGCATGTCACATGAGTTGGCTGTACAGATGATTTCCTTCTCTCTTTCTTTTTTTTCTTTTTTTTCAAGACGGAATCTTGCTCTGTCGCCCAGGCTGAAGTGCAGTGGCACAATCTCTGCTCACTGCAACCTCCATCTCTGGGTTCAAGTGATTCTCCTGCCTCAGCCTCCCAAGTAGCTGGGATTACAGGCACCTGTCACCATGCCTGGCTAATTTTTTAAAATTTTTAGTAGAGAGGGGGTTTCACCATGTTGGCCAGGCTGGTTTCGAACTCCTGACCTCAAGTGATCCACCCACCTTGGCCTCCCAAAGTGCTGAGATCACAGGCGTGAGCAACCACGCCTGGCCCAGATTATTTCATCATCCGGGTAATAAACACAGTACTCAATATGTAGTTTTTCTATCCTCTGTCTCCAACCACAGCGGGCCCCAGTGCCTATTGTTCCCTTCTTTGTGTCCATGTAAAACACTACATTTGTTCATTCTGTTAAAATAAAACTAAGATCTGTGGTTTTCCATGAGGTCAATCAGAACTAGGACCAAACTCTCCAAAAATTACGACTTAATTTTAAAGACTTAGCATTTGGCTTTTAAATTTGAATTGCAGAGCAGGTAGTATTAATCTGTTACTGTTGTACCAATTCTGGTAGATCAGTTAAAACATCATTTCTGTAGTTGTATTTTTTTAAACACACCATTCTTCAATGGATTTCATGAGTCAAATGACAACACTTAAAGTTAAAACATTCCTCTGAATCTCATTTAAGGAAAACGAAAATCTGCACAGCTGGATAATGACCTCAGACTCACTAGGGTAGAGCCCAGGTGGGTATTGGTCATATGGGTGCTATGTGGCACCTTTCTACAGGCTCTCAGAAAATAGGGAAAGAAGAATTGACAAAATAAAATTTGTGTTTTTAGAGTAGCCACTCTTGGGTATCCATTGGAATCTCCTAGGAAGGCCAGACTCTTAAAATTTTTGATACCACCCTCAGGGATTCTGATTGAATTGGTCTAGGCTGCAGCCTGGACATTGGTTTTTTGTTTGTTTGTTTTCATTTTTTTCTTAGAGATAGGGTTTTTCTCTGTCACTCTGGCTGGTGGTAGGATCATAGTTCACTGCAACCTCAAACTCCTAGACTCAAGTGATCCTCCTGCCCTGGCCTTTAGGCACACACCACCATGCCAGCTAATTTTTCTTTTAATTTTATGGAGATGGGGGTCTCACTATGTTGTCCAGGTTGGTTTTAAACTCTGGGCCTCAGGTGATTCTCCCACCTCGGCCTCCCAAAGTGCTAGGATTACAGGCATGAGCAACTTCACCTACCTATACATTGGGGTTTTTAAAAGCTCCCCAGATGATTTCAATGTACAGCGGAGGCTGAGAACTATTATGATATGGTTTGGTTGTGTCTGTCCCCACCCAAATCTCATCTTGAATTGTAACTCCCAACAATTCCCATGTGTCATGGGAGGGACCCGTTGGGAGGTAATTGAATCATGGGGTTGGGTCTTTTCCATGCTGTTCTTGTGATAGTGAATTAGTCTCATGAGATCTGATGGTTTTAAAAAATGGGAGTTTCCCTACACAAGCTCTCTCTCTCTTTGCTGCAGCCATCCATGTAAGATGTGACTTGCTCCTCCTTGCCTTTCACCTTCTGCCATGACTCTGAGGCCTCCCCAGCCACGTGGAACTGTGAGTCCAATAAACCTCTTTCTTTCATAAATTCCCCAGTCTCTGGTATGTCTTTATCAGTAGTGTGAAAACGGACTAATACACATTGTATTAAAGTGTTGTTAGGAGTGGCAGAGTCTTCAGGTCTTTTATTTTACGTACAGTACACGTAGGCATTTAAAAGTAATTGTTACTAAATTGCATTCTTCTAAGCTATATTCTCTTTCTGAAGTACCTAAAATTATTTGAAATTTTACAGTTGGAAAATGCTATTTGCCCATCAATGCATGTAGACAATAAATGACTTTTGTCTTATGAACAGCACTTCTGGTCATTTTCATGTCATGGTGCCCACAGAAACTGGTATTTGCGCAGCCTACTTAAGGTCTCTTGAAGGGCAGAAATGACTAATCCAATAGTTCCTGCAGCTCCAAGCACCCAAGGTATCAGTGTCTCAGCAGAACAGGAAGAAAGGCTGCCTGAGAAGCTGTTTCCAACAACTAGGGCTCTTCTGACCAAGAAATGCATAAAACTGCTGTTCTGGGTAATCTTCTCTGAATTATTGAGCAAGAACAGCACTCTGGAACTTCATTTATTATCAGTAGCCAGGATAATGAAACACAAGCAACATTCCAATGATAAGATTTTATCTTGATTTCTATCTCCACACTTAATAAAAGGAACCAGATGTTTCTCTTAAATCACTATCAGGCTCCTGGTCATTTCCTGGAGTTGATAAGAGCCCAACCCATTTCATAGTAGATACCACTGAGGAAATACAGAAAATGAGAGGAGACAGTAGTGCATTGATAACTTATTAGTTTAAATATTATGTGGTAACTCTGTTTATGAAGTTCTCCTCCTCTTTCTCGGGGAGAAAGATTATGGCAAAAATAATTGAGTATTATTTATTTGAGAACATGTGATTTGTTTTTAAAATTTAACCCACGAGGTCAGATTATGAGTTCTTATACAAAGAAACAAGAATGTAGAGTATAATTTTTAAAATTCTATGGTGTAGCCGTTCTTATAGGTAATAGTCTTTTATTTTGTTTTATAGGAACACATATTTGGCTGAGAAATGGAGACTTTCTTAGCATCATTTAATTTATATTTTTAGTTTTGCAAACCATTATGGCTGGGCCAAACACAAGTGTGTAGTGTAGTCAAGTTTTGAGTCCCATTCCAGTTTGGAAATCCTGACTATAGTAAAAAGGAGAAGAGGGTGATAGCAGATAGATGTGTATTTTTCTCTTGCTTCCTCTCTTGTCTCTAAAGGAGATTTAAATGGAATCGAGACAGAAGCTATGAAATGCAGGCTTCCAACCCAGTGCTGGTATTTTGACTATGGTATTGGCACACTCCCAGAGCCCTGGGTGACATTTTAAAGTAAATGAAGCATCCTTTTTCTCTATATCCTTAGAAAACCTGTCTCCTGCCTTTCTCCTCTCTCTGTTCTTAATTCACCAGGTCTTGTCATAATGTTCAAGAACTCTATGCTCAGAAGAGTGCTGTGCAATTGTAAAATGCGTGAAGAATATTGCTCTAGACAGATTGAATTATATCTGAGATGTATAGTTCAGTGAAAAAAAGCCAAGTAAACATATATATATATATATATATTTTGGTGGGAGGGAACAAAGTCTTGCTCAGTCACCCAGGCTGGAGTGCAGTGGTGCACAATCTTGGCTCACTGCAACCTCCACCTCCAACCCCCACCCCACCCCTGGTTCAAGTGATTCTCATGCTTCAATCTCCTGAGTAGCTGGGATTACAGTCATGTACCACCACGCCCAGCTAATTTTTTGTATTTTCAGTAGAGACAAGTTTTCACCATGTTGGCCAGGCTAGTCTCAAACTCCTGGCCTCAAGTGATCTACCCGCCTTGACTTCTCAAAGTGCTGGGATTACAGGCATGAGCCACCGTGCCGGACCAACATGAGCATCTATGGTATACTACTTTTTACATAAGAAAGAAGAGGAAGAAAGAAGACATACACATATCTGCTTATGTTTACAAAACCAAAGAAAAAATGCGAGAAGGATAAGTTTAAAAGACACTGAGAATAGTTACCTATAAGTGAGGGGATGTTGGCATGAAAGGGATACAGAAGATAATGACACTATTCCTTTTTAAATCAGCTTGATTTTTAGAAGCATGTTAGTGTTCTACATCTTCAAACAATAATATTAATTTATGAGAATGGGAAAGAAGAAAAAAAACCCTAAAACTGAAAGCAAACCTTAAACTACCTGTATTTCAAATGAGTATCGTCATCACACTGAAAGGGAAACCAAGGAACTTATCCCAATAAATTACAAACATAGTCCTTGGAGAGAATTTCCAGGGATCACGCAAAGATGGCAGAAAATAATTCTAGAATATACTGTTATTCAAGAAAGAAGGAAATGCTAAAAAATAAAATAAAATAAGGGGCACATGTTCCATGAGTAGGCTTTAAGGAGATGCCAGTGGCCAAATCTGAGATAATTTCAACACCAAAATAACTAAGATGGTCGTAAATTATAAGCCATTAAGAAAAAAAGGGGGAAATCAATGAGTCCATACTGAAGATTGATGACAATAGATAGATATGGATGGATAGATAGGTGGGTGAATGGATGGTTGATTGCAGTGGGAAAGCATTTGCTTACAGTAGAATGTCAACTGCTAAGTGGTAACCGTGGAGGAAATGCTGGAGTTGGAAATTCATATTACAACATCCTTCATAAATAATGATTCCATCAAGAAGCAGCAATGAAGGATAAACAAAGTTGGTGAGCCATTATGATGAGGAATGGATCCTAGTCTTTCCCCTTAGATAGCTTACTGTAATATAAGAGGGAAAATGCTGTACAATGGAGAATCTGGACACTAGCATAACTAGATGGTCAAAATTAGCATCACCAATGAGTGATATCACTTACCACTAGATCTGAATCCTGAGAAAGATCCATAATCTGCACAGACTCTACTCGTGGGGAGGCATTAGATGAACCCCAAATGAGGAACATTCTTATACATATGTATATTCTTATATTCTTAAATGCCACAAAAGACATAGCCTGAGGAAATATCCCGGATTTCATTTGTTAAATTATAGCAACCGACTGAAGTTATTGAGACAACTAAAATTCTTTATTATGTTTTTGTGATTAAATGCTTCAAACATGGAAAATCACACAAAGAATAACAAAATGGCACCTATATACCCACAGCCCAGTTCTTTCAAAGTCTAGTATTTTGCCTTAGTTTAAATTATTTCAAGGGTATTAGATATAATGGAAACATTAAAGCTATTTCTGAAATCTCATTGCCTCTTCTTTCCCAGAGATGATCACTTTTTAAAATATTGTGCTTAGTTTCTTGCAAGTTTTTTGTTTGTTTGTTTGTTTGTTTTTTTGTTTTTTTTTGTTTTGTTTTGTTTTTTTGAGATGGAGTCTGGCTCTGTCACCCAGGCTGGAGTGCAGTGGCCGGTTCTCAGCTCACTGCAAGCTCCGCCTCCCGGGTTTACGCCATTCTCCGGCCTCAGCCTCCCGAGTAGCTGGGACTACAGGCGCCCGCCACCTCGCCCGGCTAGGTTTTTTTTTTGTGTGTGTATTTTTTAGTAGAGACGGGGTTTCACCGTGTTAGCCAGGATGGTCTCGATTTCCTGACCTCGTGATCCGCCCGTCTCGGCCTCCCAAAGTGCTGACATTACAGGCTTGAGCCACCGCGCCCAGCCTCTTGCAAGTTTTTACACTGTTAACTCTTTTCTCTTTTTAAAAAATTTTTTTTATTTTTAAAGTCCATATATATATATATTATTATACTTTAAGTTCTAGGGTACATGTGCACAACGTGCAGGTTTGTTACATATGTATACATGTGCCGTGTTGGTGTGCTGCACCCATCAACTCGTCAGCACCCATCTTTTCAAACTCAGTGTGTGTATTTTTTAACTCAGTTTGATTTTGAGATGTATCTTTTTTCATACATGGAGCTCTGGCTCACTCTTTTGATTATCTGTATTCGATAAAAGAAATAAATCATTATTTTATTCTCTATTGATGGCATTTACATTGTTTTCAAATTTTTTAACTATTATAGGCTATACTGCAGTGAACATTCTGTTATCTGTCTTCTTACACACACTTGCCAAAAAGTTACAAATATTATCCAAATCATGAAACTGGTCAAAAGATATGCACAGTTTCAGCTTCGTAAAATATTGAGAAATTATCCTCCAAAGTAGTTGTGTGAGTTTCTACTTCCATTATCAATGTATAAGAATTTCTATTTCTACAAAAATAATGACAACAAATTATTTTTCCCACCCAATGGCCATGAAATGGTTGATCTTTGTGTTTTAAATTTGCACTTTTCAGATTAATAGGGAGACCGAGTGGTTTTACAAATGATTATGCAATATTTTTATTTCTTCTCCTGTGGATTTTTTACTCATATCCTTTATCTAGGTTTTTTTCTGAGTAGTATATCCTGTTTTCATTGATTTGTAGAAGTTTTTAATATATTCTTTATATCCTCTT
Organism: Papio anubis; assembly: GCF_008728515.1. NCBI lineage: Eukaryota > Metazoa > Chordata > Mammalia > Primates > Cercopithecidae > Papio > Papio anubis. The sequence continues at coordinate 6,495,605 of NC_044988.1, read as the reverse complement.
ATGTGCATTTGAGTATCTTTTCTCACTCTTTGAGCTCTATTTTCATTTTATTTCTGTTGTCATTGGTTGAATGGGGGTTTTACATTAATAATGTCAGGTTTACCAGTTGTTTCTTATCAGATATGCCTTTTCTGTATATTTTCCTACTTGAGAGTCTTAAAACATATTTTCCTATGTTTTCTTCTAAAATATTAAATATTTTATTTTTCACATTTATGTCCTTAATCTATCAGGAATTATTTCTGTACATGGTGTGACATAGTACTCTGATGTTAATTTTTTGATACATGGATATCCAGTTGGCATAGCCTCAAAAGTCAAATATACTGATAAACTTGGGTCAAGCAGTCTACTTCAATAGGGTCATCTCTCTCTAGATAGAAAGAATCCTGGGAATCCTAGTTTTATCCCTTTGGAAAAGTCTGTTCCTATTTTTTTATTAGGAAATAATAAATCTTTTATTAGGGCTTTTTGGGGAGGAGGCAGTTCTAGAAAACTCAATTTCTGATTTATAGTTTATAAAACCACCTGAAGGAAACAAGACTGAACAGCTCTGATTAGTCAATATTATTTAATCAGAAGAGAGGAGAATGGAATCCCCTATTTGGGTATTTAGCCAATGGTCATACAGAGAGAAGGAACTATGATCAGCGAAGATATTGACAAATGTCCAGGGTCTTTGATTTTATTCCTGTATTAGAGTTTTACCAAATTACAAGGAGTTTTGCGTCTAGGAATAAACTAATTTGTTGACAGCTTTGCCTCAATCATTATACATAACCTAAGTATGTTCTATCCAACCTGAAAAGCAAATGATTATTGAAATTTATATTAGTTATATTTTATCACTACATAATCAATTTCTTTTTTTGCCAAGTTTGTTTTAATTTGTGTACCTAGATTAGGGAAAGGAAACAGAAAAAAAGAATTGTCAAACTTTTAATCACATCATGATATAAACATAGGATAGTTTTCTGAAAACAAGAAATTATTAAAGCCAGAAAAATAATATTTAAATTAGGCATACTAGTGCCTAAATTTGACTTTTTAAAAATGAGAGACTTATTTAAAATGACTCAAGAAATCAGGGCAAAGCTACAAAATAGAGAACGACCTCTCAGAGGTTGACTCTTGTGAGAAGAGTTAACAGTGGGGTTCAGTTTTCAAGACAGAGGACAAAATTGTTTTCTCTTTTTAAAAGAGCAGATTGTATATTCAAGGGTCAAAATAATATTCATCTGAACTATTCCCCTACTCTCTGTCTTCATTATTCATAAGATTTTTTTCATTTAGCATCTTTAATATACCTTTATATGCATTTTTATTAAATATACGTATGTAAAGTTTTAACTTCAGCTTTTAAAAATAAATATTGATAAATTAAATATCATTGTATTATCTAAAGCAATATACCTCATATAAATGTACCATCTTAATTTTAGCTTTGCAAAGAGCAAATACGTTATTACAGAGTGGTGTATCACTTCTGTAATCTCTGTTCTTATTTATGCATTTTAGTCACAAAAGATTTCAGATGACAATATTATTTATTACCTTAATTGAATATTAGTCATAGGTCTTGAAGACAATTACAGATGTCAAAAATTATATTTAAAGTGTGATATAATCATTGTTGATTTTAAAAATCAAAGGGACAATATTTAAAAATCACATGAAGGGCTGGGCATGTTGGCTCATGCCTATAATCCCAGCACTTTGGGAGGCCGAGGTGGGTGGATCACCCAAGGTCAGGAATTTGACACCAGCCTGGCTAACATGGCAAAACCCTCTCCCTACTAAAAATACAAAAATTAGCTGGGGGTGGTGGTGCATGCCTGTAATCCCAGCTACTCGGGAGGCTGGGGTAGGAAAATCATTTCAACCAGGGAGGCCGAGGTTGCAGTGAGCCAAGATCGCACTGTTGCACTCCAGCCTGGGAGACAGAGCCAGGCTCCATCTCAAAAAAAAAAAAAAAAAAATCACATACAGGGTTGGGCATGATGGCTCATGCCTGTAATCCCAGCACTTTGGGAGGCCGAGGCAGGTGGATCTCTTGAGCTCAGAAGTTCTAGACCAGGCCTGGCCAACACAGTGAGACCCTGTCTCTCAAAAAAAAAAAAAAAAAGAAAAAATCACATGCAGATAACAAAAGTGAGCTGTTTTACACTATTATTTGAGGTTTATGGGAACAAATCTTTTTAGAAAACAGCAGTTGCTATTTAATTTAGCTAAATACATATATTTATATTTTTTATGCCTTTACATATTTTGTGCAAAGAATGATAGTTTATCTGACCCATGAAATCAACACAGGAAATTTAGAAAGTATAAAATAATGAGGTTAGAGAGAAGACAAATAAATGTTTTTGAATATACTTAGTTTTAAATATATTGTGGGTACTAATATACTGTATTCAAGTATTCATACTAAATAGGAATATAACCCTTGATGTTCTTCATTCTTTTCAGAGTTGGGGTCTCACTGTCACCCAGACTGGAGTGAGCAATCATGACTCACTGCAGCCTCAAACTCCTGGTCTCTAGTGATCCTCCAGCTTCAGTCTCCCAGTCTCCTGAGTAACTGGGTCTACAGGCATGCACCACCATGCCCAGCTAGTTTATTCTTTTTTTTTTTTTTTTTTTTTTTCTGTAGGCATAGGAGCTCTCTACGCTGCCCAGACTGGTTTCAAACTCCTGGCCTCAAGGAATCCTCCCACCTCTGCTTCCCAAAGTGTTGGGATCACAGGCGTGAGCCACTGAGCCCGCCCACCCATGATGTTCTCCATACAATTTATAAACTTCTGCATTTATCAACCAAATGTTACAGTTCATTTAAATTGTACTGCCAAGTGTGGTGGCTCACACCTGTAATCCCAGCACTTCAGACGGCCAAAGTGGGCAGATCACAAGATCAGGAGTTCAAGACCAGCCTGACCAACACAGTGAAACCCCCGTCTCTACTAAAACTACAAAAATTCGCCGGGCATGGTGGTGCACGCCTGTAGTCTCAGCTACTCAGGAGGTTGAGGCAGGAGAATCGCTTGAACCCTGGAGGCAGAGGTTGCCGTAAGCCAAGATCGCGCCACTGCACTCCAGCCTGGGTGACAGAGCGAGACTCCGTCTCAAAAAATATATATGAAATAAATTGTACTTAATAGTACTGACGTTTTCTATATATATATATATATATATATATATATATATAATTTTTTTTTTTTTTTGGCGTTTTGGTTTATCTAGTTATCTAGCTAGTCATTGTTATTTATGGACTCTCTTGGCCACTTCCGTAAGACAAGGACTTATGTTGAAAGACTAACACCCTTAAAACATTAAAAGTTTATTTTGTCACCCACCCCAATTTCGTTCTTGCTTTTTGTTTTTGCCCCCGGCCTATTTTAAATTGGTGCTTCTTCAAGTTCTGTAGGCCAAATTAGTAAGAGGAACTTTATCTAATTCCCAACTCAGAGTTCAAGGGGAGATAAAAGCCCTATTTAAATGGATAAGCCTATGTATCTCTGCCCCTACCTGGACCACCTGAGTTGTGAAGTACGCTGGTCATTTTCTCTGATCATTTTCTGCTTGTAAGCAGGTGTCATTTTTGGAGAGATGGCAGGACCCTGCAGTAGTGGCCAGGAATTGCAGATCTGCCCGGACAGCAAATGCTAGTGCTGAGTTTGTATCTTAGGTGGTGAGACAGTATTTCTCTGCTCCATGACAGGGGTCTGGGTAAGACTTGCCCATAACCCATCTGCCATCTTTGTCTCAGTTTGTTTCCTCTGATCTGTCAATTTCTCCATTGACAGGTGAAAGACTGACTTCATTAGCATGGCATGGTTCACATTTTTGGAGAGCTGGTAAAATAGCCTCATTGTTTAAAGGAATGTGTCTTTGTTCAATTCTTCTTGTCAGAGAATTTGTTCCTGAGTGTCCTCAGTCTTCAGAAACACAATTTACTATATTCTGTGGGATAATTTATGGGGGTTTTTGGTGGGTTTTTTTTTTTTTCAAAAGTGTCACTTGCAAAGTTTTGTTTTTGTTTGATTAGTGTACAGTAGTGTCCCTTAGTCAGGGTTTCACTTTCCATGGTTTCAATTACCCACAGTCAAGCGCCTTCCACAAATAGGTGAGTACAGTACAATAAGACATTTTGAGACAGAGACTACATTAATATAACTTTTATTTCAGTATATTCTTAAATTGTTCTATTTTATTATGAGTTATTGTTGTTAATCTCTTACTATGCTTAATTTATGTTTATTTTTTACTGCTCCTTGTGTACTACAGTCTTGTATATACTCTCCTGAGTTACTTTGTCCATTGACTCCTGTTATATGGCTTTGGATATTTCTTTAAGGTGAGGGTTGGGCTACGTGGCAGTGTTCTTTGTGCTTGCGAGTTTGTTTTGTTGGTTCGGTTTTTTTTTTTTTTTTTTAATCTTTAAACATTTTTTAGAGATAGGGTCTCACTATGTTGCCCAGGCTGGAGCACAGTGGCCATTCACAGGCACAATCACAGTACACTGCAGCCTTGAACACTTAAGCTCAAACGACCTCCCACTTCAGCCTACTGAGTAACTGAGACTACAGGCACGAAACACACCCGGCCTTTTCTTTCTTTCTTTTTTAATTTTTATGATTTTTTGCTAGATTTTGCCACCCTTTTGCCATCAACTTCCCAGTTTGTAGTCTGTCCATGTGCAGATCAAGTAGTTACACCACTTGGTATTGTTTAGGAATCAGTGTAAAATATGTCGCCAGTTATGTCTTTTAGCATAGCTTGTAATTCAGCCAACTTGACACATTTCTCCACCTTTGGCTGAGCCTGGCCAGGCTCAGCCCCTGGGAGTTTCAGCAGAGCATACCCAGGGCCTCAGGCACTACCTGTCTGAGAGCTTTGAACAGGGAGGACCCAAGTCCCCGGGGCCTTCCCCTCAAGGGTCTTCCCACCCCCTAACCCCTCCAAGCTTTGTTAGACCCCAGCAGGCCCACAGCAAATGACACACCACAGGTTCTCAGCCTCTTCTGTGATGTTGCTCTTCATTTTACCTGAGTAGAGAGGCTGTATCCCCACTATGGCCGGGGGTAAATCCAACCATTGCCCTTGTAGTGTTCAGTGTTGCTGGCTGGTTTCCAGTTTGTTGTAATGCCCGGTATACTATTGTAGTATGTGTGTGGTGTGGGGGGTGTGTGTGTATGTGTATGTATCTTCGTAAATCGATGTGTCAATGTATTTGATTCAGACTGTCCAACCACCTACTTGCTGATGTCAGAGACAAGAAAGCACGGTTATCCAAAATAGTGATTTCCAGGTAAAGGGATGGGGAGAATAGGAGGGAGGTGAGACCAGCTTGCTCAGGTGGGTCAAGGGTGAGCTGTTGTGAGAGTCTTCTCCCAATGTCCCAAGTCTTCCAGTAACTGCATAAAGAGGTTACCCGAGTTTAAAATATATGTCTCCAGTACTCAAATGTCTCTCTGGGCCTCTGTGTATTTTTTTTTTTTTTTTTTTGCCAGAGAGGAAGAGCTGTTATTTTTATTTTTCCTTTATAACATCTAGTACTAAAGACTGTCTTTGAGTAATGCCTAAATAGTTTATTGCTATTTTGGCTGAATGGATTCTTTTCCTCAGCTACATTCTATTATTTTTCTTTCAGGTATTTAATAAATGACAATGTTTTGTTTTTTCTTTTATGATGAATTAATCTTCAAAGTTGCTTATAAAGGGACAGAGAAAAAAATAAGGAGGAACCACTAGGCACCTATTAGAATGAGTACCATAAAAAATACTGACAATACTGGGTGCTGGGAAGGATAGGAAGCAGCCGGAAGCCTCATGCATTGCCAGGGGAATGCAAAACAGTGCCATCACTTTGAAAAGGGTTTGACGGTTTCTCAAGAGTTAAACACACACTTACATATGACCCAGCAACCCCACCCCTGGGTTTTGGCCCTAGAGAAATGAAAAGTTCTTTTTTTAGACGGAGTTTTGCTCTTGTTGCCCAGGCTGGAGTGCAGGGGCCCAATCTTGGCTCACCACAACCTCCGCCTCCTGAGTTCAAGCGATTCTCCTGCCTCAGCCTCTCAAGTAGCTGGGATTATAGGCGTGTGCCACCATGCCCAGCTACTTTTGTATTTTTAGTAGAGACGGGGTTTCACTATGTTGGTCATGCTGGTCTCGAACTCCTGACCTCAAGTGATCCACCAACCTTGGCCTCCCAAAGTGCTGGGATTACAGGCATGAGCCACTGCACCCAGCCTGAAAAGTTCTTTTCACATAAAACCTTGCACAAGCTTTACTTGTAATAGCCCCAAACTGGAAACAACCCAAATGTCTTTCAAAGAGTGAATGGCTAACATATGGTGGTCCAGCCATACGATGGTATTCTACTCTGCAATAAAAAGGAGCCAACTGTTGATACACGCAACAGCTTGGATCATCTCAAAGGTACTGTGCTAAGTGAAAGAAGCCTGACTCAAAATGTTAAATGCCATGTGATTCCATTTATAAGACATTCTTGAAAAGACAAAGACAAAAACTAAAATGATAGAGGTGTTCTGAACAGAATTTTTCTTTGGAGTAACGATCTCACTCTGTCACCCCGGCTGGAGTGTACTCGTGTGATTATAGCACACTGTAACCTTGAACTCCTCAAGCGATCCTGCCACCTTAGCCTACAAATTAACTGGGACCCATAGGTGCATGCCACCACACTGGGTTATTTTATTTCTAAAAATATTTTTGTGGAGACGTGCTTTGTTGATCAGGCTGCTCTCAAACTCCTGGTTTCAAGTGACCCTTCTGTCTTAGCCTCCCGAAGTGCTGGGATTATAAGTGTGACCACCATGCCTGGCCCAGAATTTTTTTAATCCATTCTGTGAATTCATTGTGTTTCTTGAGACTTAGTTAAATTCTGTCATTTGTTTTTATTTATTTTTGAGACAGAGTCTCACCCTGTCATCACTCAGGCTTGAGTACAATAGTGCAATATTGGCTCACTGCAACCTCCACCTCCCTGGTTCAAACAATTCTCATGCCTCGGCCACCCAAGTAGCTGGGATTACAGAGGCGCACCGCCATACCCAGATCATTTTTGTATTTTTAGTAGAGATAAGTTTTCACCATGTTGGCCAGGCTGGTCTCAAACTCCGGGCCTCAAGTGATGTGCCCGTCTCAGCCTCCCAAAGCGCTGAGATTTCAGGCGTGAGCCACCGCTCCCGGTGTGGTTTTTTTTTGTTGTTTTTTTTTGTTTTTTTTTTTTTAACACTCTCACTCTGTCGCTCAGGCTGGAGTGCAGTGATGCGATTACAGCACACTGTAACCTCAAACTCCTCAAGCGATTCTCCCACTTTAGTGTACCAAGTAATTGGGACTATAGGTCCACACCACGACGCGGGGTTATTTTATCTTTATTTTTTATTTTTGTAGAGACATGCTTTGTTGTCCAGGCTGGTCTCCAACTCCTGGCTTCAAGTGACTCTTCCACTTTGGCCTCCCAAAGTGCTGGGATTTTTAAAATCCAGCCTAGAATTGTTTTAATCCAGTCTGCTAATTCATTATGTTTCTTGAGATTTAACTAAATTCTCCTATCATTTGTTTTAAGTCTGACCTAGTATAAGCCCCGCATTTCTTTGATTTGAGCAACAGGACCACAAACAGTACTTCCTGGTTTTGAAGAATATGATCACTCGGTTGGTCAATTGTAGTGATCCTCTTTGTATCTATCCTCCAGGTAGAGGTGGGGGTGCTGTCAAAGACTCCCCAGGGTCAGCTCCCAGAGGTGGGCAGTTGCTACTATAGTCTGATTTCTGCCATAACTTCTGCCTATGCACATTATCAAAGCTCCCACTGACACTGAAGCCATCGCCTTTGGCTCTAGGTTTTTGCTTTTTGTTTTCACTGCTGTGGATTTGGTTAGGACTGCATTGAGTTTTAACCTGGATTTATTTCCTAAATTCTTGTTTAATGCCTTTTCTACACTAGACCATGAGTCAGTTCTTCATAGTCTTCCTAGACCAGAGGTTTTCCTTTTAAGTGTGGCGTTGATTTCAGAGAGTCTTTCTGCAATGTGACCTCGTTTTCCTGTTAATTTAGTTGGGATTCATCCCATACTCATCACCAACTTGACATTAACAGCCAAGTGGTTCCAGAGGTCACAGAACAGAAAGTCTTACTGGACAAGTTAAGCTCTTCCAAACACTTAATGTATTAAGTCAATTTAAAACACACACGGAGATGCAAGGGAAAAGAAATAGGGTTAGTTAGCAGACTTAGCGTAGGGCGTGAGCAGGATGAAGGGCCATGCTCTCTCAATCCTGGTACATGACAGTGTTCAGGTAGTGTGTCTGTCATCTGTCTCTGTCTCATCCGCTGTCCCTATGTTATAAGGACTAGTGTTGATGTTATAAGGACTAGTGTTGAGGTTTGAGCCAGGGTGTCCAATCACAGGAGGTGCCTGGCACCAAGGGGGCAAGGATGCCTGGCCCCTTGACCGCTTGTCAATTAGCCTGCTGAGCAGATAAGGGTTTTATTTGCTTTTCTTAGACAGAGAACAGGTAGGGCCAGAAAGGGTGTCACCGATGGGTGGTTGAATTAAAACCTCATGAATATGTAGTGCCTCACGTGCCTCCTGTATACTTAGAGTAATGTATATTGGGTATCTCTCAGTCCATTCTCTCAGGCTTTGCTTGCTAACCACTTTCTTTATCTAACGTATCTTGGGAATCTCGTGGATGCCTTCCAAGCTACATACTTACTACTCATCTATATTTCTTTCTTAAGTTTCCTCCTTTCCACTTTTTTCCTTCCATAGCAGAATTGATTATTAACAAACACCACCAAAACATGCACATAATGCTATGCATTTTATACTCTAATACTGCAACCTGTTGACAACGGGACTAGGGAGGGAGACAAAGCCAACATTCATTTTTGTGTTATCTCACATTTTCTTCTATTGCTTTTATAACTAACACGGCTATTAGCAAACATGGCTTTCTATCTGTAGGCCAAATGAGCCTGCCAGTACCAGGTTCTAGAATAAGATCTACTTGCTCAATCACTGATAGAATTGGACAACTGCTGTAGCTGATACAAGTGTTTGCTTCCTCATCTTTGTGGGGAGCTGGTGCCCTAGAGGGAAATGGAAAGGAAAGGGGCTAAGCCACAAGGCATAGTGCCTTAAATATTAGGAAAGGAAACAGAAAAAAAAATAGTTGCAAGCATTTAATCACATCGGAATATGAACATATGTGATAATTTTCTAAAGACAAGACATTATTAAAGTCAGAAAAACAATATTTAAATTAAGCATAGTAGTAAGTAAATTTAGCTTCTTAAAAATGAGAGACCTGTGCTTCAAGTGACTCGAGAAATCAGTACACTCATGCCTGTAATTGCAGCACTTTGGGCGGCCGAGGTGGGTGGATCACCTGAGATCAGGAGTTCAAGACCAACCTGGTCAACATGGTGAAACCGGTCTCTACTAAAAATACACAAATTAGCTGGGTGTGGTGGCAGGCTCCTGTAATCCCAGCTAATCAGGAGGCTGAGGCAGGAGAATCACTTGAACCCGGGAGGCAGAGGTTGCAGTGAGCTGAGATCATTCCACTGCACTCCAGCCTAGCAAGAGAACAAGGCTCCATCTCAGAAAAAAAAAAAAAAAAAAAGAAAGAAAAGAAAAGAAATTAGTATAAAGCTACAAAACAGAGGACAGCATCTTAGAGGTTGACTCTTGTGAGTTAAGAGTTCACTGTGGCATTGTATACAGTTTTATACACACACACACACATACACACACACGAGAGAGAGGAATTGATTTAGCATAGGAATTGGCTCATGTAATTATGGAGGCTCAAGGAGTCCCACAATTTGTTGTCTGCAAGCTGGAGACTCAGGAAAGCCAGTGATGTAATTTAGTTTGAGTTTGAAGGCCTGAGAATCTGAAACAGTGAAATGATGGTGTCAGTCTCGGAGTCCAAATGCCGGAGAACCCAGAGTGCTGATGTCTGAGGCCAGGAGAAGATGGATGTCCTAGCTCAAATGGAAGAGATCAAATTCGCCCCTCCTCTGCTCTTTTGTTCTGTGTGGGCCCTTAACAAATTAGATGATACCCACTCACACTGGGAAGAGCTACCTTCTTTACTCAGGCTACCAATTCAAATGGTAATCTTTTCCAGAAACACTCTTACAAATACACCCGGAAATAATGCTTTACCAGCATCTGGGTGTCCTTTAAGTCTAGTCAAGTCGACACCGAAAATTAAGCGTCATGGTGGCCAACCGACTAAAGTCTGCATGAGGAGGTAGCAGAGTGCTGGGGCTCACCAGCAAGTAAGAGGCACATTGCTTGCCTCCTCCACCCCCATTGAAATGTGTTGATTATATGTAATTTTGAGCTGTTAAATGTAATTCCACTGCAATTACATCATGAAACTGAGACAGTATGATGGGTTACTGACAAAAGTAAAATGGGTGTGAAAATGCCTCCATATGGAGACTCCATATGTGCATATGTTTTTGTGTAGGTTTGCATATATAAGCATTTTTAATATGGAAAAATATACATTAAACCACTTAACATTGGTCATCTTGAGGGGATCAGATTAGGGAAGGGGATGTTTTAAATTTTTCTTTCTATACTTCTATATTATGTTTCTTTTATTTTTTTATAATGTTAAAAATATTGTAAAAACCTCCTTCTCCACTTGAGTCATGTTCGAATGAAATCCCACTTACCAAGTCTGAACCATCTTGGCGCACCATTATTAACTGAATGGTGCTTTGCATTTCTGAATGGCCTACTGTTGGAAAAAAAATCGGGATCCCTAACAACCGGCTGGATTTGAGGAATGGATGGAGCAGGTAGGAGGTGCCTTGGCTATATTAAAAAGCCACAAATACGTATTGTATAAAGTTAAATAAGTCACTATTAAGAGCTGAATTGTCCTCCTCAAAATTTGTAAGTGGAAGTCCTAACACCTGGTACTTCAGGATGTGATTATATTTGGAGACAGGGTCTTTAAAGAGGTAATTAAGTTAAAATGAGGTCAGTAGGGTGGGTTCTCATCCAATCTGACAGGTGTCTTTATAAAAAGAGAGAGTTAGAGGACACAGACACACACAGAAGACCATGTGAAGATGCAGGGAGAAGACATCATCTATCTGCAAGCCAAGGAGAGAGGCTTCAGAAGGAGGCAACCCTGCCAACACCTTATCCTGAACTTCTAGCCTCCAGAACTACCAGAAAATAGATTTTTGTTGTTTAAGCCCCTAGACTGTGGGACTTTGTTACAGCAGCTCTAGAAAACCAAAAGAGCCACAAATACTTGTATATCGTATGTCTTCATTCTAATGGTACATTAAATAAAAGATAACTGCCTCGTATTGATGTTTAACCATGTGTTTGATGTTCCTGTTTTTTAACTTTTAAAGATTCTTTCATAATTCCTCAGAATAATCCAATGCCTTGAGAGAAATCAGGTATTCTTATTTTACAAGTGAAGAAACTGAGGCACAGAAGGATTAAGGGGCTTGACCAAAGTCTTCTAGCAAGTGGTCTCCTGAACTGACAGCCTTTCCATCTACCACGTTCAACCTATCAAATGGAGTATTTCACAATAACTCTCTCTGCTGGTGCTTATTTCCACATAGGTCACATTCATTCAGCAAACATATTGAGCAACTAGTTTGTGTCTATCTTTCTTAGGAGTTGAGGAGACAATGACGGAGAGAACACAGTCTCTGCTTTTGAGGAGCACATGGTCTAGGTGTGTTGACAGACACATGAACAATATTTTATATAATGTGAGAAATATACAATCACAGCATGAGTACGGCATTGTAGGGACACCAGTGAGAACGTCTCTACAGATGTGGTAGAAACTGAGTGGGTCTTGAAGAATTCAAAGGAATGTGTCAGACAGGGATGGGGATTCCCAATGGAAGAAGCTTCATGTGCGAAGGTGCAGAGTTGTGCAAGGTGGGAACAGGGATGCTGTGGGTGGAGAACAGATTGGAGGATGGCAGTGGGGGGAGGGGGAGATTTCATACTTGTCTACTAAAAACGTTAGATACCTTTAGCTTTATGACAGACTCACTGTGTTCTTCATTTTTCACTAATTTCACCAAGACAGACTTTTTTGGGGGCCGTTCCTGTAGATCTTACTTCTCACATTTTAATGAGTATGATGTATCACCCGGGGATTTTGTTAGAATGCAGATTCTGATTCTGAGAGGGGCCTGCTAGTCTGCATTTCTAGAAGACTCCATGTCAGATTCTCACTGCTGGAGCCTGTACCACACTTTGAATAGCAAAGCTTAGTCTGTAAAGTAAGAAATCAGAAGATTGGGTTGATCACATTTGTATTTTAGGAAGTTAAACCAGACAAACATGTGTAAAACTGGTTGTAAATGACTTGCCGCTGCGAGTCACACAACACAAGTTCTGCGGATACATGTCCTGTGGGTTATGACTCATTTCAGGAATTCCTCAAATGGCAAGAATACCTCAAAGATTCACAAAATACGCATTCCTTGAATGTACTATGTATGTCTCTTCCTAATTTAATACTTTAGTCCTAGTGTAGAAATGGAATTTTAGTAGAATTCTTGTAAGTAAGTAGTATGTTTCAATTACAGGATATCTACAGCAAAAAAATAAAATGACTTACAAACAATACAAATAAAACCAGCAGTAGTTGACTTGGTGCCATCTTTTCTCAGGAACGTGAATAATGACTGAGTCCCATACATGGAGAACAGATTGCTCCATGCAAGGCCTATTAGAAGTTAACACCAAAGCAGATGTTCTTAAAGCTTCTGTTACCATTATAGATGCAAATCCAGACAAGCTGTTCCCATTTTATAGGAAAAGAAAAATGTAATAATAAATTGTCGTACTTACCTTAATGGCTTAATAAGAATTCATTAGTGAGCATTTCATAAAAGAGGATAAGAAGTTTAAAAATGTACTGCTTAAAATAATTAATACTTTTATCACATCAGAAGCCTAAGACATAGTAAGCAATAGCAGATGGTAATTTTAATATCTTACAAATATCATGAAGGCTGCTGGAACCCAAGGTAGAAAATTGCAAAATAGAATGACTTTGGGGTCAGTTGTAATTATAAAGAAGCTCAAAGATCAGAGACTAGATGGAATCCCTCACAAGTTTAATCCAGAGATGTTTCTCACAAAGAATTTAATAGGCGATTGCTTTCCCTCATAGCCTATTTGAATGCTAGCCCTGAAACAATTTACAACTTTTAAAGGAGGAACTTGGCCGGGCACAGGAGCTCACACCTGTAATCCCAGCACTTTGGGAGGCCTAGGAGAGTGGGTCGCCTGAGGTCAGGAGTTCAAGATCAGCCTGGCCAACATAGTAAAACCCTGTCTCTACTAAAAATACAAAATAAATAAATAAATAAATAAATAAATAAATAAATAAAAATTAGCTGGGCGTGGTGGCACATGCCTGTAATCCCAGCTACTCAGGAGACTGAGGCAGGAAAATTCGCTTGAACCTGGGAGGCAGAGGTTGCAGTGAGCCGAGATCACACCATTGCACTCCAGCCTGGGCAACAAGAGCGAAACTCTGTCTCAAAAAGTAATAGTAATAAAATGAAGGGGGAACTTATATTCTATAAAGAGCTATCTGGTACCTTGAATCAACACAATCCCTGATGGATTCAAAGCCAAACTTTATGTAGTTTTCCATTGCCTCATTAAACTGCCCTGTGGTAGAAGCTTTTTCCTGACCACTGGAAGAACACTAGGGCAGGCTCTGACTTTCCTTGTTCATTTTTAGGTAATAAACAAGTCTTAGGCATTTTATAAGACAAACATAGCCTCAATTTCAAAATATAGTGTAGGTGTCAAAAATAGTTCAAAACTGGAAACGATCTGTAAGGCTATCTTATCCATTAAAACCCAAGCTGGTGAGAAGAAATACGGAGAAGAAGAAATAGAGATGTGTGTATATTTTTAACATTTGGAAATATCTAAGAGCTTTAAACTGAGATGTCAAAATGTGCCTTAGTTTTTTTGTTTTTTGTTTTTTTTTTTTTGGTAAAAAACCAATTAGCTGATCAAGTATATGAAGAGCTACCATTCCTCTACCTCCAATCCCTCCTCATACAAAGCAGTGGTCTTTACTGGGGTCCAAGGATGATGCCCAGTATGTTTACAGAGTTATCCTTTGTAATGCAGGGAGAATATTTGAATTATTTTTCATATTTATTTGTCTGAAAATAAGATACATTAAGCTTTAATAATATTTATTTTATTTATTCCTGTTTTTGAGACAGGTCTCCACTCTGTCATCCAGGCTGGAGTGCAATGGCTCACTGCAACCTCTGCCTCCTGGGTTCAAGCAATTCTTGTGCTTCAGTCACGTGAGTAGCTGGGATTACAGGTGTGTGCCACCATGCCCAGCTAATTTTTGTATTTGTAGTAGAGACAGTGTTTTGTCATGTTGGTCAGGCTGATTTCAAACTCCTGGCCTCAAGTGATCTGCCCACCTTGGCCTCCCAAAGTGCTAGGATTACAGGCATGAGCCACCCCGCTCAGCAAGGTTCATTAATATTTAATGTTCTAACTGACTTTAGTACCTGCACTTTCTCTCTCATCAAATAGATGGATGGGTGGATGGATGGATAAAAAGATACATAGGTAGATAGATAGATGTATGATGTATGTATGGGTACATAGGTAAATAGATAACGGCTAGATGGATGAGTGAATGGGTGGATAGACAGATGATAGATAGATGATAGATGGTTGATAGGTAGGAAAGTAGATAATAGATACATAGATAGATGTCCTTTCCTTCCTTCCTCCCTTCCTTCCTTCCTTCCTTCCTTCCTTCCTTCCTTCCTTCCTTCCTTTCTCTCTCCCTCTCTCTTTCTTTCTTTCTTTTTCTTTCTTCTTTTTTTAATAGCTAGGACGGTGGGATACACAAAAGTTGGGAAGCACTGGTCTAAAATACCAGGACATTTTTATTTTGTGTTTCCAGAACCTGGCAAGGTGCTACTTAATTTATTCAAGTTGTTTTCAAGGGGTACCATTTAAGAGGGCTAATTTTTGGATGGAAAGAACAGTAATGCCAGTAGTACACAGGTATTATCTAACCTAGAAAATGATAGTCTTGAAAAGGTAGTCCTAATTTTCTTGTATCAGAATTTACTTTGAATAATGCTACAGGGAAAGAGCTGTATGATGGAGGCTAGGGCAGGCATGTGCTATAGACGTGGAAGCAGAAGAGCACCCAAGACGTGGGGTCATGAAGAATGTTGTCACAGAGTAGGGAAGAGCAGAACTCTTCTACCAGGCAGACACCCAATACCCCCCCCACACACACACACACATACACACACACATACACACACATACACACACACACATACACACACACATACACACACGGAGCACTAATGGGAGGAGAACCGGGCCTTGAGACCTAGGCTTTCATGCCCCCTTCTTTTGCCTCCCAGAGGCCAGTAAAGCCTCTCTGTGGGCTTCCTGGGTTCCGGGGAGAATAGTTCACATCAGTGGTATGAAATCACGGCTTTCGAGACTTTAATTCAGTAGAGACCTATCATAAGAGATGCATTTTACATTGTAAATGGAAACTTATCAGGATGTGTGTTTCTTAAAACCACAGCTAGACTTGCTACCTTGAATGCACTGCCATGTCATCTGTTCCTGCATCTGAAACGCTGGCTAGCGTCCATGGCATTAATGGCACAAGCCAGTGCAGTTGCAACCCACAGTCTGGAATTCACAGAGGATGGGAGATATGCTGGGAAAGGTTAGTGTCAGCTGAAATGTTGAGGGCCTTAAGTTTCAGACAAGGAGGTTTAGGCGTTGTTATTTGTAACCAAGAGGGTCTCCTGAGGTTTTTAGAAGGTGGGCAATGTGGCCAGACACAGTGGCTCATGCCTATAATCCCAGCATTTTGGAAGGCCAAGGCAGAAGGATTGCTTGAGCACAGAAGTTCTAGACCAGCCAGAGCAACATCATGAAACCCTGTCTCTACAAAAAAAAATTTAAAAATTATGGTGGCACAAACTTTAAATGTAAAATTTAAAAACTTTAAATGTGACGTTTTAAAAAAAATGGTGGCACTAACCTGTAATCCCAGCTACTTGGAAGGCTGAGGCGGGATGACTGCTTGAGCCATGCAAGCAAGCATCAAGGTCAAGGCTGCAGTGAGCCATGATTGCACCACTGCACTCCAGCCTGGGCGACAGAGTGAGACCCTGTCCCCACAAAAAAAGAAGGTGGGCAGTGTGTCTCCATGTGGGCTTTGGGGAGATGGTCGGCCTGTAGCAGTGGGCACAGCGTGGTAGACGGTGCAGGGCTCGCTGGCACTGGGGACAGTGGTGGTAGCCCACAGACTAGTTCAGGCTCTTGCGGCCTAAACTGATGGGATAGAATAATTACTGTACTTCTCATCCTCTCCTCCATGATTTTTTTGCCCTTAAAAATGCTACCAGCTCAGACCTAAGGCAGTGTTGCACAGTGATTAGGAGTGTGGCTCTCAAAGTCACCTCCTTCTCCCCACGTGCCCACTCTGTGCACGTGGCCAAGTGACTGACATTTCCCTGCCAAGCTCTGTGAAAGGCTATTTCTGGGACACAGAAAGAGCTCTCAAAGTACAGTGAATGTTAGCGGTGTCGTGCAGAAGCCCAGAGTACCACACTTCCTCGGGAGTTGGGGCTCATGGAGTCCAGCTGTGCCAGCCATGTCCCCAGGGAAACAATTCCCCTCTGCAAATGCAGAACATTCCTCTGAAGCAGCTTCCAAATCTGCTGTCACTCGCGGCCTGGTCACCTAGTTCTTCAATCACAATTGTGGGAAGAGGGGGCAAAGGAAATGCCAGCAGGGCTCTCGCCTTAGCACTCACTGTGACTGTGTATGTTTAAAGTACATAAAAGGCATACTAAAAAATGACCTGTTGTTCATTCTTTCTTATGCTTTCATCATAAATATGCGTTACTGCACGTGTAAGTCACCGTTTAAGTTTTGGTATGCTATTCATGGTACTGAAATATAACAGAACTTGGCAAGCGCATTAGGCAGGGACAAATAAAAGTAGCAGGCTCTAGCCATCGCTTGTATTTTCTTCTGCTTAGCCATTTTTGATTGCTTTCCCCAGTTATTTATTTATTACCCAATATGAAGCACAGAGAGGAAAAAAGAAGTTTGAATTTTTTTTTTTTTTAAGAGACAAGGTCTCGCCGTCACCCAGGCTGGAGTGCAATGGAGCTATCATAGCTCACTGCAGTCTCAAACTCCTGGGCTCAAGCAATCTTTCCACCTCACCCTCCCAAGCAGCTGGGACTGCAGGTGCCCACCACCACCTCAGCTAATTTTAAAATTTTTATAGAGACGGGGTCTTGCAGTGTTGCCCAGGCTGGTCTTAAACTCCTGCTTCAAGGGATCCTTCTGCCTTGTCCTTTCAAAGTGCTGGGATTACAGGCAAGAGCCACCCCACCTTGGGGCTTTCACCAGTTATTGCAGCATACTTTTCTTTCTTTCTTTCTTCTTTTTTTTTTTTTTTTGAGACAAGGGCCTCGCTCTGTTGCCGAGGCTGGAGTGCAGTGGTGTGATCTCGGCTCACTGCAACCTCCACCTCCTGGGTTCAATCGATTCTCTTGCCTCAGCCTTTTGAGTAGCTGGGACTACAGGTGTGTCCCAGCTGTATTCTTTGTACTTTTAATAGAGACAGGATTTCACCATGTTGGCCAGGCTGGTCTTGAACTCGTGACCTCAGGTGATCTGCCTGCCTCGGCCTCCCAAAGTGCTGGAATTTCAGGCGTGAGCCACCATGCTCGGCCTATAGTACACTTTGCTCTATCCTAGAACTTTCTGGCCTGAGGCTAATTTACTCTCAAACTTAATGAATGGGAAGAGTGACACTTCCCTCATTTCCGCCTTATTCCATGACCCTGAGGAGGTGCTGAGATGCTTCTTTCTACCTGGAGAAAATGAGTTTTTAAATGTGTTTTGCAAGCTTTAGGCCCAATTTGCATGTTCACAGCAAGTAAAGTGGAAAATATAGAGAATTATCTTTATTTTTCTAGAAACACACTCATTTACAATATCAAAAAATTCAGAATATTTTCCCTTGAATTATCTCAGTAGTTATCCCAATTTTGTTCTGTATTGATGTTGGTATGATATTAGGTGCCACTTGGGGCATACAAGACAAAAGCAACTACAAATTGAAGAAGCAAAAAATAACATCATGATAGTTATCATACTTTGCAGAAAATGAAGAGTAGGTTCATTACAATGCACCATCTTCAGTGACCCTGGCTCTGCCGGGATTTCACTGCTGTTGAAGTGTTCAGAACGCACTAATGTACCCAGGGAAGGAAGAGCTCTTCAGCTTCTCCAGATCTTTTTCTTGACCCCTGCTCACCTGCTCTCCTGACTCTCCTACCTGGATTCACCTTTAGCTGATGCCCCTGGTAGGTCTTTCAGCAGCAGTTACAAGGTTACGTTTCCTCCAGCCATCTAAGTGAATCAAAGGCATTTTCTTAAGCCTGGAATTCAAGGTCCTTTGGCAACTGGTTCTATGTTTATCTTTGAATTCTGTTACTAATCCTCTGAATAAATTCCCTTCTGCAATGATGCAGAGTATTTCATCACTTTACCACGCCCTGCCCCCAACAGTAGTATTCATGCCCAACACGTCTTCCCTGCTCATCCAAGTTCTAAATTTTCCTTCTCATCTAGGTTCTTTCTTTTTCGCTTTCTTTCTTTTTTTTTTTTTTTGTCTTTTTTTTTTTTCCCTGAGACAGGGTCTTGCTCTGTCACCCAGGCTGGAGTGCCATGGTGCAATCGCGGCTCACTGCAGCCTTAACCTCCTGGGCTCAAGTACTTGTCCTACGTCAGCCTCTTGGGCAGCTGGGACTACAGGCGCACACCACCACACTCGGCTAATTTTTAAATTTTTTGTAGAGATGGGGTTTCCCCATGTTGCCCAGGCTGGACTCGAACCCCTGAGCTCAAGCGATCCTCCTGCCTCAGCCTCCCAAAGTGATGGGAATACAGTTGTGACTACCACACCCGACGAATCCAGGTTCTTTAATTGCCAAAACGTCCTTTAGTTTCTGCCCAGTTCTGTTTTCTGAGTTTCTTTGGTAGATACATTTCTTTCTTTCTTTCTTTTTTTTTTTTTTTTTTGAGACGGAGTCTCTCTCTGTCGCCCAGGCTGGAATGCAGTGGCACAATCTTGGCGGCCTCCGCCTCCCGGGTTCAAGTAATTCTCTGCCTCAGCCTCCTGAGTAGTTGGGATTACAGGCACACGCCACCACACCCCGCTAATTTTTGTACTTTTAGTAGAGACAGGGTTTCACCATCTTGGCCAGGCTGGTCTTGAACTCCTGACCTTGTGATCTGCCCGCCTCAGCCTCCCAAAGTGCTGGGATTACAGGTGTGAGCCACTGCACCCAGCCAGATAGATTTCTTTCTACATATTCTACCTCTTGATAATGTACTCTATTGGCTCTTACTACTTCTAGAATTTTGGTCTTTACAAGTAGATTTAAAACTCTTCACAAGGAGATAATCTCTTTTTGTTATGTTTCCTTTACAGCACATTGCACAGAACTGGGTATCCATTAGGCGATTCATGGTTGTTGAAAATGAGCAGGTGGGGGTGCTGCAACCCCTGAGATCTAGATAAGATGACCTCCAGGTCTTAGGTGCATGGGTCATCAAAGTCCAAGTCTCCCTCCAGATTCTGCAGGTTTCTCAGGTCAGCCTTCATGGCCATGGCCTTGGGCTCCTGCTTTCAGAAAGCTGCTCTGCAGAATGCTCACTCACATACAAAGTCCCGCAAACAAAAACTCACTCGCAAAAAGCATTTCTGAGTCTAGTAGGACCTACTGAAAATCTGAGGAGGAAATATTTTGGCCTGTTTCCATTCAGCAATGGAAACTCTTTCGAATCAGACGGTGGCTTTCTGGGTCCTGTGGCTGCCCACCCACAGGGAGTCTGCACTGGCTTTTTAGCCAGGCAGGGTCCCCTCCCTTCTCTCTTCTCCATCCTCTTCCTTTCAAAAGTAATCCTCCTCGCTGCCCTGAAAAAGCACAAACCACCACCATCATCTGACTCAGTTTCTCTGCAAAGAAACTGAACTATGTTTGTGCCAGGCATCTATAAACATCACCGTTTTTAGCGTTTCTGCTGGGACCCCGGTATCATATCGAAGTTCTTTTCTCGGAAAGAAAGTTCCCTCTCTCACTAGAAATCTGACATAGCTGTTAGAACAACTTTTTTTTTTTTTTTAAACCCTGTTATACTGAAATATGTTTACTTCAGGGGTTATTAAGTTTCCTTCCTGTTCTTCATCTCCCTTTTGTTAGATAGATATGTTATTCTTGAACAACTTCCTTTTTCTCTCTCCTTTCCTACCTTGATTTCTTCCATGTGCTCTTTCAAAAGTTTCTTGACCTCCAGAACCTTGGACTTTATTAAGGTATTTTCCCCAAAGTAACCTTTTCCTTCTCAAGTGGATCAGATTGACAAAAATGAGGTGTAAAAAATAGCCGTCATACCTGTCTGGGCTACTTAGCTGAACTAGTTTCCTTTCGAATGCTCTGCAGAAGTACTTCTGTTTGCCTGTCTGTAGCCTTATCGATACTCAGCAGACAGTAACCACTCTTTGCCGGTCTCCAGCGTGACTTAGCAGTGACAGCTTCTCTCTCTCACAGCTTAGTAGTGACAGCTACTTCTTTCTAAGTAGCACCTCTTCGTCACTAAGTGTCATCTGTTCTCCGGTGCTCATATTACCCTGGGTCTTATTTTCATTAGTTCTTGAATTAAGTTTTTCCTTACGTCCACTAGAATCAAAATAAGCAACCTCTGGGAATTACTGCCAAGCTCGCTCTTTCTTTCTCTCTCTCTCTCTCTCTCTCTCTCTCTCTTTTCCTTCGAGATGGAGTCTTGCCCTATCGTTCAGGCTGGAGTTCAGTGGCACGATCTCAGCTCACTGCAACCTCTACCTCCTGGGTTCAAGCAATTCTCCTGCCTCAGCCTCCCAAGTAGCTGGGATTACAGACGCACACATCACTCCCGACTAATTTTTGTATTTTTAGTAGAGACGGGCTTCACCGTGTTGGCCAGGCTGGTCTCGAACTCCTGACCTCAGGTGATCCGTCCGCCTCGGCCTCCCAAAGTGCTGGGATTACAGATGTGAGCCACTATGCGTGGCTGACTCTTTAAACCAGTTGTATTTTATATTACCTTTCCAGAAGATATCCTTGTGTACATTTATCTGGGAAGACTATGGTTCATAATTCTGCATATTCTCTTACTTCTGTATCCTCACTGGCATTTTGAGTATGCCACAATTTCACATCCTTGGCAAGTTTTGTTTTTTTTTTTTTTTTGAGATGGAGTCTTGCTCTTGTCACCCAGGCTGGAGTACAGTGTCACAATGTCAGCTCAATGCAACCTCTGTCTTCTGGGTTCAAGTTATTCTCCTGTCTCAGCCTCCTGAGTAGCTGGGAATACGGGTGCCCGCCATCACACCTGGCTAATTTTTGTGTTTTTAGTAGAGACAGGGTTTCACCATGTTGGCCAGGCTGGTCTCGAACCCTTGACCTGAGGTGATCCACCCGCCTCGTGATGCCAAAGTGCTGGGATTACAGATGTGAGCCACCACACACAGCCACAAGTTTTTCTTATTTAAATTTTTCTGGTGCAGGTAGCTGATGGCCTAGCCCAAGACATCTCAGTGGTAATTAATACTACACTTCAACAGCTCCCCACCTCTGCCCCACAGAACACAAAACAACAAACACCAGGTGGGTGCTGCCAATGATTTTCATTTCTGAGAAATAATTCATAGTTTTCAAAAATGAGCTTAACAGCTGCTAGTTTTTTTAAAAATGTAACATGATTTCTTTTAAGGTTTTAATTAACAATGGCTGTGTGTCAAAAAGGTGCCTATTTGTGAGGAATTTGACTTCAGGAGAGGAAACACGTGTGCGTATCTGTGAGCAATGGAAGATCTACACTGATGGGGGCTGTTTTTATTTGGGAATGTTTGCTGGTTGAGGATAAAAAAGAATACAGTTATTACACAGTTGTTATACATCTATACAAGTAGATGCTTAGACAGCAGTTTCACTGATTGACAGAGGAAAGCCACTTTGGATACTCCTTTTCTCATGCAGGTTGGAGAGATGCCTTAGTCTCATTTCCTGGGTATATGGGGGTAAGAACAAAGTGCCTGACCTGACCGCCGCTTTTGATGGCCAGCTGGGAGTTCTGACAAGACAACCTCTCAGAGTCTGAGCATTCTTCTTTATAAAAATGGGCACAACAATAAAAAACCGAAAACCAAAAAAAGGCCAAACAATGGACCCAGGATACGCAGCCCTCCTGCGGGACGCACGCACAGGCGTGCACCGCACAGGGGAGCAGGGGGCTATCGGGGCGCAGGCCCCCCCGACCCCCCGACTCTGCCCTGCGTGGCTCCCTACTGCGATTGGCCTGGCTGGTGGCTGTGGCTCCTGTGTCCTCGCCCAGCCAATGCCCCTGAGGATCACTCAGGTTCCCCACAGGCCTCTCCTGTTCAGTCACTGGGGCGGAACCCAGTGGGAGCTTGCTTGGGTTGTGCCTGACTGCAGCTTCCTCCCACTATCTAGGCCTGCCGGATAGCCACCTTGCTGGGAATTCTTAAACCTTCTAGAGCTCTGAGGTTTGTGTTTATTTTTGAATATACATTTATTTGGTTTTAAACACATCTTCTGTCATTCTTGGGGGCTCTGTGAGTGGGAAGGAGAGGCGGTGGTGTTTGGTTGGTTAACATCATGAAACCAAAGTGTCAAGGTGTGATTTTACTTTACATTTCTTGGTCTCTAGTGGGATTGGAATTGTTTGTTGACAATATTCCTTTTATTCCTAAGGAGTTACATTTTTTTTCTTTTGAGATAAGTAAGGTCTTGCTCTATTGCCCGTCTGGGGTGCAGTGGTGCCATTGCAGCTCACTACAGCTCGAACTCCTGGGCTCCAGCAATCCTTCCTCCTCATCCTCCTGCAGTTAGGACTACAGGCATGTGCCACCATGCCCAGCTAATTTGGGGGGAGTTTTGGGGGTGGGGGTAGAGACAGGGTCTCACGATGTTGCCCTGTCTTGGCTCGAACTCCTGGGCTCAAGCAATTCTCCCACCTAGGCCTCCCAAAGTGCTAGGATTATAGGTGTGAGCCACCACCCCCGGCCACGAGTCACATTTTAAACATGATCCCAATGATAACTTCGATCCTTGAAATGAAAAGGCAAAAAAAGGCTAAGGAAAAGAGTTCAAATGATGACATCTGAGTGTGTTACACACCATGAGCGCTAATATTCACAGATTACCGGGGAAGGTGCTGTTTGCTTCCGCACTGTTCTGAGAGATCAAAGTTCTTCAAAAAAAAAAAAAAAAAAAAGAAAACTACTCGAGATTTACCTTTCTTGCTATTATCTACTTATTCTCCCTTTCAGTAGCCCAGAGTGTAAGGCTGATCCCTTTTTGGACAATTTACCAATAGTTATCTTAGTGTTTTATCTTACTTCACGGCTACAAACTCGCCCATCTCCTTTGGAAAGTCTGCTGTTGCTCCTCTTATCAAGTGCGCACCCCAGGTACGGAGGACAGCCACCTGTGCTTGGAATGCTATTTGCATTGACACAACCCAGCGTTCCACCGTTGTTGACTCTTAGTAAGCTTGAGGGAACTAAAACTCATTTTTTTAAATGTAGTTATTTTATTATTTTTCTCCCAATTGTGAATTTGGATAGCTTTTTTTTTTTTTTTTTTTTGTAGGAACCTGGCTTTACGTTGTATCCCTATTATATTTTGTGTTGTTAGATTCATCCTACCCATCTAGACCGCCAAAGGCTTTTGGGTCCTGACTCCCATCGGATATTTTAGCTCTCCTTCCCTGCTTTATAACTTTCACAAATGAGAAGAGTCGGCCTCTGAGCCTCACCCAGCCACTAGTAAAATACTGGAGAGAGAAGGCCAAGAGCGGAGCCAGGCGGCACATTTTCCTAAGAGCCAGATTTCAGAGAGGAAAGTGACCCCTGTGGCAGAAAGGACAAAGTGGATGACCTGTGTGTGTGTGTGTGTGTGTGTGTGTGTGTGTGTGTGTGTGTTACTGGCAGTGCCTTTAATACAAAGCACCATGCTTTTTAAAAATATGAAAGTGCAGGAAATTTAGCATATCAAAAATCAGGCTTGTGCTCAAAGCGGGCAGTCACAAAGACTGCAGACTCCTAAAACGGGATGCTACCCTTGGGCTCTTCCTGCCTGCATTTTGCCTCCCTGCCAACATGAGATGCGAGTGAGAAGTGAGGGCTGAGTCACTGTCACTCTGCACCTGTTCCAGGACTGCTCAAGTCTTTTACCCACTTCTAGAATAGAAAAGAGGTCAGTGTGGAAAGAGATGATTCTGGAGAGGGCTTCAGTGAGCAGTTATCTCTGGAGAAAGCTGTGCCTGACTAATGCCCAGCCCGCCTACCAACCCCCACAACTTTCCCCCAACCCCACCCCATCCCAGCCGCAGAGGCAGATGCCAGTCACGCACTGCAACAGAAGCACTGAGTCCACGTTTGACCACGCTTACTTCTATAAGGCAACTGAGGGTCTTGGACAAATAACCAATCATGGTCTTATCCTCAATTTACTTAGGAAGATTTTTTTTTTGGACTTCTATGTTATAATTTTTAAGCTAATATCTGAAGATATAGAGCCATTCTTTCTATTCATCATTAACAAATCTTCTAAAATGTCATTATGTATACTCAGATTATATATGTTGGCATGTGGTAATTGACGTGTTCTTTGAAATTTTAACAACTAAATAAAATTAGTGTTTAGCTTAGTTCCCTAGGTTGTTATACTCTAGAACTGTTAAGACTTATAATAACATAAAAATGCCTCATCCTCAGTCTTTATCTACTCTTTTAAAACAGACTTTAATAAAATGCGTCAGTGACTCAACTACCCACATCCATGTGTCATACTTAAAGGGTAGATAACTAAGAAGAGGCTGTTACCAAACAACTTGGATTTTTATACTTAAGAAAATTATAGAGAAAACATAATTTTACAGAAAAATATATAATATAAAGTAATTTAGTGAATTAGTCTTGAATGCAAGAAAATTCACTGTTATTTTTCTTTTCTTTCTCTTTAGAAGGTTTTCCAACTGATAGCCTGGAAAAACAAATTATTTGCTGAACTTAGCACTTCAGTTTTCTCTTATTCAGGGGAGAAAACTCCCCCATATAAAATGTAAAACAGCTTAATATTTAGTTTTGTAACTTAAATTGATTTTTCTTTTCCATCAAATCAAATGCAATGGAGCCGGAGTTCTGTGTTTGTCACCAATCCTTTATTGAAACTGGTAACTTACACACTTTATAATAGAACAACAAAAATAATGTTCAATATATACAGCCTTTGCATGGACTATTAGACTATACACAGGCAGAGTGATAACACAATCTAATCTTCATCATCATCTGTGCACAAAAAGACACCAAACAGACAACATGTGCACATCACAGTGAAATGACATCACAGGTCCAGTGAAAATTCAGCATAATACAAAACGGACTGCTCTATTGCAAATGACATCTTTCTAAATGCCCAGCTCTTACTCAGTAGTAATTTACCCAGAGTCTGAAGCAGAGATTGGTTGTGTGGCTATAAGTCTCTTCAGAGAGACAACCTCTGCAGATAAGTTTGCTATCCCCTGCTTCAAATACAAATTCTCTGGGCCAGAAACTTTGTAGCCACTGTCTTTCATTTCAACAACTCCAGTTTTGAAACTATTCTGAGTTTTGCCACTCAGTTCTTTTTGATGCCAGTGCTCCGATTTGAGAGACCAATCTTGAATGTTAGTCACTTGCACTGAGAAAGGAGTAAGAGAAGAATGTACCATACTTGGGGCACTATGCTTTTCGAGTTCAAAATGTCTTTTAGATGTCATGTCAATAGGGGAGGAAAGTTTTTGCGTGGCCTCAAATTCATTATCAAAGGCTTCTACTTTGATCTGCATGGCTTTAGCTTTGATCCGGAGCTTGTGTGGCAAGGCAGAGGAATTCACTTCTGGAACTTTAACCACCGTTGCATGCACGTGCTTGAGTTCAACTGGAGAATGGATAGGGCCCTTGGGGACCTGTTGCTCATCTTCGCCATCAGATGACTTTCCTACCACACCATCGTCGGTTTCCGACGTTCTCGGGGAGTTGCTGGAGGATCGGTTGACTTGCAGTAGTGGGGGAGAGTGTGAGTATCCAGAAAAAGAATTCCCCATATAGTTTTGATAGATGGATGCTGTGTAAGAGCCTCGGTCATCTCTCGTCTCCCTTGTGTAGCTCTCTAATTCCATCGGCTCTTGCTTGATAATCTGGAACTTGTTTTCAGGACTTCTGCAGCTTCCCTGCACAGAGCTCTCCTGCGTGTGCTCTACCGAGGACACTTCGGAAACATCGGACAGCGAGCTTTGTGGAGAGTGTTTAATGACAGAAATACAACTGCTTGCCACCATCGCGGGTTCGTGCTCGTCCACAAATGAGCTCACATTGGATTTGGAAGTCTGGTAATCTTGGAAGTACACAGCTGTAGAATTACTGAGTTTCTGAATCTCTTGAGCATATGCTGTGGAGCTAATTAAACCAAACTTTAATTTTAGTGAAAGCAGCTCAGCTTTTAAAGTGGCGTTTTCTTCTCCCAGTGCAATTAGTTTGTTCTCTAAAACCAGGTCATTCAGTCGACGCTTCTCACGAGATCTTTTGGCAGCTTCATTATTTTTCCGCCTTTTTTCCCAGTACATAGCATCTTTCTTTTCATCGGGAATGAACTCCCGTTTCCTCCGACACGCAGAAGATTTGTTTTTCCCCACACTTCCTTCACTGAGAAGCAGCTCCTCACCTGTTGTGGAGTCTTCAGACACTTCCGTTAAAGCAGAATTAAGGACCATCATCTTGTCCACATTGCTACTGGCATCAAGAGATGCCTGCTCCTTTTTGATGGTCTGCATTTTTCTCAGCTGCATCAGAAACAACCTTCCCCTATATATGCGTGTAGGAGAACAAATTAATTTCCCCGTATTCTCAAGCTCTTTAAAAACTCTGGTTTAAAATCCATCAATATTCTTCCTTTTGTTCTACTGTCTGGGATAAATCCGTCAGGCTCCTTATTGAATGAAGCTGGGCCTCCGTGGTTATCTGCAATACATGAATAAAAAAAAAATCCCAGTTATTCATTGGATAAATGTTTATTACAAATTATGTACAAGGAAATATGCTAAGCATGTAGGGCATACAAGCACAGATGAGGCACAGCCACAGTTCTTTCTTTCAACAAGTTAGCATTCTCAAAAAGGAAGTAAGTTCCCAAATACCTAAACTATAAAGCTATAAAGCACAAATCCCTAATGAGACCTATCAGTAAGAGAATATGTGGTCCAGGAAAGTGAGGGAAAAATAACCTCTGCCCAGAGAGATATAGAGGAAGGCTGTATTTAATGAGGCAAAATGGAGAAATAGTTGGGTGTGGGCAATTACAGGAAGGAAATGACAGATAACCTCTGGTTGGTTAAGTTTCTAAATAGTACATGCATAGCGTGGTGCTTCTAAATAACGTTACCTAATATTTACATCACTGCCAAGCAATATGCTCACCTCTTAAAAGGGACTTAACCAAGTAAACTTCAATATGAGTAAAAAAAAGTTCTGCACTCCTATATAGAATACAATATAAATGGAGACAAATTTCTTCCACAAAAACTAAAGTAAAAGCCACATTAACAACGGAGCTGTTGATTTTAATCTACACCTTAACGTGGACATAAACCTGCCCATCACATCCCTGACTGCCTGGTAGGCTTATATTCCAGCAAATTCCACCAGGTGACTCACTGCAACTCAATGAAAAGGATTCTTCTCAATCAATCCACCTCTTTACAAGCATCTGAGTTTAAGAGATTAGAATTTTTTTTTTCTGATTCCTTTGAATTGTTCTATCAAACATTCAACATTGAAATATCCAAAATACTTCTTGTGATCCTGAAAATTTTGTCAAAATAGATTTCAGATTTCAGTTACATAGTAGCTTTGAACTAAAAAACAGTTACTAGGCCAGGCACAGTGGCTCACGCTTGTAATCCCAGCACTTTGGGAGGCCGAAGCGGGCAGATCACGAGGTCAGGAGATCGAGACCATCCTGGCCAACATGGTGAAACCCTAACTCTACTAAAAAATACAAAAATTAGCTGGGTGTGGTGGCGTGCACCTGTAGTCCCAGCTACTTGGGAGGCTGAGGCAGGAGAATCGCTTGAACCCGGGAGGTGGAGATTGCAGTGAGCTGAGATCACACCACTGCACTCCAGCCTGGTGACAGAGCAAGACTCCATCTAAAAAAAAAAAAAAAAAACCCACACACAAAACAAAAAAAAAACCACTATTTTATTCAAAGGGGTTTTTAAAAGTATAGTGCATTCTTGAAACAAAATTATTTTAAACCAAGAGAATATAGTTACAGAAAAAAATTTCTTTCATTTATGTGAATTAGTTTCAAGCAAAATATAAGAACTCAAGAATAGAATCATTCATTAGTTTCCTCTTCCACTGATGAAATACTTACAGTACAAATTTGGCCTGACGATTGCCTTAGCTTGAGTTAATAAAATCCATGTTATGTTCCAATAGCAATCGTTGCATGGGGGCTTTTGAATTTAGCTATGTTTCTAGACACTGATTCTCTGCCTAATGTTCCAGTTGGTAATACTTTTCGTAAAATAGACGTGGTACAACAACGGTTCCATCAGCACGATCTGCACACAATAGCACTTTATCCTACCATACTAAAAAGATGTAATGAGCCGGGCGTGGTGGCTCGTGCCTGTACATCCCAACACCTTGGGAGGCTGAGGTGGGTGGATCACCTGAGGTCAGGAGTTTGAGACCAGCCTGGCTAACATGGTGAAACCCAATCTCTACTAAAAATACAAAAATTAGTCAGGCATGGTGGCAGGTGCCTGTAATCCCAGCCACTCGGGAGGCTGAGGCAGGAGAATTGCTTGAACCCAGGAACCCAGGAGGCGGAGGTTGCAGTGAGCCAAGATGGCGCCCCTGCACTCCAGCATGGGGGACAAAAGCGAGACTTCGTCTCAAAAATAAAGATGTAATGTTCTTACATGATGTCACTATCTCTTTCTTATGCCTAGTTTCATAATGACTAATAAAGTGAAGTTTACTTTTATCAATTGGAAAAGCCTGCCAGCTTCTTTTGTCTTTTCCAGAAGGAATGAAAGGAATTGTGTAATAATTTCAGGATCATAAAGAATAATGTTTCATGCCAGGTTTTTGCCCATTAAACTGAGCCAACACAGTTAAGGGAACAGCTAGTTGTAACTCAGAGAAATTTGTGATTATGAATACCAAGTTTCTGTTCTTTGATAATGAAACTTTAATGGGAAATGAAGGCAAGGAGTATGTCACAGTCAGCAATGATGCTGCAGAGAAGGAATCTTCCTATTTATCATTTAAACAATATTATTTCCTTTTTCTTTTTTTGATACAGAGTCTCGCTCTGCTGCCCAGGCTAGAGTGCAGTGGCGCAATCTTGCCGCACTGCAACCTCTGCCTCCCGGGCTCAAGCGATTCTCCTGCCTCAGCCTCCTGAGTAGCTCGGGTTACAGTTGCACGCCACCAGCTAATTTTTTTGTATTTTTAGTAGAGACAGGGTTTTACCATGTTGGCCAGGCTGGTCTTGAACGCCTGACCTTCGGTGATTCGCCTGCCTTGGCCTCCCAAAGTGCTGGGATTACAGGCATGAGCCACCACGCCCAGCCAACAATACTGTTTCCTCTAATTTGCATTTAGGTTTTATCCTTTAACATGAAAGCCCAGTTTCCTCCACATATTGAATGGATTCTTTCCTCTGTTGAAGTCTGTACTCTGCCATTCAGCAAAGTCCTCCTGCTGAAGTAAAACGAGTGGAGAAGTAAAGAGGAAGATATCCCAGTTAAAGATGACTGCACTGACCTTTCCCAAGGCACCTTTCAAATCTCCACTATAGTCTCGGCCACTACTTTTTTCCACTTTTAGTTTTTAAACATCATATGATCCCTTGCAGACTATTAATTCTGGTTATTTTCTCCACTTGAGAATCTTTCTCTTTCATGTGTTATCTTGTTTGTTCCTTCTTTAAAAAAAAAAATCAGACTCCTTTATTTTGCCTCACTTACTAGTTTTTACAGTAATGCTTTTGAAATGCCTCACCATTCTGTCTGTCTTAGTTACTCTTCCTAAACTTCGAGGACCTTTTCAAGGTTGGGGCCCAATTGGGAAGGAGCCTTCACAATCCTATTTCTATTTAACTAAAATAGCCCCATTTGTCTTAAAATTTCCTTAACTCGTGTCTTCTAGGTGTCTAAGTACTATATGTCTACTTTATCATCTCTACAACTTTGTTGGTACATTAAGACCTACAGAAAACCTCATTTCCTTTTTTTTTTTTTTTTTTTTTAGATGGCGTTTCACTCTTGTTGCCCAGGCTGGAGTGCAATGGTGTGATCTTGGCTCACCACAGCCTCCGCCTACAGGGTTCAAGCAATTCTCCTGCCTCAGCCTCCCGAGTAGCTGGGATTACAGGCATGTGCCGCCATGCCCAGATACTTTTGTATTTTTAGTAGATGGGGTTTCTCCATGTTGGTCGGGCTGGTCTTGAACTCCCGACCTCAGGTGATCCGTCCGCCTTGGCCTCCCAAAGTGCTGGGATTACAGGCGTGAGCCACTGCACCCGGCCATCTCATTTGTTTTTAATCATCTTCTTCCTATTTGAATTTCATGACATGTCACTATAAATCTGTGATTCTTCTCTCATCTGTATATATTACATTCATGGTCTCCACAACTCAGCGGCAAATCACCATACTATCTTAGGATATTTTCTGTAATATTATGTATCAAATAATCTTGCAGTGTTAAAAAGAGTTTATCAGCATTGTGGGGTGATCCGGAGAGAGGCATAATCACATACACTGTGTGTGTTTCCACATGTTTGTCTTTTGTGCCCAACTACACTGGGAATTACTTCAGGGTGGAAATTAAAATATACTTGCAGTCTTCTAGCAAAAACCTGAAGATATTAGGTGCTCAACATTTCCTTGACAGTCACCCACATACCTTATATAAGAGAGTTTTGTAACCAGAAAACTTTTTTGATGCTTTCTTTTAATGTTCTGTGAATTGTAAAGAAGATATTTTACTTATTAACAGAGAGATTCTCTTATTCATTAATTGGTTTATTCAACACATATGGAGCACCTACTGTGTACTGGGCACAAGGGAAGACTGGGGGCACATAAACAAGGAGAGGAAAAACCCAACTCCCGAGACCAGGCACTCAGTCGTGGGTGGGAGACAAACAGGTGAGCGGAGGGGAACCAGGTGTGAGTGCAGAGCTGCACAGACATGGGCCTGGGGTGCAGGCTTTCTTCCTGTCATGGAGATAATAACAAAAACAATCATAATAGGTGCCATTTATTGAACACTTACCACAGAACGGGCACTGGGAGCCTGACCTGCTTTCCTTCATTCACTTTCAATGACTATTTTCAGATAAGAAAACTAAGGCTCACAGAAGGCAAGTGACTTGCCCAGTGTCACACAGCTAGTTAAATGGCAGAGCTTACATTCCGGCCCAGTTCCTTTACTCTCTCCTACACTTTCACAGGTGGTTCTGCATCTGTGCAATGCAGTCTTATTTACACACAGTTCTCTTTTGTGTCACTTTCATTTCTAAGTAATACACACCCCTTTACTACGTTACTTTGGGCGCAGTAAGGCACTATGCTAGCTTAACTTTTTTTTTTTTTTTGAGATGGAGTTTCGCTCAGGCTGGAGTGCAATGGCGCGATCTCAGCTCACGGCAACTTCCACCTCCCGGGTTCAAGCGATTCTCCTGCCTCAGCCTCCCAAGTAGCTAGGATTACAGACATGCGCCACCATGCCCAGCTAATTTTGTATTTTTAGTAGAGACAGGGTTTCTCCATGTTGGTCAGGCTGGTCTCGAACTCCCTACCTCAGGTGATCCGCCTGCCATGGCCTCCCAAAGTGCTGGAATTACAGGCATGAGCCATCACGCCTGGGCCCTTAACTTCTTTAAGCCAGCAAAGATACTATCTAGAAGTTTTCTCCACCCTCCTTAGAGATGTTTCACATCTGGCACTATTTATGAATTGAGAAAACATTTTTTTAATTTTCGTATCTCTGCTACAATTTTAACCTCCTGGCCATTCTAATTATGTTAAATAGAGAAAAAGAAATATGATAGCTGTGCACATTGTCACCTATGATTTTTTTTTAAACAAATCCAAGAGTGTAATCTGTTTTCAACATGAGGCAGGGGACGGTGTCTCTCTGACCCTCTCATTTTGCAGATTAATCAGCTAGAAGACAGACTGACCTTCCCAAGACCACACAACAGTTGGGCACAGATGGGCTCTGGGCTCTCCTTATGCCCCTCAACAATAAACTTAAAGCAAATGCAAAAGTAGTTTATGATGCCTTCAAAAAGCCTCAGGATTTATGCTAACCTAACAAATTTATTTCAAGCCTCAATATTTTCCCTTATGATTAATTTAACAATTACTTCATCTATGCATCATCTTTTCAAATCAACATCTAATGTTGTGGTATATTAGTCATTGCTTAAGTTTCTTTTTTGGTGAATAATTGACACTACATGCCAATTCTATGATGTTAGTGTACTCAGCACGATTAACTTCATTACACACATTACATGATATGACTCTCCTTGAAAACACAAATAAAAAAGAGAAATTTAAGAGCAGGTATTATTACATACCAGTTGACATATTTTTCCATACATACTCTGAAGGTGCCATCACTAATTAACACTTTTGTATAGTCCATCACACTATTTCTCTAAGCAAGAATTATACAGCAAGAATTATATTTCATAAGCCCAGTTATTAAAAGTTTAAGTCAATCACTTGGACTCGGGAAGGGGAACATCACACACCGGGGCCTATCATGGGGAGGGGGGAGGGGGAAGGGGGGAGGGATTGCATTGGGAGTTATACCTGATGTAAATGACGAGTTGATGGGTGCTGACGAGTTGATGGGTGCAGCACAGCAACATGGCACAAGTATACATATGTAACAAACCTGCACGTTATGCACATGTACCCTAGAACTTAAAGTATAATAATAATAAAAAATAAAAATAAAAAAAGATAAAAGTTTAAGTCAGATTACCTAAATATTGTTTTTAAGAACAAGATTTGATTTAGAAAATTCTATAAAAGAATATAACCTCATAACAATAATTCTAGACCAAATTTATCCTTGAAGAGTTATCTCATTACTTATGTTTATGGTAGACCTTTATCTTCCCTGGTCTCTCACAGAAATAATGTTTAACAATCTAAGCTCTACAAAGGAAAAGAATAAAGATGCTTTGTTTCAATCATCTGAAATCTTACTAATAGTCTAAACATTAAAATCTACTCTGAGAACATTTTGTTATTAATTATCTCTAAAGGATAAGTTTTAAGGCAAATTGCTATATATATTTTGTTTTTAAAATTCTGTCAATAGAAGATGAAATACTATTTGATCCGCCCAATGATTTGGAAACATTATAGAATTATCTTATTTTCCCTCTCCTCTCTGAATGTATTGTT
Organism: Papio anubis; assembly: GCF_008728515.1. Taxonomy (NCBI): domain Eukaryota; kingdom Metazoa; phylum Chordata; class Mammalia; order Primates; family Cercopithecidae; genus Papio; species Papio anubis. The sequence continues at coordinate 6,461,881 of NC_044988.1, read as the reverse complement.
TTCTCCCTGTTGTATCATATAGATAACAGTAAAGGAAGAAAAATGTTTTCAAGGTAAGCTTAAATTATGTTAAACTGTAAGCCATCTCTCCAGTAAGACAGCAGATGCTTATTTTTGAGATAAATGTCATTTTCATGAAAAAATCAAATCAATTAATCAATTCACATCTCTTTATACTTTTAAAGTATGAACACTAGCAATATGTTAACCCTTCATTTTCTTCCTGTGGGTAAAATTCACAGTATCTGTGTCAATGAAATACTTTACTTCTTTTCATGGATGAGAAAACAATCTAGTATTTAAAAGCAGAGATGAAATAAGAAAAGAAGTCACTACACGTGTACAACCCAGAGGAAATGGGGAGTGAAAAAACGCAGTCAGAAAACACTGAAGTTGCAAGAGAATTTTCTAATTCCATTGAAAAAGAAAAGGATTTTTAAATTGAGAAAACTATGTTAAACCTCTCTAAGGGTCATTTTGTCCCCAGGAAGCAGCTTACCCCAAAGTTAGAGAGAAATGTGTACTTGATCAAGACAGGCAAGACACACACAGGCACACAAACACACACACACACACTTGCACACTGCCAGAATCTATTCTATCATAGCAACAAATTGACCTACTTTTTCTATTTGGGTGCCTCCGTAAATAAATGTGTCAAAGCCTGTTCCAGTTTATGATAAATGAAAATATTTCAAGTTCAACAAAGGACTAGTTGAAAATTAAATTTAAATTTAATAAATACAATGACAACACTGCATTTTATTACATCACTGATGTAATTTAAGTAATTGAAATATGAAATAGTATAACTTAACATTCTTCAAGAGGTCATCAGTGTTTGTAACTTAATACACAATTAAATTATTCTGAAGTCTGCAAAGAGTAAGCACATACACACTAGCATGACCAAACACTTAACTGCACAGCTTGAGAAATAAGAACAGCTCCCACTAAAGATGGGAAGTAACAGGGGGCGAAAACAGGACAGTAATAATTTTTTAAAAATCTATAGAAACTTAAAAGTGGGGACTATTAATATCTTGAAACTTCTGAAAAGATAACTGATCAGTGTAGCAACTAATCTGAAATCTTGAAAGGATATCAACAATCACAAAGTAACCCAGTTGTAGGAAATCCTCCAATGAATAAGTAATACATGCAACATGGTGTAATGATGGCAAAAATGGTGGGCTGGGGGGGCAGTCAGGCCGAGAAAATTCTTGAAAGTTTCTAATGATAATGTAGAATCATCCCAACTTGCTTCACTTGGCTTTTTAATTTCTTTTTCCACTTTTCTAGTCAGTGGATGATTATAAATGTCATTTTCTACCTTATGAATAGAGTAGATTTTTAAATGCTTATTTTTAGTGTTTATCTGAAGACCAGTTAATTACAGTTTAAGACCCCTAAAAAGCTAATTAGTAAAAGACATCATGTTCTGATAACTAAAAGGCTTATAAACATCACTCTGAGTCCTATGAAACTGAGTCCTCAAAGCACAGATTATTAACAAATGGCATCTAGCAAATCTCAAGTAAACTTTCTTATCATAAAAACAAGCTATGCTCTCTCAGTAAAGCCATACGAGAAACAGTTCTGGGTGTTTTTTTTAACTACAGTAAAGTAACTTACAAAGAAATGTGAAAGATAACTGGGGGTAGTAGTAATAAAAATTCATTTTGAAACTGAAAAATTCTTATGTAATGTCTGTGATCAAAGGTCAACGTCTTTCAACATTCTCATACAAGTCCAACCTGGATAGAAATCAACTCAAATATAATTTAGAAAAATAACAGGATATCAAACAATGTGTTAAACCCTGTGAAATACAGGCATACCTTACAAAAACAAGAAATGAATATTAAAGGAAATTTCAATTACATTGTTTCTGTTATATTTTGAATTGAATCCCAAGTGTGCTCTCATTCCTCAATACAAATTAAAAATAAACAACTTTAACAGCATCAATGGCATCTGGATTACAATGGAAATCATGAAGTATACGAGTTTAACCTGGGTAAAAATAAAGCCCAGGCAATATGACTGCACCTTTTCCATTCCATGCTGCAATCGCATTTACATCTCGAAATTGACTCTAATGACCAAGGCAAGGTCAACTAGAAAAATCCACTCAGCTGGTGAGTCAGGCACATTGCTCAACGTCCGAAAGGCCTCTCACAAAGAGTTTTAATTTTCAGGCTGTTGCATCACAGTGATGTTATAACTGCACTGCACAAAAATAAGCCTTTAACCCAGAAAAGGAAATTGTTTCAAAAACTACAGTGAGTGTGAGAATACACTTTGTCGAGGTGCAAATTTCCCCATCTGGTTTTCAGGCTCTGCGACCTGGGCTGCTAATTCATTTCTCCGAGTTTCCATTTCCTCATCTATGAAATGTGGATGATAACAGAGCCCCTCAACACTGTGCCTGGCACATGCAGAGTGTAAGTTTAGTAAATACTAACTCTTAATCTCTTTTCTGAAGAATGATCAGTATCAAAAGGCAACGATGCCTATCAGTTCCAGGCTGTCTTCTCTGCTCATGACTCTTACTGAAGCCTGACCTATGTCGCAAGTGTTAAGGGTAAACCAAATGAAAATTTCTTCTGTTAGTCAAAAGGGTCAAATATAAACACTTTCACAGGACCAGCCTTAGTTTTCAGGCTACATATACCCCTACAAGAGAGCTGATCTGTGGTGTCTCACCATCCACTGCTGATCTCAGACCACAAAGTTTTAGATAGAGAAATCATCCAGGCTACAGAAAATGAGTCACAGAATGTGTAAGGGAATTGGAAAGAGCTGAGCTATTAATACAGCACTTGTCACTTCATTCCTGCTACTATAATCGACTCATCTCTCTATTCCTTCAAGCAGCTCCCCAAAACATTAACCCAATGACTTGGGAAGTTTGAGGTTCTGCAATCCTGTCAGGAATTCCCCTTAAACTGAAATTAACATTGAACACAATGGCAAAGTTTTCAGGAAAAAAAAAATTATTAGAACAAAAAAAGTATCCAAGAAAGATCTTATAGACTTAATTCCAACATGAATCCTTACTATTACTGCAAAGAGATTTACAAAGAGAAAAATGAAGGTAAATACTGACTGACACACACACACACACACATTCTGGCTGCTGGTCAATAATACAGGAAACATTTATTGAACTCCTCACAACCAACTAGGTCAACAGGTTTTATTCCCTCAGTTTACCCTGGAGAGTGATGGAAATCAGGACAGTGAAGGAAGATAACAAGCTGGGGCCTGGGACCCAGGGTTCTTGTGAGCCCAGGGTTCTTGTGAGCCCAGGGCCTGTGCTCTTAGGATCTGTACCTCACCGATGCCTGTTCTCTAACTACTGCCTGTAACAAGAGGGAAACTGATTAGGGATAGGGGTGTAGCATATGATGCCACAGAAGCCAAGTTTTTGGTCAGTTTTCAACAAAGAGCACATTGCGTTGATATGCTTCAGGAGAACATCTGTAATGTCTCCATGAACTCCCTGTGAGTTCCCGCATGGGTACAACCTCGGAAGTCTTTATGCCAGGATGAAAGTACTGTAGTTTTACAGTAGGACAGCAGCGTCTATGTGGGTATTTTGATTTTATTTTGAACTCTGGAGATCAGTGTTCTCTCTAGCCTTTGACCATATAAATTAAAGGTTAAAAAAAAATCGGCTCAACTCAACTGGCCAAAGTCAAGCTGAGGCCTTCCTTTTTAATCACTATCAATACTGGAGCGCCCCCACCCCCAATTTCTGTGGTCAGTGGACGTTTGGAGGTTCTCTTAAGGTCTTTTTCACTTCAAGAATGGAGACGCGCTTCGCTCAGAAATACAATGAAGACTCTTGGAACAAAGGTGTCTGCAGGTTTCAGAACCTCACCGCAGAAGAGGCGCGGAGTCAGGCCCCTGGATTTGCCCTGTTGGAGGGAGGGCCGCCGAGACGCAGGCACTCCGGGTCGCCCGCGCTGCCCCTGTTTGCCCCGTGCGGGCGCCGGCGTCCCTGGCTCCCCGGCTCCCCGGCTCCCCGGCTCCTGCGGCCCGGGCGAACCCAGAGCGCACCCGCACTCCGACCCGGGCCGGTCCCTAGGGCCCGAGCTCCACCGGCCGCGCCCCCACGCGGCGCCTCCCAGAGACCCCCCTCCCTCCGGGTGGGCGGCGCAGCGGGGCCTCGGCGCCGCGAGGACCCCCCGCGCCAGAACAAAGGAATGTGGGGAGGGGGCAGGGAGGAGCGCAGGCCACCGAGCAGCCCCAGTATAACTGCTGCCCGGAGGCGCTTCTCGGTCCCGACCCGAGGTCCCCGCCCGCCACTACCAGACCCGCCCCCAGCCCCGGCTTCTCGCAGACCCCACCGGCCCACAGGAGGGAGCGGCGCACTGGGGGCCGCACGGACGCGCCATTGGAGATCCCGATCGGAAGGTGGCGCCACGCTGCCCCTACAGGCCCGGGACTCCCCCGCGAGCTCGCAAAGTAGGTCGGGGTCTGAAGCTGGGGGCCTAGAGCAACTAGCTTCTTGGAAAGCGACTGCAATTATTTGGGGTAATATACTCTGTTCCAGAGACGTCCACCCCCCCCCCCACCAAAAAAAAACCCTGCGCTTAATTTAAATGTTACGATATATACATGCCATCATATACATATATTCACACATAATCACTATGTAACAGTCCAGGAAGAAATTAAATATTTGGATAAATTACATATTCATACATCTTCACATGAGTAAAACTAGGGTATCCAGACAAAAATACGATCTACTAACCTATATCTGTTTCCCATTGGTCATATCTGATCTGGGGGTAAATAAATACTTCTGACCTCACTTACTGTTGTTATTTACAAAAGCCAAGAACAGAAGATGGCACTTGACCATTCCCCGCTGTTCTCAGAGAACAGCAGTTTCCTAAAGTGTCCTTTAAAAACATAAATGGGAGCCAGCATCCAGCAAATCACCGGGCGCTGCGAAATGCCTTCCTAAAAATACAATCTTATCAAAGGTCTCCGAAGGCGTGTAGTTAAAACTACAGCAAATGGCCTTGAACTTGTATTTGCACACAGCCCTAGAGAAAACACCAGAAATAGCACTGCGAGGCCACAATTGTTAAAATGTGATAGGGCTAAATTTAGAAGAACGCGCGTTTCATTTAGGGCAAAAGACACACATTCGGCAGCATGAGCAAACTCCATGCTTACCCGGTTGTCTACTTTCCTGTTTAAAATATCCTTAAGAAAAAAAAAAAAAAACTGTTATAGTGACATTCTTAAAGGCTGAGACTGTCCTACTTTCTTTGTAGCAAGATTATAAAATCACGTAATTAGCTCCCTCTCTATGCTCACTGCCAGCAAATTCGGCAGTTACATAATGCAACATTTCCAGGAAACTATTATGTGATTTGTCTTGTCGTGTCTGAAAAAGCGATGACAATAAGGTGAGAAAAAGGGCTGATCGAATGGAATGCATTAAAATTAGGAAGGTGGGGAGGTAAACGTCACAATGGTTCGTCCCAGATTTAAAAATAACAGCTGAGAACATTGAAAGGGCGAACCCCAGTAGTACCCAAGATCAGAATTCAACCCGAGCAATTCTTGCTTTTAGGTTTCGTAGTATCGTTTTAAAACCTGTTTATCTGGGACGTAATATAGACGTAAATAACGATCTAATATCCAACGCTGCGCCTCAATTACCAAATCATTGCACACATACGCGCATATTCCCACATCAGCCCGCAACCCTTGCCAACATTTCACCGTGGGCAGATTATGCAATGTATGAAAGGACAAATCCCACAACCTTCCCGAGGGCTTGTAAAACACGCTGACGACAAACAGGGTGGAAAACGTCTGTGCAGGCACAGCCCCTGACACAAACAAACGCCGCGCAGGCATTCTCCGAATGCCGTCACCGTTCACGCTACCAACCCGTTTTCTCACCAAGCAAATCAAGACTATTCCCCATTCCTCAACCCCCAATTCCTCTCCCCTCTACGCCGCCAGCCCCAGAGAAGGAACGAGAAAGGAAGACACTAGAGAGGAAAGAGCATCTTCCCGCTCGGAGAGGGCTCAGCCTGCCTGGCGCTCTTCTCTACCAAAACATCAATTTTCCTGAAATCAGGAGACATTATGCAACAGCAGCGGGGGGAGAGCGCAAACCAGCCAGGACTACGTGCCGGCGCGAAGGCGCTGCAATCAAAGCAGCCACCTTAAGGTGGCGAGTCCCATCCTGACAAGGCAGCAAAAGTTTATGTAATGAATGCCCCGCGCGCACTCGCCGCTGCTGGCGAGCCCAGCTTACAGCCCGACCCCGCACACTGCGCGGCCAGCACCCCGCGCCCGCCCGCCCGCAGCGCGCCCGGGGAGCAGTCGCCGGGCCCCCGGCCGGCGGTGGGCGGAGCGCTTACCGTGTTCCTGCTCTCGGGCCGGCGAGGAGAAAGAAAGGGGCGGCCGCGAGTCGGGCCGCCGGCGCTCGGGGCTCGGGCCGGGCCGGGCCTCCGGGGCCGCGGCGGGAGGCGGGCGGCGGCGAGGGCGCGGCGCGGGAGTCGGTGGGGGTCGCCGGGCCGGCGGGCGCCGTGGCCGCGCCGAGAGATGTGTGTTAGTAGGTCAGTTCCGAGCGCCGCGCTACGTCGCCGCCCGCCAGCCCCGCGTGACTGGCGGCCGCGGCCCCAATCGCCGCGCCTGCACCCGCCCCCGGCCCGCCGCCAATGGCCGCGGCCGGCAGGGGCGGGCCGGGGCGGGCTCTCCGCGGCCACGCCCCGCCTCCCCGCCCTCAGCTCCCCCTCCGCGGCGGCGCCACTACCAGCTTGCGTCCCTCCCCGGCCAGGGCCACCGCCGTCCGAGCGCCCGCGAGGGCTGGCGCCCCATGCCCGGCGTAATGAGGGTTGCGCAACGGCCCGCGCGGCCGACACGACCGGAGCGAGCCTGCGGAGGAACCCGGGAGCCCCCAGTCCCACCGCCCCGTCCGCTCTTGGCTTCCTTCACCCTCCCGGTCGCTGCGGTGGCTCTGCGCACCCCGCGACCCTCACTCACTCGCAGAGGCGCTTTTTGTCTTCCTGAGAGCCGCAGCCGGCCGGGCTACCTGTTGCCGACCGAGCACTGCGGGCTGCGGCTACCCGGGCGTGGCAGGGACCTCGGCCTCCCCTTCCCGGCACACTCCCGAGAGGAGCCCTACCTTGGGGTGGGCAGGAGGGAAGGCGGGGGGTGGCGGCTGGCAAGCTGCCAACACTCGGGGCGCGCTGCGGCGGGGAAGGGGTTGGCGCGGCCGGGCAGCTACGCGGGGCTGCGCGGCGGAGGCAGCGATTAAAATGCCCCGGCGCCTCTCCGGAGAGCCGCGACGGCCCGGAGCCGGGAGGGAAAGCTCCACGCACAAAACGCCGCCCCCTGCACAATTAGGGCGAAGATGACGGCTGCAAAGTTGTTGCGTAACACGACTAGGAAACGAGGCTCGCTGAGGTCCATCTACCCACCCCCGCCACGCGGGTGCGGCGTTCCTCGGAGGATGTGAAGGTCCGCGCTCCGGGTGCGCCCCACTGGGACGCCCACTGGCGTTTGGTGCTGGGGGTTGAGAGGACCGCGCGGGATCTCTTCTGTGATCTTGAGCTGATAGCTGCTTAGTGTCATTTCTGCCTCTAACTGGATACGATAGTCTTCTCTCCCAAATTCCCGGGCTACGGAAGAGAAGTAAAAAAATGGGGAAAAGAGCACCTAGCCGCGACTTCTTAAGTCTACGCGCTGGACTGTCAAGGCACGTGGCACACTCCCTGCGTTTACCGATACATGGATAGTGGGTCAGTGCTGGCCTTAGCGAAGGGAGCCATGTTACCGACAGTGACTCACAGGCTTGCCCAAATACGGAGTGTGGCAGGTGGGCAGGACCTCCACCAGCCAGCTCCCTCCTGCTCTGCTTGAACTACGTGGGGGCTGGGCCGAGTGCCGCCACGACTTTCCACTTCTTTTTTGCCCCTTTCGTTTTTAGAAAGCAATAACCAAAGTAAAGAGAAGAGCAGAGTGAACACCCAGGTACCATCCCTAGTGTCTGCCATGAGCAGCAGATCTACTCGCCAAGATTGTCTTTTCTACCTTTCCCATTCTTGCACAGTTAATATCGTAAGCACCCGAGTCATATTTAAAAATTTTTTATCACCTGTCAGTTGGGTTTTTGGTAAGCCTCCCGGGGCAGTGTTGTGGTTTTGAACGCACTCTTGTTCGTAATTTATCTGGTAATACAGCTCTATTAACAAGGCTCTGAAAACTCAGACGTACAATATGGGCTTAGCGTGTTCCCCGAAGCCATCTTCCCGGTGCTGACTAATGCAAGATCCACATCCCCTCGACTACACATTTTCCAAGCTTGACTGTCTTCATGAGAACAAATCCTGATTTTAGTTTATAATCTCCACTTTTCTCATACGTATATAATAATTCAAGATGGGGTCTTACTATGTTATCCAGGTTGGCCTGGAACTCCTGGGCTCGAAAGATCCTCCGGCCACAGCCTCCCTGGTAGTGGGATTACAGGCGCATGCTACTGCGCCTGGCCACTTTTCTCAAATGTACTGATAGTTTCCTTTTTGCCAAAACCTTACAATGCCTATTTATACCTTTCAAAACCTCTCCCAGATGAAATCAAAATCATATCCATAAATCAGTTGCCTTTTCGGGGTCAGAAATGCAGCTATTGTTTAGAAATCCAGGGCTGCCCTGCATAGTCTACCCTCCCCTTCACGTGTCCTCACCTTGTTGTGCATTTTGAATAATTTCATGGAATTTCAAAGTCGTTGTAGAATGGGTAGTAAATGTCTTCCTTTAAAGACAACTCGACCTTCAAGATAGGTAAAGAAGGTGCCGGGAGCCACCCCAGGTGGTGATGCTGGAGGAATTCTCTCAACCTGGAAACGTATTCTTTATGCTGAATTTTGAAATTGGATGCTCCTAGAATTACTTGGAGTATTTTAGATTGTGTATGTATTATATTTGTGCATCATTCACTGTTACCATCTAACTTGGAAATCAGAGGAAGTGCAAAAGGTGTCTGAGATAGCAGCTTAGAAAATAACTCTTTAGCTCCTCCTGGTGATTAGGAAACCACTAAACAATAGGATGAAGGATCTGTCCCCAGGGCCCAAGTGATGATGTGTCTAATATATATCCTAGAACATTCACAGAGTAGGTAAGTATTTGCAGATTAACCCGAGTCAATGGAGCATAAAAACCTAAGATATTTGACACAAATTAACCAGGATAGGGAGGCTTCTAGGAAGACATCAGCATGTGCCTGCTGGTGGAGCTGGGCTGTGAGGTTCTCAGGAGGAGGAGGAAGGGGTTCTTGCTCTTAGCAACCTCTCAGTGCTGGGGGTGGATGGCGGGCAGGGGCAAGGGAGGAGGTGGCTGGGACAGGGATGAGAACTACCAGCAGAAGACAATCAACCACATTCTAATTCATTTTATTATACTGCCAACATGGTTTCTGACTAAGCAAATATAAGAGCTATAGCTTGAGAACAGAATGACTAAAACAGTGACTTCTTACTAAAATGGGAATTTATTAGGAATTTGTAATTTAGTAATGATTTAATTTAATATAGTAATAATTGTTCTATAGCTGCAGAATGTTTTGAGCTGGAACATCCCTAAGAGGCCATATATATATCCCAGGGATTTTACAGTGGACCTCACTAGGCAGGAGTAGCTGTAAAATCAGATGGGTAATGAGAATTCAGGACGTTAGTCACACATGGACTGTGGCAAAAAGAAGATGACCCATTGAAGAATACTAGTTTTCAGCTCTCATCAATTGCTGTTTCCAGGAGCCCACAGCTCCAATTATTCAAAAGAATGTTGACCTTTTTTTTTTTTTTTTTTTTTGGTGAAATATCCTGATTTTCAGGTTAGGCAAGCAATTCATTAAAAAATAAAAGACTGCAGAGCCCACAGCTCCAATTATTCAAAAGAAAGTTGACTTTTTTTTTTTTTCTGGTAAAATATCCTGATTTTCAGTTTAGGCAAGCAATTCATTAAAAAATAGAAGACTGCAGAACTTACCTACCCGGAGGCTGGACAGTCTGAGTCCTCTCACAGAGGAGTTCTACAGAGATGTCCTGGTAACGGGGCAGAGAGGGGGGACTCAGTGACTAAAAGGCAGGCTGCCTACCTGGCAACCAAATTGTGCAGCTCCACCCTATCTGTTTTGTGCATTGGATTTCTGGATCTCTTTGTTGAAAAACTTCGATAACTAAAAGCCCTTTGGTGACCTCCTGTCTGGTCTGGTGACCAGCAGCCTGCATCAGGGCTCCTGTGTGCCAGGACCATTTTCTTTCCACTGTAGTATGTTTATGGACCATCTTGTGTCTTTTTATTAAACTCCAGGAACAAAAGTTCAGTTTCTAGGAATCCATAGCATATAGTTTTTGTTGTTGTTGTTGTTGTTGTTGAGACAGGATCTTGCTCTGTTGCCCACACTGGAGGGCAGTGGCGTGACCACGGCTCACTGCAGCCTTGATCCCCCCAGGCTCAAGCAATCCTCCAACCTCAGCCTTCCAAGTAGCTGGAACTACAGGTGCACACTACCATGCCTTGCTAATTTTTTAATATATTTTTTTTTAGAGTCGGTGTCTCTCTGTGTTGCTCAGGCTGGTCTCAAACACCTAGGCTCAAGCAGTCCTCCCACCTTGGCCTCCCAAAGTGCTGGAATTACAGGTGTAAGTCACAGCACCAGACCTGTTTTGTTTTCAAGTGGAGGCTTTAAGATGTGAGCTAGCATGGTAGCCTTAGTGAGGTTCTCCTCCCCATGCCCATCAGTGTGTGCTTTATGCTGGGATTTTGGCTTTGATGCAGTGAGTCATTGACTGTTGAGGCAGAAACTTCCTGGAATGATATTTCTTTCCTTCACTCATGCACTTTTATTTCTGCTCTTTATGCCATTTTTAATCTTTCACCTCTGTCTTCCTCTTCCACTTTGCCTTTTCTTGTAATTTTTCTACCTTTGTTGACCTTATATCTTTTTAAATTTCTTTCTCTTGATTTACTCTATTGATTCTTTTTTCCTTTGGCCTTTCTCCAGTCATTCAGATCCTCATTACTCCCTGGGATTCCTTCATTCCACCAAACGTCCACTTTTCTCTTTGCTCTTGCCACCTACCTATCCCAGCCACAACCTAGACATTGTAGTTTTTAAGATTTCCACTCTGTCTTCCAGCCTCTGCCTCTCAGTCCCCTAACTTTGCCACGTGGCTCCATTAGCAAGAGTTCTATCAGCATGCTTGGCCTTCTTTTTCAAAAACTAGCTTTTGTGGGAAATTGGGTAATAGATGGTCAAATAACATTCCCTGTAGAAGCGATGGCTTTAAAGTGTGGGAAGCCAAAATGTTTCCTATTAAGCAGCTCTTGCTCAAGCTAAGAAAGAAATTAGATCTCTACACCAACGACATGATTTCCCCAGACAAAAGCAGCTGATGGTCTGAATACATCTCAAAGCATTTCCAAAGGACCCAGGAAAAGACCAGAAAGAGGTGATTTTGCAAAGAAGAGAAAATGTTGCAAGTACACTGTTACAAAAACTGAAACGTGTCTTTAAATTCAGCCACAACAGATGGCACACATTTCAGTAAGCATTTTTATTCATTCAGATTAAATGGTATATGTGAGTAAGGGTGCCAAAATAAGGGACATTAACAAAAAAAGGTGGGTAGGAAGCAAGAGAATACACTAAAAATGGTCAAGACTGTGGGAGCAGCTAATCGTGTTCATTGCAACATCTTGGCGATGGAGCAAGCATTGTGGCAGCACTCAGCCAGCAACTGGGACACAGCTAGCAGGGCTATGAGTATATGAAATAGAAAATTGTGAAATACGTTCTAACAAAAATCATTTCACCAGGAATAAGACATGACAGGTCCACATTGCAATCCAGTTCAAATCAACGAAGTAAAGCTTATCTAAACATTTTTGTGAAGTCATGCACAGGATAGTTTACTGGAAAGAGCTACACAGCTGCAACTGAGAAGCTGGGATTCTAGTGCATTCTGTACCCTACACTCACCAAGGGGATCATTTCACGTCTCTGAATGTCCATTCCTTCATCTGAAACCCGAGGGAGCCGACCAGATGCTCAGCCGCATTCCTTCTCTCATTAGCGTGGGTCGACTAACATGCCACCAGCATATATTGCAGAAAAGAAAACCTGCAAATGTGGCATTTGCAGCAAAGCAGCTATGACAAGCACTAGCTCATTCATAACCTTCCCTTGGCCTAATTGTAACATGGACAAGAGAAAATTACCTTGTTGAGTTGCCCACCAACTTCTGTAACTCCAGAGACAAAAGTTGTCTTCTGGAGGCATGGTTTGTTTCAGCAAGAGATTAAAGCAAATGCTATCAGTTTGGTAAATGCACTGAAGAAGTCCGGAAATTGGGTGCTTGACCACATTTCTGGTCTTCTGAGAAACTTTCAGAAGTGCTCAAGATTCAGCTGCCACTGTGTTTTCAGCTGCTGCTGTGTGATGCTGCTCTCAGGCAGTGCATATATGTCTGTGGAGGATTTTGTGAGTCCACGTACTGGCAGGATGATAAAAGAGCCAGCTCTTGGGCAGTCACCAGGAATTGCAAGCAGTAGAGCCCAGTGCTGAAGACCCAGATCCGGAGGCCTGTGTCCACATCCCAGCTTGCCCACAGCCACTCAGGAACTCTGTAACTGTGGGCAAATTACTTTTCTCACCTGCTGTGTGCTTCACTTTCTCCTTTTGACAACCATTTATAATTATAGTATCTCAACTTGTTCTGAGGATAAAATTAGTACCTATTAACTGATTATGAAAGTGCCTGATATATTAGCAAGTGTTAGCTATTGTTATTAATATTAACCCAATAAAATAATCAATATACATCAGAAAAATGGTATCATCAACCAAATGCTTGAGCGTGTGCATGTGTATGTATGTGCGTGTCCATATTAATTACATATACATAACAAATCTTGTTACGCTGCCAGGTTCCTATTCAATTCAGATGAACAAGTGAGCACGTACATCTGCAAGAAAGAATAACAGAGGTGGATGGGCATTGGAATTCATTCATTCTTTCATTTATGGAGCACCTGCTGAGTGCCAGGCATCCCTTGAACAGCTGAGTGATATCCCATGCCTGCTCTAGACTTGGCACTCATTCATTCACTCTCTCACTTAATACACATTTACTGACTACTTAGCAGGGGCCAGAAACTAAGCCAGGCCCTTAGAGGTTAAGGGGAAGATGAAGATGGTGGGTTAAAAGCATAACTCAAATACTGTCACGGTGTAGTAACTGTCACTGGAAAGACCAGACCGTGTACCAAGAGGGGCTTGAAGGAGAGGAGACCCACATTCCATTGAAGCAGAGGCAGAAGTACTTCCTGAAAGGGTATAATTTGATCAAAGTTTTTATATTTTATTTTAAAAAAATTTTGGTACAGGATCTTGCTCTGTTGCCCAGGCTGGAGTGCAGTGACATGATCATAGCTCACTGCAGCCTTGACCTCCTGAGCTCAAGCAATCCTCCTGCCTCAGCCTCCCAAGCAGCTAGGACTACAGGTGCATGCCAGCACACCAGACTAATTAAAAAACTTTTTGTAGAGACAGGGTCTCGCTGTGTTGCCCAGGCTAGTCTCAAAACCCTGGCCTCAAGTGATCCTCCCATCTCAGCCTCCTAAAGGCTGGGATTATGACCAAAGTCTTAAAGATGTGTGGGTGTTCTATAGACAGGAGGCATACCTCAAGAGAGTGCCACATAAAGCCAGGCCTAGCAAAGCCAGTGTGGTTGGTGACTAAGGGAACCTTGGGGAGTGACAAGTCCTGGCAAAGAGCTTGATGGAAACCCAGGTTTTGCAAAGTCGGCATGGGAGAGCAGTGGGGAAATGTAGATCAGGCCCAGGCCTAGGGGACCTGGAGTAGCAAAACCAATCAGTACGTTATTCAGGCAGGCAGGAGTATAGCTGGCTCCAGAGAACACGTTCTATAAAAAGGACACATTGTTTGAAACGCTTTTTTCCCCCAAGTGTCACACATTAAGAATTAGTGTAGGGAAATGTTTCAAAGCCTGGACTCTAGAGGTGGGTGACCGTGGGTAAGTCATATGAAACCTTGATGCCTCAGTTTCTTCATCGGAGAAACAGCACAGTAGTACTTTACATATGCTATATATGCTTCAGTTCCTCTACACAGTAAGAATAATAACAAATATTGCTCAAACACCACAGCATGTGCACGCCGTCTTGGGTGCTTCACATATATTAAGACTTTTCATCCTTCTGCCATTCCATGGAGAGGGGAAAGGCATCACGGGAACAGAGCCTGAGCTCAGAGATGCACTGGCACATGCTCTCCTATGCTATTACAAAGGGCGTGTCTTCAACCCACTAGAGAAAGCAAGCTGGAGACCAGAAGCGAGTGGAATTGGACTTGAACAGTTTAACCTCAGTGGAAGAAGACGTGACTTTGGCCTCCAGGGAGTGTCTGTACTTGGGCTGTGCTGCTCCAGAGTTCCTTTTGCTCCTGTTCCTGCTCTTGGCTGTCTGGGATGGTTCCCAGTGCGGGACTTGTACTGCTCAATGACCCAGACCACACAAGACTTTTCCCCTAATGCATAAGTAAAACGCCACTTTCCTTTGTAAAAATGACCTCCCTGCAAGTTCCAGTGTGTCTCCTTCCTGGATGCACTTTGCCTCGCCTGTCCCAGCCTCCCTTGCTTGCTACCGGAGAGGCGTTGTCTTGGACGTCTTTCCCTCTTCTAGCATCAGCAGCTAACTTGGGTCTTCCTGGGTTCCCGAGGCTTTCCTGCTGCACCAGTAAGATGGACAGAGCTTACCGATGGGCACCTCCCATCACTTAGGAACTCACACAAGCACAGAGGGCCAGGGACTTGTCCTTCCCAGGGGCTACCAGGAGCAGGTAGCACAACCCCAAGGTGTAGGGTAGTTGGCACACCATCAGGTTAGTTCTGAGCCATGAGTGACAGGAGATGGGATGGAACCAGTAGATAAATGCCTCCCCTCTACAATGTTTAGTGGCATGATGTCCCGTGTCCTAGCCACAGTCTGTGCTGTCTTGGGACACTGTAGTCAACCTGGTAGAGTACCTCGTCCTTATAGATGTACTTCCCCTATTTCTCTGTCTCCTTTTCTTTTCCTCTTACTCTTGCAGTTCTAGAATTGTACTTCCCAAGAAAGCCTTAGCACAGGAGCTTTGATTCAGGCTCCGGTTTCTGGGAAACTCAGGCCCAGTCAATTTCTTTCAGAACCTGTCAAAGATTCAAAGCGCAGCAATATTTCCAAAAATAAGTTTCTTGAAAACACGTCCCTCACTAAAAGTAGCAGAGAAAGACGACTCTCAGTCTTGCAGAGAAATTGTCCATTTTCTTGTCTTTTGCAGTATTATGAAAACTGTTGCTGACACATAAGAACCTATACATTCCAGTGAAGTTGTTTAGTTTCTTGCCAGATCTTAATTCTGCTGTGAAAAGGCAGAGCTGAAAAGCAACGGGAGGTTGATTTGTAAAGCGTTAGTGTGAGAAGGTCTTAGGGAGGTCTTTCCTAGTACTCTTTTTGGAGTATGATATATATTGCTAAAGTAGCTGTAGAGTAGTCAGAAGTATAGCTATTTTGATGTGATAAAAGGAAAACATTTTGAACTGCAGACCAGGGAAGAAAACTTTCTTGTTACCGAAAAATATTTATCTTTACTACTGAATATCTGAAAAGCATTCTTTTTCAGTGTAAATTTAATCATTTCATGGGGAAACAATAAAGTCCTTCCTATTTAAATAGGAAAATAAACAGGCAACTCAGTATTATTTGACATCATTTTGAAGGTCTGAGCCATTGCAATGAGACAGGAAAAAAAAGAATTATCAATATTACAAGGAAGATATAATTCCATATATCCATTTACTTATATAGCAAAACTAAAGCTTATGCAAATAATAGAAGAATTGAGTAATATAGTTAGACAAGATGTTAATATTTAAAAACAAAAGTTTTCCTGCATATGGGAATCATTTGTAATAGAATGGCTAAAAGCACACATTCTACATTTATTGCTGTGACTATCGGCAAATTGCTGAGACTTATTATGTTTCAGTTTCCTCCTCTGCACACTTGGGATTGTGGTCATGCTGCCCTCTGAAGGTTATGGTGAGGATATTATGAATGAGCATTGCTGCAGTTTGACTCACACAAGATCTACTTACAAGCTCATTCTTCCAGCCTTTATTTACTCTGGGATTTGCAAGTATCAAATACTTTCAGACTTCCTTCCTGGCAGGGGTGGCTAACTGACACCATTCTGGCCAAAGGGGCACAATAAGAAGTTGCAGGGGCCCCTATATTCCTTTTCTCCTGCCTTAGAAATGGACAGGATGCTAGAACTATAGCACCCATTTGACCATGAGGGAAGTGTCAATGTCAGCACCTGTTTACCTACCTCTGGGCTTCTTGAACATGAGAAACACAAACCTCTATCTGTTTAAGTTATTGTTAGACGAGTATTTTGTGAACTATAGATTTTCATTTGTGACTGAATAACATGTGAAGCATAATGTAAATAACATATCTGGTGCCTAGGCAGTGCTTAATAAATGTTAACTTTTAGTATTTTAGTTGAAAATATTATATTTAAATATATTTAAAATACACTTGAGAAAAGTGTCTTATTCACAATAAGAAAAACTATCAAATAATTAATATTACATCTAACAAAAAGGTACAAGCTAGTCTACATAAATAAAACTATTAAACATTGAATAATGACTAAAAGAATCCATCCAAGAAAAGACATTGAACACATTTCTGATTAAGAGTATTATAAAGATGATGATTACCCCCAAATTAACCAATGAGTATAACGTCTCTTAATCAAAATTCTAACGGATATTTTGAGAAATGTAAAAAGTTGATTCTCAGGCCAGACATAGTGACTCATGCCTGTAATCCCGGCACTTTGGGAGGCTGAGGCATGAGGATCACTGGGGACCAGGATTTCGAGACCAGTCTGCACAACCAAGGCTCTCATGAGTGCTTCTAAATGATGGAACATAATTTGCTTCCAGAACCTCAGCTTCACAAAGTCTAAGACATGTTTCTTCAGCTTTCAAGCCTCCCCAGGTAGATATCAGATTGCATGAGAGTAGAAAAAAAATGGATGCTAACTGTCTACTAACGGTGGGAAAATACATCACGTTGGAATCATTGGATAGACCTTCATCTCACTCCAAGCATAAAAATATTCCCATACTATTAAAGATTTAAGTGTTAAATTGCACATAAAAGTACAAAACCAAAATATGGGAGAACAGGTCTACATGAAACCCAGAAGTTACAAAAGAAAAGATAAATGTATTTAATTAACAGTCAAGCAGCTTTTGTTTGATAAAGGACACCTTAAACAAGTTAAAAGACAAAAAAAATTGAGAAAATAGTTCATATTTTTATTCTAGAAAAAAGTTTAACATTCTTAATATGTTAAGTGCTCTTATAAATTAACAAGAAGATCAACATCCAATAGGAAAATAGTAAAAGGATATGAATAATTAAAAAAAAAAAATCAAGTGCACCTAGACTTCACCACTATGCAATTCATCCATGTAACCAAAAAACACTTGTACTCTTAAAGCTATTGAAATTAAAAAAAAAAAATTAAGAATAGTTGGCAGTTTAGATTTGGCCCATAGGTCTGTAGTTTGCCAAACACTTCTCTAAAGGGTTTCCTAGGGAAATTGGAGGTCAGCATGAACATGCCTGAGAACCATGGCAATGCTGCCCTCAGGTGAAATAATAGTATCCGTATGAGCCGTCTTCAATGATTCCGGGCACCCTTGTCCTTTCCCTGGTTTTCTCTTGCATTCCCCCAAAGTACCTAATAATTGAATTGTGTGTCTTTTCTTCCTTTCTCTCTCTCTCCACTGCCCCCACTAGGCATAGGAAGTATTTGCTATGTCAAGTAGTGGAACCATCACCCTCCTTGGATATTCAGTCCTCTAAATGATCAGAACCCAGAGTTGTGAGAATCGGAATAAAAACACTTGACACAGCTGACTTATACAATAATACAATCATCAGGCCCCTGGAACTGCTGGTGCAGAAAAGTCCGACATCTCTATGACCTTGCCTGCCGGCAGCAATTGCTAACTCAACAGGAAGTGTGCCTCACCCCTCTTTCACCATCAAATTTTATCTTAATTTGCATCCAGAATACCAGTTGCAAAAGAGACTAGTAAATGTGGAATTCGAATTCTATGGTACATAAAAGGCCACTCAAAGGAGGTTGAAATGGAACTTGAGTGCTATTTCATCCTGGTCCTCATGAAGCCCAACCAAGTCCACCTGCCTCTAGAGGTTGGATGATGGCTCCATTTGGCACTGAATCAGTTTTATAGACATCTGCCTGCACTGCACCTGAAACTGAGGAGTGAGGAAGAAAAGTCTGCCTTGGTGAGGTGAGGACTATGACTTTGCCACATGGTCTTCGGGACTACCATTCTATTCTGTGATGGTGGTCAACCAGGGTCCCTTACTGAGCCTTTCAGTGCACAGTTTATTCCATGTGCCTGCAGCTTATAATCTAATTAACATTTCACCTTATGCATGCCAGGTACCATCAGAACTCTTCCCTTTCATACTAGCTGGATTTTTACTTCCTTCAGTTACATCTTGTACATCCCATAGTTCACCAACTTCCTGAGAATCTGGGAGCAGTTTTTACAGCATTCAGGGTACTTTGTTGCAAGCAACACAGACCGATTCTGGCTAATATAAGCAGAACAGTAATTTATTAAACAAATAACTCAAAAAACTCCAGGCAACTCACAGAATCTGTAGCAAATCAGGTTTGGAGGCTACAAAGCCAGAAGCGATGCCCCAAATCAAACTGCAGAATTGACCTCCTGCAGGCACTGCTGTCTCTGCTCTAGGACAGAGAAACTGCATGTGCATGGCGGACTCCTCCAATGCTGCTACCAGAAAGAAAGCTCCTGCAGCCAGGACACAGCCACCTTCACAGGCACTGCCCCAGGCAAAGAGCCTGCATGATCTCCATTTCTTCACATCACCATTTTCTGATTAAGAGTTGAAGGTGGAGCCGGTTGTGGTGGCTCTCGCCTGTAATCCTAGCGCTTTGGGAGACCATAGCGGGCGGATCACGAGGGCAGGAGATCGAGACCATCCTGGCTAACACGATGAAACCCTGTATCTACTAAAAATACAAAAAAATTAGCCAGGTATGGTGGCAGGCACCTTTAGTCCCAGCTACTCGGGAGGCTGAGGCAGGAGAATGGCTTGAATCCGGGAGGCGGAGCTTGCAGTGAGCCGAGATCGCTCAGCTGCACTCCAGCCTGGGTGACAGAGCGAGACACCCTCTCAACAACAACAACAACAACAACAACAAAAGAGTTGAAGGTGGGGAGCTAAGGAGGAGTTAAGTATTTCTGATTGGCGGGACCTACATCATACACCAGGACCCTGGCTACCAAGAGACTGGGAAAATTAATAGAAGATCTTCAACTTCTCTGATTGGAGACAGGCTCTATAACCCAAAATAGGAAGAGGTTTCGCTGCCGAGTAGCCATAAAGTGACAAATGTTCACTACATCCTTCATATATAGTCACTTACAATTTCCTACTGACACTGTCCCCTAAATCAGCAGTCCCCAGCCTTTTTTGGCACCAGGGACTAGTTTCGTGGAAGACTATTTTTCCACGTGGAAGACAATTTTTCCACCGGCAAGGGTTTTGGGGGATGGTTTCAGGATAAAACTGTTCCATGTCAAATCATCAGGAGTTACATTCTCCTAAGGAGTGCGCAACCTAGATCCCTCGCATGCGCAGTTCACAATAGAGTTCACACTCCTATGAGAATCTAATGCTTCCGCTGCTCTGACAGGAGGCTGAGCCCGGGCGGTAATGCTTGCTCGCCCACCGCTCACCTCCTGCTGTGCGGGCCAGTTCCTAACAGGCCAGGGACCAGTACCTGTCTGTGGCCTGGGGATTGAAGACCACTGTCCTAAATCTCTTTTTTTTTTAAACAGCTTTATTGAGATACAATTCACATCCACACAATTTACCCATTTAAAGTGTACGATTCAATGGTATTTGATATATTACATGTTATATTTTTTGGATCAAAAATACATATATAATGAAATTTGCCTGTTGACCTTTTTTAAAAAAATTATTATTATATTTCAAGTTCTAGGGTACATGTTCACAACTTGCAGGTTTGTTACATATGTATACATGTGCCATGTTGGTGTGCTGCACCCATTAACTCGTCATTTACATTAGGTATATCTCCTAATGCTATCCCTCGCCCCGCACCCACCCCATGACAGGCCCTGGTGTGTGATGTTCCCCATCCTGTGTCCAAGTGTTCTTGTTGTTCAATTCCCAACTATGAGTGAGAACATGCGGTGTTTGGTTTTCTGTCTTTGCGACGGTTTGCTCAGAATGATGGTTTCCAGTTTCATTCATGTCCCTACAAAGGACATGAACTTATCCTTTTTTATGGCTGTGTAGTATCCCGTGGTGTATACATGCCACATTTTCTTAATCCAGTCTATCATTGGTGGACATTTGGGTTGGTTCCAGTCACTGCTATTGGGAATAGTGCTGCAAATGGCTTATGCCACGTATGTCTTTACTCAGATTGCATGATTTATAAACGCAGGTATATACTAATCAGCCAGTTGACTGGCTGAATTCAGCGGCATTCTGAATTCGGCAGATCACTTGAAATTGCCATAAATCACCTACCGTCTTTGAATTCGTTCCACTCCTGCCGCGGTGTAAAAGTGTTCCCAGTTCATCACATCTCCAGCACCTGTGCTGCGACACTTTTTTTTTTGAACAGAGTCTGCTCTGCCAGCCAGGCATGATGGCGGATCTGGCTCGCCGGCTCTCCAGTTCATAATTTCTCGCAGAACACCGTTGCAGGTTACGACGCGCACCATGAGCTAGTTTTGTATTTTTTAGTGAGCCGGGGTTTCACCATGTTAGCCAGGATGGTCTCGATCTCCCTGACCTACATTGATCCATACGTCGGCCTCTACAAAGTCGCTGGGATTACAGGAAAGCGAGCCACCAGCCCGGCCGTTTCCTGGCTTTGTGGTCACCATTCTAACTGGTGTAGAGATGGTATCTCATTGTGGTTTTGATTTGCATTTCTCTGATAGCCAGTGATGATGAGGATTTTTTCATGTGTTTGTTGGCTGCATAAATGTCTTCTTTTGCGAAGTGTCTGTTCATATCCTTTGCCCACTTTTTGATGGGGTTGTTTGATTTTTTCTTGTAAATTTGTTTTAAGTTCTTTGTAGATTCTGGATATTAGCCCTTTGTCAGACGGGTAGATTGCAAAAATTTTCTCCCATTCTGTAGGTTGCCTGTTCACTCTGACGGTAGTTTCTTTTGCTGTGCAGAAGCTCTTTAGTTTAATTAGATCCCATTTATCTATTTTGGCTTTTGTTGCCATTGCTTTTGGTGTTTTAGACATGAAGTCCTTGCCCATGCCTATGCCCTGAATGGCATTCCCTAGATTTTCTTCTAGGGTTTTTATGGCTTTAGGTCTGATATTTAAGTCTTTAATCCATCTTGAATTAATTTTTGTATAAGGTGTAAGGAAGGGATCCAGTTTCAGCTTTCTATATATGGCTAGCCAATTATCCCAGCACCATTTATTAAATAGGGAATCTTTTCCCCATTTCTTGTTTTTATCAGATTTGTCAAAGATCAGATGGTTGTAGATGTGTGGTATTATTTCTGAGGGCTCTGTTCTGTTCCATTGGGCCTGTTGACCATTTTTAAGAAAATTAATTTACTCATTTATACTTAAGATGTAAATATATTGTAGGATACATGTAGATAGTAAAATGGTCACTATAAAGAAGCAGATTAACATATTCATCATCTCACACAGTTATACTTCTGTTTGTTTTTGTGGCAAGAGCAGCTAAAGTCTACTCATTTAGCAGGAATTGCAAATACAGTACAATTTTATTATCTGTAATCTTCATGTACATTTCATCTCTAGATTTGTTCATCCTACATGTCTGCTACTTTGTGTCCTCTGCCCCACATCTCCCCATTTCCTTTCTACCTCCTCAGCCCCACACCTAGTAACCAGTGTTTTATTCCCTATCTCTGTAGATTTGACTTTTTAAAAAAAATTCCACATGTAAATGAGATTATGTATTTGTGTGTGTGTGTCTAACTTATTTCACTTAGCACAAACTTCCAGGTTTGTGCATGTTGTGACAAATGGCAGGATCTCCTTCTTTTTTAAAGGCAAAATAATATGTCATTATCTATATGTATAATATAGCACAGTCTCTTAACTATTTGTCTGTCTACAGACACACAGGTTGTTTCCATATCTTGGCTACTGTGGGTAATTCTGCAGTAAACATGGGCACGCACGTACCTTTATGAGATGGTGCTTTTATTTCCTTTGGGTATATGCCCAGAAGGGGGGTTGCTGGATCATGTGGTAGTCCCATTTTTAATTTCTTTGGAAACTTTCGTATTGTTTATTATAATGGCTGCACCAAACTACATTTCCACCAGCAGTATGCAAAGGTTCCCTTTTTCTTCACATACTTACTAACATTTGCTACCTTTTGACTTTTAAGTAATAGCCATCATAATTGGTGTGAGGTCGTATCTCATTGTGATTTTGACTCGTATTTCCTGATGATTAACTGTGTTGAACATATTTATATAGAGTTGTTGGCCATTTTTTAGCTCTTTGGAAAAAAGTCTATTCAGATTCTTTGTTCATTTTTTTATTGGGTTATTTGTTTTCTGCTATTGAATTGTAGGGGTTCTTATAAATTGTGGATGATAACCCCGTATCAGATACATGGTTTACAAATTTTTTTTCCCAATTCATAGGCTATTTCATTTTGTTGATAATTTCCTTTGCTTTGCAGAAGATTTTTATTTGGATGTAGTTCCATTTACTTATTTTTACATTTGTAGCTCAAAGTTGAGCTTTTGGTGTAATTGGAAAAAAAAATCATTGTCAAGGCTAATGTTCAGACACTTTTCCCCTATAGTGTCTTCTAGGGGTTTTATAGTTTCAGGTCTTACATTTAGGTATTTTATCCTCTTTGAGTTGCTTTTTGTGCATGATGTAAGACAAGGGTCCAATTTCATTCTTTTATATGTGGAAATCCAGTTTTCCTAGCCCCATTTATTACAGAGAATATCCTTTCTCTATTGTGTCCTCTTGGTGCCTTGGTCAAAAAGTAATTGACATACATGTTTGGATTTATTTCTGTGCACCCTATTCTGTTTCACTGGTCTATGGCCTGTTATTCCAACATGGTATGGGTTTATTCCAATATGGTATGAGTTCGATTATTATAGCTTTGCAATATAATTTAAAATCACGAAGTGTGATACCTTCAACTATTTCTTTGTCAGAATTGTTTTGATTATTCAGGATCCTTTGTGATTCCATATGAATTTCTGAACTTTAAAAAAAAGTACGTGACAAATGCTATTGGGATTTTGATAGGGATTGCATTGAATCTGTATATTCCTTTGGGTAGACGGACAATTTAAAAATATTAATTACTGTGATTCATGGGCATGGGATATCTTTGTATTTATTCTTCTTCAACTTCTTTCATCAATGTTTTACAGTTTTCAGTGTCTAGATCTTTCACTTCCTTGGTTAAATTTCTAAGTGTTTTATTTTCTTTTGATGCTACCGTCAATGGGACTGTTTTCTTGATTTTTCTTTCAGCTAGGTTATTATTCTGTGTATAAAAACACTACTGATTTTTATATGTTGATTTTGAATCCTGTAACTTTACTGAATTCACTAAAGTAACTTTACTGAATTCACTAAAGTGAATTTACTGAATTTACTGAATTCACACTTTTTTTCCCTGTGGAATCTTTGGAATTTTCTACATATAGGATTGTACAATCTGCAAAATTGAGACACTTTTTCTTTCCTTTCTGATTTAGTTGCCTTTTATTTCTTTTGTGTGTATGTTTGATTGCTCCTGCTAACTTCCAGTACTATGCTGACTAGAAGTGGAGAGTTGACATCCTTGCCTTGTACCAGATCTTAGTGGAAAAGCTTTCAGTTTTTCTCTGTTGATTATGATGTTAGCTGTGGGGTTTGCATAAAAAATCTTTATTATGTGTGAGAAACTTTCCTTCTAAACCTGAGCTGTTGAGAGTTTTTATCAACAAAGGATGTTGGACTTTGTTAAATGCTTTTTCTTTGTCAATTTAGAGGATCAGATGGCTTTTAGTATTTCATTCTGTTAATGTAGTATATTATATTGATTTATTTGCATATGTTAAATCAGTGTTATATGCCAGAAATAAATCTCACTTGGTCATGATGTACAGTCTTATTGGTGTATTGTTGAATTTGGCTTGATAATATTTAATTGAGAATTTTTTGCATTAATGCTCATCAGAGAAATTGGCCTATAGTTTTCTTTTCTAGTGATGTCTTTGTCTGGATTAGGTGTCAAGATGATGCTTGCCTCATAAAATATGTTTGGGAGTATTTCCTGTAGCCCTATTTTTTGGAAGAGTTTAAGAGGTATTGATATTAGTTCCTCTTTGAATGTTTGGTAGAATTCAGCTGCAAAGGCATCTGATCTTGGGCTTTTAATTTTGGGGAAGGTTTTCATTACTTCTTCAATCTCTTTGTTATTATTCTGTTCAAGCTTTCTATTTCTTTCTGATTTAACTGTGGTAGGCTTTACTTTTCTAGGAGTTAATCCATCTCTTTTAAGTCATCCAATTTGTTTGGCACATTAATTGTTCATAATAGTCCTGTGGGATTCTTTTAATTTTTGAGGCATCTCCAATATCATTTTTTATTTTATTTGAGTCTTTTCTCTCTTTTTTTGCTAGCTAGACTAGTAAGTGTTTTTTAATTTTGTTTATTTTTTCAAAAAACCAACTCGGTTTTACCAATTTTTTTTCCCATGGTTTTTCTGTTATCCATTTCATTTATTTCCATTCTGATTTTTATTCCTTCTGCTACCTTTGGGCTTAGTTTGTTCTTCTTTATCTAGTTCATTGAAGCATAGTTTTAGACTATTTATTTGGGATCCTTTTTTCTTTTTAATGTAGGTATTTATTGCTATACACTTTCCTCTCAAAATTGCTGTGGCTGCATCCCATAGGTTTCAGTATGTTGCATTTCCATTGTCATTTGTCTCAAGATGTTTACAATTTCCCTTTTAGTTTCTCCTTTTACTCATTGATTGCTTAGGAGCATGTTGTTTAATCTCCACATATGTGTGAATTTTTCAAGATTCCTTCTGTTATTGATTCCTGGTTTCATGCCATTGTGGTCTGAAACATTCTTCAATATGATTTAACTTTTTAAAAATTTCTTAAGAGCTATTTTGTGGCCTAACATACAGTTTATCCTGGAGAATATTCCATGTGTACTTGAGAAAAATGTGTGTTCTGCCGCTGTTGGATAGAATGTTCTGTATATGTCTGTTAGGGCCACATGGTCTAAAGTGCAATTCAAGTCCAGTATTTCCCTATTAATTTTCTGTGTAGTTGATCTATTCACGGTTGAAAATGAGGTATCAAAATGGTCTGCTATTATTGTATTGTTATGTGTTTCTTTCTTCATGTCCATTAATGTTTGCTTTTTGTATTTAGATACTCCGATGTTGGGTGCATATACATTGACAATTGTTATGTCCTCTTGATGAACTGATCCCTTTATCATTAAATAATGGCCTTTTTTTTTTGTCTGTTGTGACAGTTTTTGACTTGAAGCCTATTTAATCAGGTACAAGTTGCAGCCACCCCCACTCTCTTTTGGTTACCATTTGCATGGAATATCTTCTTCTATCCTTTTACTTTCAGTCTATGTTTGTCCTTAAACCTAAACTGGGTCTGTTGTAGGAAGCGTAGAGTTGGATCTTATTTTTTTAATTCACGAAGCCACTCTATGTCTTTTGGTTGCAGTATTTAATCAATTTACATTTAAGGTTATTATTTATAAGTAAAACCTTATTACTGCCATTTTGTTATTTGTTTTCTGGTTGTTTTGTGGATTTGTTGCTCTTTTTTGGTCTATCTTTGTGATTTGAGGATTTTCTGTAATGCTAAGCTTTGGTTCTTTCTCTTTATTGCTTGTATCTCGGTTATAGGTTTTGGCTTTGTGGTTACCAAGAGGCTTGCGTAAAACTTCTTATAGTTATAATTGACTATTTTAAACTGACAACAACTTAAATTCTGTCATATATAAAAACTCTAGGCTTTTACCCTATCCCATACAATTTATGTTTTTGATTTCACAACTTACACATTTTTATATTTTGTATTCCTTAACCACTTATGGTAGCTTTTGTTATTTTTGACTGTTTTGACTTTTAACCTTCATACTAGAGATATGAATGATTCACATAGCACCATTACAGTGTTGGAGTATTCTGAATTTGACTGTGTGTTTGCCTGTACTTCATACTTGTGAAGGCATAAAACTACTTGTTAGTTTTATACTACTACTCTTCGCTAGTTTTATACTTTCCTAGGTATTCATGATGGTAATTATTGTCTTTTTTTTTTTCTGCTTAAAGAAATCCTTTAAGCATTTGTCATAATGCAAGGATAGTGGTGATGAGTTCCCTCAGCTTTTGATTGTCGTGAAAGACTTTATTTCTCCGTCATTCTTAAGGAGAGCTTTGCTAGATTTAGTATTTATGGCTAGCTGGGATTTTTTCTTTCAGTACTTTAAAAATATTACCCCTTTCTCTCTTGGCTTACAAGGTTTTTGCTGAGAAATCCACTGATAGTCTAACGAGAATGTTGTTATACATGGCATGATGCTTTTCTCTTGCTGCCTTTTAAATTCTCTATGTCCTTGGGGTGTCACTTCACCAGCCAGAAACATCTGTGGCCAGCAGTGTCCTCTGCCTGAGTATTGCTTGTGCATGCTGGGCTTGTTCTGCCCACTCGGCCTAGCAGGCTGTGCTCAGCTCATGCTACCAGCCTGTAATCTACACCTGCCAAGGGTGAGCCAGGTGTGGAGTGGTTAGGGGTGTGTGGGTGATCAAGTGCAGGATCTGGCCACTGTGCACAGCCAGGCATGCTGGCTGCTATGGCAGTACAGGCAGCTCCAGGTGCTGGCACAGGTGCTGGCTCCCTGCAAGGCTGCAGCTGGACCAGATATACCACATGTGGCTTCTGCTGTGGGTGCCCATGTCTGGATGAGAAGGATATGGTGGTGCCCAGAAGCTTGGAGATGCCAGGAACCACAGAGCCCCAAAGAGGGTGCCACAGCCCTGGCTCTGGGAGCCCCTAGGTCTGAGCGCCCCAAAGGGCCACAGCTCTTCTCTCCTTCTTGTCCTCCACAACGTGGCAAGCAGAGGGGCATGTTTCAGCCCTGTTTGTGTTACAGCTCTTTAAGTCCTGCCATTCAGTGGGTCCGAGTTCTCGTCCCACATCCAGAATGAGGTATGTGGACAACTGGCAGACGAGCAAGGTGAAGACTAGCTTCACTGAATGACAGAACAGCTCTCAAGAGACCTGAAGTGGGTAGCTCCTTTCTGCAGGCAGGCCGTGCACAGGAGTGTCTACCTCTCAGTGGAGAGGAAACCCACAGTGGGTAGCTCCTTTCCATAGACAGGTCATCCTGACATCTGTTCAGGTCTGTGTGTGTCTGGGGTTTTTATGGGTTCAGAAGGGAGGAAGTGCCTGCTGAGTGGTCCATGGGCAGCCATGGGCAGGCCCAGAAAAAGCACCGTAAGTTCTCATTCCAGTCCACAGACTCCACCAGGAACTGATAGCCTGGCCCCCATGCTTCAGGCCATCTGGGATTTGAAGGAGGGGCTTCACCGGGGAACAGCCTCTTTCTGCCCAGGAGCCCGTATGCTTCCTGCCACCAATCATGTTGTCCATGGTGCCCATGCTGTTTGTACTGAAGGGCACCTGCAGGCCCATGGCTGAGCTGCCCTCAGCACCTCCTTGGCCTCCCACTTATGCTGGTCAGGGCTCAAAGTCTGAAGGGGGCCAAGGTGGCAGGGGGCTAACATGTCAGCACTACCCTGAGCACAGGCACACCTGAACATGTAACAACAGCCCTGGGCTCGACCACAACTTTGCTCCACCCCAGAGTGGGCAGCGGGAGCAGGCGCTTCTAAGCCTGCAGGGGCAGAGGGGCTTCCTGGGCTGGGTTGGTAGCTGTGGCTGGGTGGCTGCAGGACTCTTACCGCAACAACTTAGTAGGGGGCGGGGCTCCCACCTGTTGCCAGCCCTCACCAGCTCCATGGAGCATGCAGCCCCAGCTACACCTCCCCCACTGCAGCTGGCCTCTTAGCAGCTCTGGCTCAAGGCATGCTACAGCTGCCATCATTTACTTTTGACAGCTTGATTATAATGTACCCCAGAGAAGACCTCTTTGGTTCTGTTTGGATAACTTTAAGCTTCATGAATCTAAACATGCACATCTTTCTCAAGACATGGGAAATTTTCAGCAATTATTTCATTAAATAAGCTTTCTGTCCCTGTCTTTCTCTCTTCTCTTGAAAATTCCATATTGCAAGCATTTGTTCGCTTAGTGGTGTTACATAAGTCCAACAAGCTTTCTTCATTCTTTTTCACTTTCATTTTTTTCCTCTGATTGATTCATTTAAAACAGACTGTCTTCAAGTTCACAGAATCTTTCTTCTGCTTGATCTAGTCTGCTGTTGAAGCTCTTGATGGTATTTTTTGTTTAATTGATCGAATTCTTTAATTCTAAGATCTATGTGTGGTTTTTAAAAAATGATATCTATCTCTTTGTTGAATTTCTCATTCATATCATAAATTGTTTTCCTGATTTCATGAATTATCTATCTGTATTCTCTTGTATCTCCCTGGATTTCCTTTAGATCATTATTTTGAATTCTGTTTTAGGCAGTTGGTAAATTTTCATTTTCTTGGAGTCAGTTACTGAGAATTGTTGTGTTCCTTTGATGGTATCATATTTCCTTCCTTTTTTGTGTTTCTTGTATCCTACATTGATGTTTGTGCTTCTGGTGGAGCAGTCACCTCTCAGACTTTACACAGTGGCTTTTGTAGGGAAAGATTTTCACCTACAGGTGGGCCTGAGGGAGACAATTGGGCAGGGTGTGATTGGTCTGGTCCCAGGTGGGTGTAGTTATGTAATTCTCCACGTAGCTTCTCTCCACGTAGCTTCTTTACCTCCACGTAGCTTCTTTACCTGTGATGAACATCAGCAATGACTGTGGGTGCCTCAGTGATCTAGGCTGCAAGATTTTGTGGCAGTGGTGGTGGCAGCATATGTTATGAGGATTCCTGGTGGCAAGAGCTTTAGAGATTCTCCTGTACTTTTCTTCTCCACAGTGTCCTCACTCAGCTGAAGGAATCTCTCTTCGTTTCAAGCCTGATATGGCCCACAGGTAACGGTGCTGGGATCCAAGGCCCAGGTGCTCTGAGTGTCTGTGGAGCCAGAGTCCTGGGCTGGGCTCAGGGTCTTGCAAAACTGCTATAGGATCTGGGACTTGAGGTTCAGTTCACTCTCTGAGGCACAAGTGGCTTTAGTTCTTTAATAAAGCTGGGGTCTGTTGCTCTGAGGCACATCCTAGCAGCTCAGGCCCAGGGAGCTAGGTTGTAGCTATGACTCTGGTCCTGGTGGTCAGGGCATAGTACTGACTTGGCTCTGGGAAGAAGGGGTACTCTGAGGGTTTGGCCCTGGGGAGCAAGGCACAGCTGCAATTCAGGTCCCAGAACCAACAGGAAACAGTGACAACTTGGGCCCTGAGAGATGAGATACCACACAGTCGTGACTCTGGATTCTGAGAATGTGAGGCATGGCAGTAACCCAGGCACTGTGAGGTCAGTTGTTGCAGCAGCATAGACCCAGGAATGGTCCAACTGTGGCTTAGGCCCTGAGGACCAGGGAGTAGACAGTGATGACTCTACTCCCCACGGAGTGGGCATGCCTCAGCAGCTTGGACTCTGGGAGACTACTTCAGTTTCAGGGAGGCAGGGCCTTTTAGCTGTTGAGCCTGAAAGGTGGGGTAGAACAGCTCAGCCAAGGATAAGTTTCCCAGGAATACGAGGTGCCACATCAGCTCAGCTCCAGAGTATGGCTACACACATTGCCAGGGGCTCTAGTTCTCTGAGGGGTGGGGTGCTGCATTGGCTTGGGCACTGGGGGCACATGACTGCTCTGTTGGGCTGAAGCTTTGGGTTCATAGAGAGCAGGGCACTACCTCAGCTATGGTACTGGGAGATGCAACTGTTCTGATGTGCCAGAGGTTTGAGATCCCAGAGCAGTGAGGAACAGTGTTAGCTCAGACCCTGAGGGCAGGGTGCCCCAGTGACTGAAATTGGTGGGGATGGAAGGTCTCCACAGTAGCTTAGCTCAGGAGTAGGTTGTAACAACAGCTTGGCTTAGAGATAGTAATGCTAACATGTGGGCGTGGTACAGTGGCAGCAAAGACTCAGGGATGGAGAGGTGCAAGGGCTACTCATCCCTGGAGCAGAACATATTCTGGCAGTGGCCCTAATTCCAAGACGGTGTAGAGCAGTAGCAGCTCAGGTCACAAGGGGAAAGAAACAACATCAGCTCCTTCTCTGGGGTAGTGCAGTGTGTAGACACTGGGGAGCTCCCTTAACTAGGATCAGAATCTGTGAGGACTGTGGGAGTCTGCAGTAGTGAAGAATGCAGATGTCCGCAGTGGTGATGGGGGTTTCAGGAGTCCTCTTGCTTACCTTTCCCCGCAGACAGAAAGAAGTCTCTCCTGGTTCAGAGCTGATCCTTACTGGAGAACCCGTTGGTGGAGGTAAATTGTTTCTTTCCTTTCTCTACATAGCCATACTGGGTTTCTGTGCTTCACAGGATTTCTGCTTCCCCTTTGCTCTTCTCCAGTGTTCTCCTTTTAGTTATTTTGGTTGAAATGTAGTTGTATATTCATTGTTTTGTTTTTGTGTGTGTTGCAAGGCAGGGAGTTCTACAAACTTCTAGTTGACCATCTTGCTGACATCACCCTTAATTTTATCCATTTTAAAAGTGCAATTCAATAGCATTAATTACATTTGCTATATGGTACAACCATCATCACTATTTCCAAAACCATATTCACCCTTCCAAATGGAAACTCTGTAACCATAAACAATAACTCCTTCTTCCTTCACCCCTCAGCCTCTAGTAATCTCTAATCTACTTTCTGTCTCTATGCATTTGCCCATTTTAGGTATTTCATATTAGTGGAGTCATACAATATACGTGCTCTTGTGTCCAGTTTATTTTACTTAGTATGATGTTTTCCCTCCCTTTCTCCCCTCCTTCTTTTCTTCCTTCCTCCCTCCCTCCCTCCCTTTCTCTCTCCCTCTCTCTCTCTCTCTTTCTTTTTCTCTCTTTTGATGGAGTTTTGCTCTTGTTGCCCAGGCTGGAGTGCAATGGCATGGTCTTGGCTCACTGCAACCTCCTGAATTCAAGTAGCCTCAGCCTCCCAAGCAGCTTGGATTATAGGTTCACACCACCATGCCTGGCTACTTTTTGTATTTTTAGTAGAGACGGGGTTTCACCATGTTGGCCAAGCTGGTCTTGAGCTCCTGACCTCAGGTTATCTGCTCACCTTGGCCTCCCAAAGTGCTGGGATTACAGGTGTGAGCCACTGCACCTGGCCCTGATGTTTTCAAGTCTTAACCATGTATCGCATATGTAAGAATTTCATTCATTTTAAAACTGAGTAATATTCCATTTGTATGTATGGATGACATTTTGTTTACTCATTCATCTGTTGATGGATACATAGGTTGTCTCCGACTTTGGGCTATTAAGAACAATGCTGTGATGAACACTGGCGTTCAAGTATCTGAGTCCCTGCTTTCAATTCCTTTGGGTATTGAGATTGCTAGTAGTGGAATTGCTGGTTCATATAGTAATCCTATGTTTAGCTTCTTGAGGAACTGGCAAACTGTTTTTCACAGCAGCTGCACCATTTTATATTCATGCCAATGACACACAAGAGTTCCAATTTCTCCATATCCTTGCTAACATTTGTTATTTTCCATTTTTAAAATTATAGCCATCCTAGTATCTGTGAAGTGATATCTCATTGTGCCTCTTTAATTTTCATTTTCCCAGTGGTAAGTGATGTTGAGTATCTTATCGCATCCTTATTGACCATGAGTATATCGTCTTTGGAGAAATATTTATTCAAGTCCTTTGACTACTTTTTAGTTGCATTGTCTTTTTATTGTTGAGTTGTAAGAATTCCTTATCTATTCTTGATATTGAACCCTTGTGAATTATATGACTTGCAAATATTTTTTACCATCCTGTAAGTTTCCTTTTTACTCTGTTGACAGTGTTCTTTGATGCACAGAAGTTTTAAATTTTGATGAAGCACAAATTTGCCTACTTTTTCCTTTTGTTAATTATGCTTTTGGTTTAATATCTAGAAATGTATTGCCAAATCCAAGGTGTTAAAGATTATGTCTATGCTTTCCTCTAAGAGTTTTATGGTTTAGCTCTCATAATTAGGCCATTGATCAATGAGTTAATTTTTGTATACTTTTGTATGTAATATGAAGTAGGGATTCAACTTTATTCTTTTGAACCACCTACTAAAGAGAATATTCTTTCCACACTACATAAACTTTGTACCCTTTTCAAATGTCTTTTTTTTCAAACTCTCAATTTTATCCTAGTGGTCTTATGTCTATCCTCATGGTAGCACCACACTATTTTGCTCACTTTCTTGTTCATTTTGGGTGGCTATAACAGAATACCCGAGGCTGGGTAACTTAATTTTTTTAAAAAGGTGTATTTGGCTCATGATTCTGGTGGCTGAAAAGACCAAGATTAAACAGTTACAATTGATGAGGACTTCATACTGTTTCCATCCATGACAGAAAGCAGAAGGAGAGTATGTGCAAAAAGAACATGGCCAGAGAGGAATAAATAGAGGGAAACCAAGGAAGCCAGGCTTTTTTTTAACAGCCTGCTCTAGCAGGAACTAATCCAATCCTGTGACAGCAATAACTCACCTCTGATGGAGGACATTAATCTATTTGTGAGGGATCTGCTCCCTATGGCTCAAATACCTCCCGCTAGGCCTCACCTCCCAACACTGCCACACTGGGGATCAAATTTCAACATGAGTTTTGGTGGGAACAGACCACTTCCAAACCAATTACTAAGGCTTGGTATTAAGTTTTAAAACTGGAAAGTGTGAGTCTTCTAACTTCATTCTATTTCTCAATGTGCCTTTGGCTATTCAGGGTCCCTTGAAATTCCACATGAAGTAAAGATTGGCTTATCCCCTTCTAGAAAAAAAGGTCATCAGAATATTGATGGGGATTGCATTCAATTTGTAGATCTTTTGGGGTAGTATTGACAGCTTGATACTATTAAGTCTTCTTTTTAATGGGATATCTTTCCATTTATTTTGGTCCTAATTTTTTTCAGCAATATTTTACAATTTTCAATATACAAGTCTTTCACCTTCTTAGTTATATTTATTCCTAGGTATGTTATTACCTTAGATGCTATTGTAAATGAAATTGCTTTCTTAATTTCCTTTTCTAGTTATTCATTGCTGGTATATAGAAACACAACTGATTTTTGGTATTGACATTGTACCTTGAAACTTTGTGGAATTAATTTATTAGCTTTCTTGTGTATTCTTTGGAATTTTCTACAAGTAAGACAATGCCATTTGCAAATAAATATATTTTACCTGCTCCTTTCCAATTATTATTTTTTTTTTCTTGACTAATTGCTCTGGCTCAAACTTAACAATACAATGTTGAACGGCAGGGTGAAAGCGAATTTCCTTGTCTCATTCCTGATCTTAGAATGAAGGATTTTAGTTTTTTGCCATAGACTATGATGTTAGCTGTGGGTTTTTCATAAATGCTCTTTAGCATATGAGAAAGTTCCCTCCTCTACCTAATTTTCTAAGAGTTATTTTTATCATAAAAAAGATATTGGATTGTCAAATGCCTTTTCTGCATTACATTTTGGTAATTATGTGGGTTTCCCCCTTCTTTCTGTTAATGTGATGTATTACATTTATTGCTTTTCTTATGTTGAACCACCCTTGTATTCCTGATACAAATCCCACTTGGTTGTGGAATATAATTCTCTTAATGTGCTGTTCAATTTAGTTTGCTAGCATTTTGTTGAGGATTTTTGCATTTCTATTCATAATGGATGTTGGTCTAAAGTTTCTTTTTTCTTGTGATGTTTTTATCTGACTTTGCTATCAGGGTAATGCTGACCTTACAGAATTAGTTAGAAAGTTTCCTCTCCTCTTCTATTTTTTAAAAACAGTTTAAGGTTTGGTGTTAGTTCTTCGAATGTTCGGTAGAATTTATCAGTGAAGCCATCTGGTCCTGGATTTCTCTTTGTTGAGACATTTTTGATTATTGAATTAATCTCTTCACTTGTTAGAGGTCTGTTGAGATTTTCTATTTATTTTTAAGTCAGTTTAGGTAATTTGTGTTTCTAGAAGTTTGTCCATTTCACCTAGATTATTTAATTTTCTGCATGCAATTATTCATACTATTCTCCTAAAATCCTTTTTATTTCTGTATAGTCAATAGTAATGTCTTCACTTTTATTTATGGCTTTAGTCATTTGTATCTTTTCTTTTTTGTTCTTTATTAGTCTAACTAAATTTTGTTAATTTTGTTGATCATTTCAAAGAACAAATTCTTGGGTTAATTAACTTTATTGTTCTTGTATTCTCTATTTTATTTATCTGCTATCTAACCTTTATTCTTTTCTTCCTTATCTTACCTTTGAGTTTAATTTGCTCTTTTCCCCATTTCCTCAAGATGTGAAGTTAGGCTACTGATTTGAGATCTCTCTTCTTTTTAATGTTGGCATTTACAGCTACAAATTTCCCTCTGAACTCTGCCTTTGATGCATCCCATAAGTTTTGGTATACTGGTTTGGTTTTCATTTTCAT
Organism: Papio anubis; assembly: GCF_008728515.1. Taxonomy (NCBI): domain Eukaryota; kingdom Metazoa; phylum Chordata; class Mammalia; order Primates; family Cercopithecidae; genus Papio; species Papio anubis. Next base: position 6,426,938 of record NC_044988.1, on the reverse strand, counting down.
TAGTCTCTAATCATCTAATTTTTTGTGTGATTTCTTTTTTGACCCATTGGTTATATAAGAATGTGTTGCTTAATTTCCACATATTTGTGAATTTTCTAGTTTTCACTGGCATTGATTTCTGGCTTCATTCTATTATAGTTGGAGAAGATGCTTTGTGTAATTTCAATTTTAAAATTCATTGATGCTTGCTTTGTGGCCTAACACATGATTTATCCTGGAGAATATTCTGCGTGCACTGAAGAAGAATGTGTATCCTTCTATTGTTGGGTGGAGGGTTTTGTGTATGTATGTTAGGTCTAGTTAGTTTATAGTGTTGTTCAAGCCCTCTGTGCCCTTATAGATCTTATGGTTAGACGTTCTGTTCCTTATTGAAAGTGGAGTATTGAAGTCTTCAATTATTATTGTAGAACTGTGTATTTCTCCCTTCAATTCTGTAAATCCTAAAGATCTCTTGACTCTAACTTCCTGGTGACCAAATTTTTTCCTATTCTACTTTAATGGTACCTAACTGGCTTCAGCTTTGTTCTGATTAAATCTATTCCCCAGAAGTAACCAAGGTAATTTTTTCTGAAAACCAAATTTCATCCCAACACTTCTCACTCTAAAACCATTTTCCTAGCTCTCCATTATCCCCCAGAAAACGTTCATTTTTCTTAGCATGATTTCACAGCCCACCATGACCTGGCTTTGGTTCCTACCTTTAATTTTATCTTCTTACCACTCTTCCTTCTTCCTCCTGATTCCAAATGTATTAAGTATTGCATGTTTCCAATTGTACCCAATCTTTTCACCGCCTGGCCTTTGTTTTAATTTTGTATGCTGCTGGAACTGTCTCTAGTTCTGCTCCTCTACCTCTGCATATACAGAATTTCCATTGATCTATAAGTGTCAGTTAAATCATCAGGTCCTCTGGGAAACATACTCTGACTTCCTTATACAAAATCACGTATCCTTTTAAAGAATTACACCCTTCCATGTGTTTTGATTCTTATCATAACTCTTAAGATACCACATTTTGGCTTGTTAGTCTCCACCACTAGGGCCTCTAGCATCGTGCCTGGCAGATAATAGCTTCACTGGGAAAGGCAAGCCACAACTGGCCCTCAATATCTCTTCAGGATCTTGTTGAGTATGCCAAGAATACAAGATCTTGATCACTCTTTATCTGGACCCACTCCTCAGGATTGTATTTGCAGAGAGCACACACCCGAGAGATAATGAAGTAATGTCTCCCTTCAGACAAAAAGCAGGACTCTTTCTACTTAGCATATTAGTGATGATTCATCTAAGCTGTGTGGGTTCTTGTCCTGTAACACAACCACTGTACACATAGGCATTCATCATGGACTGTTTAAATTGGCCCTGAGGGATTCAGGGAAAACAGGATATCCATGCACATGACCTGCTGTTGCCATGAGTAAGGAAGTCCTTTGTCTCTGACCCAGGAATCTCATGTCTTCTGCTAGCATCTGAGAAATAGTAATAGTCTAAATTGTTAGCTTGCAAGTAGAGTAAAATCCTAGACCCCCTCACAATTCTTGACAAGTTCAAGAAGTATTTTTTAAGCTATGTAAAACAAAAATAAAATTCTAAGGCCCATCAACCATCTGAATGGAAGCCTCCACTTGGCTAAGGGCATTCCAAAGTTAACCTGGAAAACTAGTTTAGGCTGTGATGGGAAGGGTTGGTTGGGCATACCTCACTACACCCTCCTCCCTTTTGGAATTCAGGAAAAGCTGACCAGCATTAACATCAACACAGATGTTAAGTCTGATAAAAACACCAAAACAACATTTACAATCTATTCTCTCAGAAACCTACTACCAGGAAGCTTCATCTGCATAATAAAACTTTGATCTCCACAACACCTTGTTATCATAGCCCAGACCTTTCTTTCTATTGATTTAAGACCTTTTGATAATAACTTAACTCTTTCAACCAATTGCCAATCAGAAAAATTTTAAATATACCTATAACCTGGGTGCCCCCATTTTTAGTTGTCCTACCTTTCCAAATCAAACCAATACACCTCTTACAGGTATTGAATGATGTATCATGTCTCCTACAAGGTATAAAAGCAAGCTAGGCTAGGTGCAGTGGTTCATGCCTGTAATTCCTGCACTTTGGGAGGCTGAGGTGGGCAGATCACCTGAGATCAGGAGTTCGAGACCAGCCTGGCTAACATGGTGAAAGCCCCTTTCTACTAAAAATACAAAATAAAAAATAAAAATTAGCTGGGTGTGGTGGTGTGAACCTGCAATCCCAGCTACTCGGGAGGCTGAGGCAGGAGAATCACTTGAACCCAGGAGGCAGAGGTTGCAGTGAGCTGAGATCACACCACTGCACTCTAGCTTGGGCAACAAGAACGAAACTCTGTCTCAAAAAAAAAAAAAAAAAGCAAAGCAAGCTAAACCTCAACCACCTTGGGCACATGTTGTCAGGACCTCCTGAGGCTATGACATAGATGTGTTCTTAACATTGGCAAAATGAACTTTCTAAATTAATTGAGACCTGTCTCAGAGACTTTTGGGTTCACAGCTGTAAGAACAACAGCTGGAATTGTCACCTGTACTAATTTTCTAGGGCTGTGATAACACAATATCACAGACTGGGTGGCTTGTACAACAGAAATTTACTTTCTCTCAGTTCTGAGGGTTACACATCTGAGAGCGCTGTGTCAGCAGGGTTGGTTCTTTCTGAGAGCTGTGAGGGAAAGATCTGTTTCAGGCTTCTCTCTTTGGCTTGTTGAGGGTCATCTTCTTCCTGTGGCTTGGCATGGTTGTTCCTCTGTACGTGTTTGTGTCTGAGTGTCCTCTTCTTATAGGAAACTAGTCATGTTAGATTAGGGCCCACACCAATGACCTCATTATAATGTAGTTACCTCTGAAAAGACTCTATCCCCAAGTCTGGTCACATTCTGAGGTACTGGCATTTAGGATTCCAACACAGAAATTTTTGGAGGAACACAATTCAGCCCATAATAGCATCATAAATAAAAGCAGAATACAAGCGTTTGGTAGGTTTTACCTCATAAGCCTTTGTCTTATTAAATGTAATGATTATTAACAAAAATATTTTAAAAATAACATTGAAGATTTTAAGGTTATTTTGGAGAGACATAAACCTGATTTTTTTTTCCCAACATATTTCAAAAATTCTTCTTAAATTCTTGCTATTTAGCATTTTCCTCCTGTGGTTATACTAATAAAACTATTTGATCATTTGAGACTGTATTTTAAAGCAGAGACATTTCCGACATTACACTAAGGCAATCATTTCTTATACAGATCAGTCTAAAATTTTCCCTGAAATTGAAACATGGGAACAGGGTGCATTTGTATTGGTAGATGTTATCTAATTATGAAAACTGATAGAATTAAAACATTAAAAAGAGCCACAAAATGAGGGCAAGTCTTACTGACTTGAGATTTATCTTTTTAGCTTATAGTATCTCATTTCTGTTTTGTGTGTCGTGTGGAATTAAACAACAGTTTTCGACATGGAAAAGAAATTTCAAGCGATTAAGGCTTGAGAAATACAATTAAAGAACATCACAACTAAGGCCAGGCACAGTGGCTCATGCCTGTAGTCCCAGCACTTTGGGAGGCTGAGGCGGGGGATCACTTGAGGTCAGAAGTTTGAGACCAGCCTGGCCAACGGGGTGAAACATCATCTCTACTAAAAGTACAAAAATTAGCTGGGCAAGGGTGGCACATGCCTGTAGTCCCAGCTACTCAGGTGGCTGAGGCAGGAGAATCGCTTGAACCCTGGAGGTGGAGGTTGCAGCAAGCGGAGATGGCACCACTGCACTCCAGTCTGGGAGACAAAGTAAGACTCTGTCTCAAAAAAAAAAAAAGAATATCACAAGTAAAATTACCCATGATTTATGTTCCCTAAGCACAAGCAAACAAGGCAGTTGGAATAGAAAAATTATTTCTATTCCATGGAAATCAACTTTCAGGAAGCCTTTTTATCCCAACAATTATTTGCCCTTTTGTGTTTACAAAACACAGAATTTTTGACTCTGAAAAAAAAAATGCTACAGTAAAACCACGAGGTCTTGATTACCTATGAAATTCATACATTTCCTTAGAAATTGGGCCATAATTCAGTTACCCCAAAGTGATTGTCAATTTTTACTTTTTAAAAAACTCTCGGCTGGGTGAGTGGCTCATGCCTGTAATCCCAGCACTTTGGGAGGCTGAGGCAGGCGGACTGGCTGAGGTCAGGAGTTCGAGCCCAGCCTGGCCAACATGGTGAAACCCCGTCTCTACTAAAAATAAAAGATTTAGCAGGTTGTGGTGGCGTGCGCCTGTAATCCCAGCTACTGGGGAGGCTGAGGTAGGAGGAACCACTTGAACCAGGAGACAGAGGTTGCAGTGAGCCGAGATTGTGCCACTGCACTTAAGACTCTGTCTCAAAACAAAACAAAACCTCTCATAAGAAACTTTAGATTTTTTCTCAATAACTGGTACTCATTTTTCTAATGAATTCCATCATTTAAAAATATTTATCAAATGTTTCCTATGTGTTAAATGTAACAGTAATTGCTAGGGACATCGTGGTGAACATAACCTGCATGCTCTTTGCCTCCACTTATTTTGCACAATATTTTGGGTTTATGTAATGTTTTCTTATGAAATGAGGGGTTCGTGGTAGGACTATGAGTTATATGAATATGAGGGTGATGTTCCCTTTGATCATTTGGGTAAGGTGGTATTTGTTGAGTTTCTCCACTGTTCAGATCTTTTTGTAATTACTAAATATCTTGAGGGAGATATTTGAGACTATGTGAATATACTGCTTTTCTTCAAACTTTTGCTCACCAATCTTAGCACTCATCCATGGATTTTTCTAAGGCAAGTTTTGCTGTGGTGTTTGACTGATGGTGAGTTTTTATTTCCCTCTTTCCTTCTGCATTTATTACTTGTAGCTCTTCTGTAAGGAAATGCTGTCCCCTCTCCCCATTTTTATTTATTTATTTATTTATTTATTTATTTATTTATTTATTTACATCACTTGTGGCTCCATGATATTTATTTGATTCTATTTAATACCATCATTATGTATTTTGTGGCCTAAATTGTTCCAGCTTTGATGTCCTTTTGATAAGCTCTAACTTTAAAAAAATTTTTCAATCCTTTTTTGAGTTTATTCCAAACCCTTCATCTACCCAGGGCTGTTTTATTTTACAAGCGTTCTTTGGCCATATTAAAACATTGATACGTAACCAAAAGGTTTATTGATGCATAATTGAACAATTTGGTACATGATAAACTTCACATATTTGAAAGGTACAATCCGGCACATTTTGACATATGTATAGACCTGTGACACCATCACCACATTCAAGTTAACCCATTTATGCTTCATGTTCCATTATTGGAACGCCAAGCATGTGGGAGTTATTTATATCCTACTGCTCAAGGTCATAGCCAAGGTCTGATTGCAAAAATTCAAAAAATTGCAACCTCTGGCATAAGTGGGTTAATGAAAATGTACATCACCTGTAAAAGTCTCCCCTTACCCTCGCCCCATATCCCAAGGCAACTGCTGATTTGTTTTCTGTCATTGGAGATTAATTCACACTGTCTAAAATTTCATGTAAGGGAAACCACACAACTTTCCTATTTGTTTCTTTCATTAGTATAAGTATTTTGAGATCCATTCATTTTGTTGTATATATCGATCGTTTATTCCTTTTTATTGATGAGTATTATTCCACTGTATGGATATACATGTATCCATTGATGGACATATGGATCATTCCCTGCTTTTGGCTATTACAAATTGTTCCAGCACTTTCTACATGTGTTTGTGTACATGTACATTTTTCTTTCATAGGAGTCGAATGGTTGGATCAGTCACATTGTAGGTTAATGGTTAATATTTTTAGAAACTTGCCAAACAGCTTTCCACAGCAGTTATACCATTTTCTATTCCCATCAGAAGAATAGGAAAGTTCTAGTTCTTTCCCACCCTTTCCAGCACTTGGTATGGTCAGTCTTTTGAATTTTATCTACTTTAATAGCTATATTATGGTATCTTGTTGAAGTTTTTATTTGATAAATATTTTAAACACCTTTCCCATGCTCTTAGTAGCCATTCTTATCTCATCTTTCCTGAAGTGTTGACACAGGTTTTGTTTTTTTTTTTTGAGACGGAGTCTTGCTCTGTCGCCCAGGCTGGAGTGCAGTGGCCGGATCTCAGCTCACTGCAAGCTCCGCCTCCCGGGTTCACGCCATTCTCCGGCCTCAGCCTCCCGAGTAGCTGGGACCACAGGCGCCGCCACCTCGCCCGGCTAATTTTTTGTATTTTTAGTAGAGACGGGGTTTCACCGTGTTCGCCAGGATGGTCTCGATCTCCTGACCTTGTGATCCGTCCGTCTCGGCCTCCCAAAGTGCTGGGATTACAGGCGTGAGCCACCGCGCCCGGCCGACACAGGTTTTTTTATTGGGTTGCTTGTTTTCTCATTATTAAATTTTTAGAGTTTTTCATTCTGAATGTCTTTATCAGATTGACGATTTGCAATATTTTTTCTCAGTGTATGGCTAACTTTTTATTTTCTTAGCAGTGCTTTTAAAGGGAAGAAAGTTTGAATTTTGATAAAGTCTAATTCATGAACTTTTTCTGAATTAATTTGACTTTTTGCATTATATCTAAAAAATCTTTGCCTATTACACGATGACAAGATTTTCTGCTCTGCTTTCTTTTAGGTATTTTGTAGCTTAGGTTTTACACTTAGGTCTGTGATCCATTTTGAATGAACATTTTATATGGTGTGAGGAATGCATTAAATTCTTTTTTGATTCACTTTTTTGGGGTTTTGTATTGTTTTGTTTCGTTTGCATATGGATCTCCAAGTGTCCCAGCACTGTTTGTTGAAAAATCTATATTTTAAACTACCGAATTACCTTTGCACTTTTCTTAAAAGGTATGTGTGTGGTTCTATTTCTGGACTCTTTATTCTCTTATACTGATTTTTGTGTCTATCTTGACACTGTCTCACTATCTTGATCACTGTACCTTTATAATAAGGCTTAAAATAAGATAGTGCTACTATCCAAATTTATCATTCTTTTTTAAAGTTCTCTTGTTATTCTAATCTTTTGAATTTTAACATTTTTTAAGGATCAGCTTGTCAGTTTTTGTTAAAAAAAAAAAAAACTTGCTGGAATTTTTATTGTGATCTCATTGAATTTATAGATCAATTAGGAGAGATTTGCCATTTTAATAATATTGATTCTTCCAAGCTGTAAGTACTGTTATCTTTGCGTTTAACACTGTTATTGCTGTTATTTATTTATTTCTTCTGCACTTTCTCTCAGCAATGTTTTATAGTTTTCAGTCTAGAGGTCACATCTTTGTCAGATTCATTCCCAAGTATTTTTTATGCTATTATAAATGGTATTTTAAAGTTCAATTTCTCATCATTCATTGTTACTATATAGAATTATAATATATTGTATTATATTAGTTCTGGTATCTGTGTAGCAGATTTCATTGGATTTTCTTCATAGATAGCTTTCTGGTTGCAAATAGAGACAGTTTTACTTCTTCCTTTCCAATTTGAATGTCCTTTATGCCTTTTATCACCTTGTTACACTACTCAGAACCTCTAGTACAATGTTGAAAAGAAGTGGAGTGAAATCTTTGTGTTGTTAAATTGGGGGAAAATATTTAATCTTTTACTGCTAGGTATGATGTTAGCTATAGGTTTATTGTAGGTACTCTTTTTAAGTTTGAGCAACTTTTATTCCAAGTTTTTTTGCAAGGTTTTTAGATGAAAAATGTAAATATGATTTTGTGAAATGTTTTTTTCTCTGTCTTGAGATGATTATAGTTTTTTTCTTTTCATTTGTTCATGTGGTGAATTGCATTGATTTTCAAATGCTAGCCAACCTTGCATTCATGGGGTAAACCCACTTTGTCATGTTATATTGTCCTTTTTATCTATCAGTGACTTAGATTTATTTAGAATTTTTACATATATTTTATGTGGAATTTTAATCTGTAATTAAAAAAAACTTTTTTAGTTTTTTTGAATCAATAATGCTGTCCTTGTAAAGAGAATTTGGAACTGTTCTAATTTTCTGGAAGTTTTTATAGAAATAGTACTATTATTTTCTTAAATATTTGGTAGAACTCACCAGTGAAGTTATTTTATCCTGGAGTTTTCTTTGCTGGGAGGATTTTAACTAAAAATTCAAGTTCATTATGAGATTCCGGGCTATTTAGGTTATTTATCTTCTTCAGGGAGCTTTGGTAGTTTACGTTTTTAAAGGAGTGTGTCCATTTTTGTTTATATTGTCAGATGTATTGGCATAATATTATTCATAGTGTTCTGTTTTGCTTTTAACATTTGTAGCATTTGTAGTGATGTCACCTCTATCCTTCTTAATATTGGGCCTTTGTTTTTTCTATCTTTTTTTCTGATAAGCCTTTCTAGAAGATCTCAATTTTTTTGATCTCAAAGAACCAGCTTTCGATTTCATTGATTCTATTTCTTCTGTTTTCTATTTCACTGATTTTAATGTTAAAAATTATTGTATATTTACCTACCCAGTTACCATTTCCGGTGATACTTAATATGTTATTTAACTTTTTCTTAATTTAATGTTGTTCTATCAAAGTCATTAGAAAGTATTTGCTTATTTGGGAGGCCAAGGCAGGAGGATTGCTTGAGGCCAGGAGTTCCGAAGTGATCTCGTTGCTTGAGGTATCACCTGAAGTTCTTTGTCTCAAGAAAATTAAGGAGCATGGACACCAAGGGTGAGGTTGGGGCAAAGTTTAATAAGCGAAAGAAGAAAGCTCTCTGCTGTGGAGAGAGGTACCATTCTGCAGTTGAACACAAGAATTTTTAGAAACAGACTGGTGGGGCAGCATGCCTTATTTGCATAAGGTGCAAAAAACTGGTCAGGACTGTGTTTCGTTTGCATAAGGTGTGAATTCCTGACAGTTCCACCCTGTCCCTCTAGTGCCCATGTGGGTTCTTAGTCTGAGTTACTCCATGTTGTTTAACTTCCCTACTGCCCATGTGTCAGGGGGTGGAATTTTCCATTATGGACGTGCCTGGTTCTGTGTATCTTATCTGTGCAGCTACAGGCAAGTTTTAGGCAAAACTTCCTAGGCAAGCTCCCTTAACTGATTATGCCCAAAAAAGGAAAGGGATGTGCTCAGTGAAGCCCACCATGTATGTGTGAATCTTGCTAGCTACACAAAAGGCTTTCTTTTATGTTGGACCTTGCTTCCTTATCTGTGCTTGTAGCTTGATCTTTCAGGCCGCTCTTTTAGAAAAGAGTTATTCCAAGGACGTGTCCTAAGTCTCTGCTTAACTTGTTCCTTCCTCTCTTCTCTCTCAGTTTGAGGCCAGCCTGGGCAATGTAGTGAGACTCTGTCTCAACAACAATAACAAAATTAAATAAAAAATCAGCTGAGTATGGTGGTGTGCACCTGTAGTCCTAGCTATTCAGGAAGCTGAGGCAGGAGGATTGCTTGAGCCCAGGAGTTCAGGGTTGCAGTGAGCTGTAATCATACCCCTGCACTCTAGCCTGGGTGACAGAGAGAGACTCTGTTGCAAAACAAAAAACAAACAAATAAATAAGAAAGAAAATATTTGTTTATGTATTTATTTTCTCCACTAGACTATAAAATCCTTGATGCAGGTACTGATTTTTATTAATATTTGCATTTCAAATGCTATAGCTCGAATGCAGTGCTTAAGGAATGTATGTATAATGAATGAAGGAATGGATGGATGGATGAATGGGGGTAATGAGGCATACCGTAGAGTCTTTTCCTTAGGCAAAGGCACACTGACAAAGAGCCCTTTTTATATCCGCTCTTCCATCCAGAAACCGGGGAAGATATTAGATGATGATGGTGGAGAAGGTAGAGAGATTGGGGTTTTCTATGTTCCTTTGTTCACAGAACATGTTAGAAAACTAATGTCTGAGTTGAACTCCCTTCTCCCCAACAACCTCTCTCCCCAGCCACCCCCTGACCCACCGGCTCCTTCTGCCTTGAGTAGAGTCTGAGGAGAAGGCTGTGCAGGTAGTGTCATGTGCGTCCATGTGAAGAGACCACCAAACAGGCTTTGTGTGAGCAATAAAGCTTTTTAATCACCTGGGTGCAGGCGGGCTGAGTCCGAAAAGAGAGATCAGTGTGGGGCTGTTTTATAGGATTTGGGTAGGTAAAGGAAAATTCCAGTCAAAGGGGGGTTGTTCTCTGGCTGGCAGGAGTGGGAGTCACAAGGTGCTTGGTGGGGGAGCTTTTTGAGCCAGGATGAGCCAGGCACAAGATAATATCATCGCTTAAGGCAAGGACCCACCATTTTCACTTCTTTTGTGGTGGAATGTCATCAGTTAAGGCGGGGCAGGGCATTTTCACTTCATTTTCACTTCTTTTGTGATTCTTCAGTTACTTCAGGCCATCTGGGCAGGTGGATGTGCAAGTCACAGGGGATGCGGAGGTGCAAGTCACAGGGGATGCGATGGCTTGGCTTGGGCTCAGAGGCCTGACATTCCTGCCTTCTTATATTAATTAGAAAAATAAAACAAAATAGTGTTGAAGTGTTGGAGCAGTGAAAATTTTTGGGGGGTGGTATGGAGAGAGAATGGGCGATGTTTCTCAGGGCTGCTTCAAGCGGGATTAGGGGCGGCGTCGGAACCTAGAGTGGGAGAGATTAAGCTGAAGGGAGATCTTGTGGTAAGAGGCAATATTGTGGGGTTGTTAGAAGGAGCATTTGTCGCATAGAATGATTGGTGATGGCCTGGATGCGGTTTTGTATGAATTGAAAAACTAAACGGAAGACACAAGGTAAGAGAAGGAGAAAAAACAGGTATTGAAGGACCAAGAATTGGGAGGACCTAGGACATCTAATTAGAGAGTGCCCAAGGAGGTTCAGCATAGCCTTGCCAGCAAAGATTATTTATTTACCTTAAGAGGGAATTTAGAGTGGCGGTTTGGGATAGCACTAGGAGATATGAGCTGTGATGGCTTGGAGAAACAGTGTAAACTAGCAGTGTAAACACGAGCAGGGCATTTATGAGTAGTTGAGAATGGTGAATAGGAGTATGACTAGACAGAAGACAGTAGGGATGAAAGTTTTTTGGGGTGCAGTCTAAGTTGGTCTGGTGTCTGGAATGAGACTGGGACCTAATAAAAAGGAGTGTCCACACAGGAGCTCAAATGGGCTGTAACCTGTGGCATTCCGAGGACAGGCCTGAATTCTGAGAAAGGAAAGTGGTAAAGGTATTGTCTAGTCCTTTTTAAGTTGGTGACTGAGCTTGGTGAGGTGTGTTTTTAAAAGACCATTAGTCCGTTCTACCTTTCCTGAAGATTGAGGACGGTAAAGGATATAAAGGTTTCACTGAATACTAAGAGCCTGAGAAACTGCTTGGGTGATTTGACTATTAAAGGCTGGTCCATTATCAGACTGTATAGAGATAGGAAGGCCCAACTGAGGAATTATGTCTGAAATGACCGTGGTGGCCTTCTCAGACCCTGTGGGAAAGGCCTCTACCCATCCAGTGAAAGTGACTACCCAGACTAAGAGATATTTTAGTTTTCTGCCTTGAGGCATGTAAGTAAAGTCAATTTGCCAGTCCTGGGCAGGGGCAAATCCCCGAGCCTGATGTGTAGGAAAGGGAGGGGGCCTGAACAATCCCTGAGGGGTAGTAGAATAGCAGATGGAACACTGAGAAGGGATCTCCTTGAGGACAGATTTCCATGATGGAAAGGAAATGAGAGGTTCTAAGAGACAGGCTAGCAGCTTGTAACCTACATGGAAGAGGTTATGAAATGACAACAGAATAGAATGGGCCTGTGAGGCTGGAAGGAGATATTTTCCTTGGTCTAAGAACCATTTGCCTTGTGTGGGAAGAGATTGATAGGTGGAAGTTCCAGCAGGGGAGTAGAGTAGAAGTGGTCGATGTGAAGGAGGAAAACTGCCGTGAGTGATAGAAGTTGGAACGCTAGCTGCTTTTTTAGCTAACTTATTAGCGTAAGCATTGTCCTGAGCAATGAGATCTGATGCCTTTTGATGGCTGCTTTTTTAGCTACCTTTTCAGCATAAGCGTTGTCTTGAGCAAAGGTTGCGGGAAGAAAATAGATTTTGGAAGTTATGAGAACTGTAGAGAGTTGAGCATAGTTTGTGATTTTTAGGGCCTCTAACAGTATTAAAGCAGCTGTGTGCAGACATGAGGGCTAGGCTAAAACAGTAAGGTCAAGTTGTTTGGACAGAAAGGCTACAGGACGCGGTCCTGGCTCTTGTGTAAGAATTCTGCCTGCACTAACCGTGCCTAGGAAGGAAAGCAGTTGTTGTTTTGTAGAAGGGATCGGGGTTTGGGAGATTAGCCGAACACAATCAGCAGGGAGAGTAAGTGTGTATTTACGAGAATTATGCCAAGATAGGTAACAGATGAGGAAGAAATTTGGGCTTGACTGAAGTAATGGGGGCTGTCTGTGAAGCCTGGCAGCAGTACAGCCTAGGTAATTTGCTGAGCCTGATGGGTGTCAGGGTCAGTCCAAGTGAAAGCGAAGAGAGGCTGGGATGAAGGGTGCAAAGGAATAGTAAAGAAAGTATGTTTGAGATCCAGAACAGAATACTGGGTTGTGGAGGGAGGTATTGAGGATAGGAGAGTATATGGTTTTGGCACTACGGGGTGGATAGACAATTTGGTTGGTAAGGTGCAGATCTTGAACTAATCTGTAAGCCTTGTCTGGTTTTTGGACGGGTAAAATGGGGGAATTGTAAGGGGAGTTTACAGGCTTTAAAAGGCCATGCTGTAGCAGGCTAGTGATAACAGGCTTTAATCCTTTTAAAGTGTGCTGTGGGATGGGATATTGGCATTGAGTGGGGTAAGTGTGATTAGGTTTTAATGAGATGGTAAGGGGTGCATGATCAGTCGCCAAGGAGGGAGTAGAGGTATCCCATACTTGTGGGTTAAGGTGGGGGGATACAAGGGGAGGATGTGAAGGAGGCTTTGAACTCGGGGAAAAGGCAGCAGTGAGGTGTGGCTCTAGCCTAGGAATAGTCAGGGAAGCAGAAAATTTAGTTAAAATGTCTTGACCTAATAAGGGAGCTGGACAAGTGGGGATAACTAAAAAGGAGTGTATAAAAGAATGTTGTCCAAATTGGCACCAGAGTTGGGGAGTTTTAAGAGCTTTAGAAGCCTGGCCGTCAATACCCACAACAGTTATGGAGGCAAGGGAAACAGGCCCTTGAAAGGAAGGTAATGTGGAGTGGGTAGCCTCTGTATTAAGAAGGGGACGGACTTACCCTCCACTGTAAGAGTAACCCAAAGCATCTGTGATGGTCCAGGAGGCTTCCGAGGTGATGGGGCAGTGTCAGTCTTCAGCCGCTAAGCCGAGAAGATCTGGGAAGGAGTCAGTCAGAGAGCCTTGGACCAGAGCTCCAGGGGCTCTGGTAGTGGCTGCCGGGCGAGTTGGACAGTCCGATTTTCAGTGGGGTCCCGCACAGTTGGGACACGGCTTAGGAGGAATCTGGGGCTGCGGGCATTCCTTGGCCCAGTGGCCAGATTTCTGGCACTTGTATCAAGCTCCTGGGGGAGGAGGTTCTGGAGGAACCCCTGGCAGCTGCGGTTCAGGCTTTTGGAGTTGTGTGCTGGAGATGTGGCTGGGGTTTGTCTCACAGCGGAGGCAAGGAATTGCAACTCAGAAATAAGTAGCTACTTGGCTGCCTCTACTCTATTATTGTACACCTTGAAGGTGAGGTTCATTAAGTCCTGTTGTGGGGTTTGAAGGCCGGAATTTAATTTTTGGAGCTTTATTTAATGTCAGGAGCAGACTAGGCAATAAAATAAAATGCATATTGAGAATAAGATGCCTAAACGCTAACTGATTTGGAAGAGGTCGGATAAAGAAAAAGGAACATTAACCTTGACTATGCCTTTAGCTCTAGCCACTTTTTAAAGAGGAAATTGCTGGACAGGTGGGGGAGAGCTAGTCGCAGAATGAAACTGTAAGCCAGACCGGGTGTGAGGAGGGGAGGTGATAAAAGGATTATAGGGTGGGGGAGCAGAGACTGAGGGGACCTAGCTCAGCCTGGCAAGGAGGGGAGAGGTCAGATGGGTCTGTAGAAAGGAAGATTAGAAAGAGTCAGCGACGCTTGGGGTTGGGACTGAGGGGACAGGTGGGAGGGAAAGAAGGAAGATTTGGGATGAGTTGCATTGGCAAGAGACTAGAGAGGGACCGATGTGTAAAAGAAAGCCTGGACGTCAGGCATCTCAGACCGACCGTTTGCCTATTTTACGACAAGAATTATTTAGATCTTGTAGGATGGAAAAATCGAAAGTGCCGTTTTCTGGCTATTTGGAACTCCTGTCGGGTTTGTATTGGGGTTAAGCGGCATTGTAGAAGAAAATAAGGCATTTAGGTTTTAGGTCAGGTGTGAGTTGAAGACGTTTTAAGTTCTTGAGAACACAGGCTAAGGGAGAAGAAGGAGGAATGGAGGGTGGAAGGTTGTCCATAGTGAAGGAGGCAAGCCCAGAGAAAAGAGAGAGTAGAGATATGGAGAGAAGGAGTTCAGGGGTTTTGCCCTCCAGAAAAGCGGGAAAGGGGTCAGGGCGTGGAAATAAGGGATTGGGCCGCAAAAACAAGAGGTTGGGGCACAAAAATAAGAGGTTGGGACACAACAATAAGAGGTTGGGGTTCTTGCCCCTCCCCAGAAAAGCAGAGAAGGGGTAGAGACAGGGAGAGAAGGGGTCGGGGTGCTTGCCCCTCCCCCAGAAAAGCAGGACTTGCCGTTTAGGGTGAAGGACGAAGGCAGGCGTCCCTGCAGTGTGGTCAGACACCTCTGAAACATGGGTGAGTAATCAGAGAGGCGTCCCTGCAATGATTAAACACCAAGGGAAGGCTGCCTTCCCCAGTCCTTGGCTGGCGCCTGCGTTTTGGGTCCATGGATAAAATGTGTCTCCTTTGTCTCTACCAGAAAATGAAAGGAATTGCAATTAAGAGAAGCGAGAGATTGAAGGGTGGTGCCAAGATTGAAAGGAGAAGGAGGTTGAGGGATAGTGAGAGAGGTTGGAGAAGACAGTAAAAAGGGGCCGCTTACCCAATTTAAAATTGGTGAGATGTTCCTTGGGCTGGTGGGTCTGAGGACCTGAGGTCCTGCGTGGATCTTTCTCATGGATCAAAGAGCAGGAGGACAGGGGATTGATCTTCCAAGGGAGGTCCCCTGATCTGAGTCACGGCACCAAAATGGCATGCGCGTCCGTGTGAAGAGACCACCAAACAGGCTTTGTGTGAGCAATAAAGCTTTTTAATCACCTGGGTGCAGGCGGGCTGAGTCCGAAAAGAGAGTCAGCAAAGGGAGATAAGTGTGGGGCTGTTTTATAGGATTTGGGTAGGTAAAGGAAAATTCCAGTCAAAGGGGGGTTGTTCTCTGGCTGGCAGGAGTGGGAGTCACAAGGTGCTTGGTGGGGGAGCTTTTTGAGCCAGGATGAGCCAGGCACAAGATAATATCATCGCTTAAGGCAAGGACCCACCATTTTCACTTCTTTTGTGGTGGAATGTCATCAGTTAAGGCGGGGCAGGGCATTTTCACTTCTTTTATGATTCTTCAGTTACTTCAGGCCATCTGGGCAGGTGTATGTGCAAGTCACAGGGGATGCGGAGGTGCAAGTCACAGGGGATGCGATGGCTTGGCTTGGGCTCAGAGGCCTGACAGGTAGTTTGAGAAGCAATCCTCGGAGGAAGAGTGAGGGACCGGGGGAGTGAGACAGCGAAGAAAGAAGAAAGAAAAGTGTAGTGATTGCTGCCATGGGCAAGGAGGGCTTGGTTCTTTTTTTTTTTTTTTTTGAGATGGAGTCTCACTCTGTCACCCAGGTTGGAATGCAGTGGTGCAATCTCGGCTCACTGCAACCTCTATCTCCCAGGTTCAAATGATTCTCCTGCCTCAGCCTCCCAAGTAGCTGGGACTACAGGTGTGCACCACCATGCCTGGCTAATTTTTGTATATTTAGATAGAGATGGGGTTTCACCATGTTTGCCAGGCTAGTCTTGAACTCCTGACCTCAAGTGACCTTCCCGCCTCGGCCTCCCAAAGTGCTGGGATTACGGGTGTGAGCCACCATGCCTGGCCTGGGGTTTGTTCTTAATAGACAACTTGTGAAACCAGAACTGTCCACTTGAAACACAGGAGATGGAATGTTTATCCACCAAATCACATTCTTTATTTTTCAAGGGTTTTCCCTGGGGGAATTCTGCAAAGTTCCTGAGTTATGCACATTGAGAGCTCAGCAAGCATCCACCTGAGTCTTTAGTTATCAAATAGAGAAGTCAAAAATGAACATCTGGCTCATGACGCATGGCATATGGAGTAAGTGCATTGGACACCCTCTGAAAGGCATTACAACTCAAAAGTACTATTTTACTTATGTCTTGAAAACTGCAAAAATGCCTAATATATCCTAAGCATATGGGCAATATAGAAAGGTTTAGAATAGAAATTAAATGCTCCATTGCCATCTAGTTCCTTCTGTGTAACTTCATAAGCAATGAGTAAGACGCTTTTGTCATTTTCATTGGGAACATCTAAATTCCACGCTCTCTATGCCATATTTGGAGTTTCTCATCTATCTTGGGTGGAAACTTGTTCCTGGTCATTGATTTTGGATAGATTTACTCAGTCAGGGACGATTATGGTGAAGAACTTATTAAGCTATCTTGTTTGTAGAGCAAACCAACCCCATCTTATCTCGTCAATTCCACAGTTTCACATTTTCCAATTTATACACAGAAGAAAATACATCTCTTAGGAAAATGCCCTTAGGAAAACTTAACCTAGTTTGACTTCTTAAAATTTTTTTAACTAAAAAATAAATTCAGGTAAAAATTTGAAAAATTATAAATAAAAAGCAAAAATAACAAAGTTGTGTGTGTATGTGGGGTAAGGATTGAGTTGATAACTAAAAACCAAAAGGGAACCATGTTAGTTTTCTGAGGGTGCCATGACAAATTGCCACAAACTTCGTGGCTTAAAACAACAGAAATGTATTCACTCCCAGATCTGGAGGTCAGAAGTCTGGAATCAAGGTGTTGTCCACACTCCCTTTGGAGGCTCTTGGGAGGACCTTGCCTTGCCTCTTCCAGCTTCTGATGGCTTCAAGTGTTCCTTGGCTTTCTTGGCTTGTGGCCGTGTCTCTCCAATTTCTGCCTCCAGCTTCACATTGTCTTCTCCTCTGTGTCTGAGTCTTCTCTGCTCCTGTCTCAAATCAGCTCTACTCTTCTGTTATTATTAGGACACTTGCACTGGATTTAGGGCCCACCCAGATAACCCAGGATGACTTCCTCATCTCAGTGTCCTTAATAACTCTTAAGGATGAGCCTCAGGTAAGGAGAGGAAAAGGAACCTAGAGGAAAGGCATCTTATTTAGGAAACAAAGTGATACACATCGATAAAATATATTGACAAAACTATTGGTAGGTAATCACGGCCATTGTTCTGTATGCTTAATAATGTGGATTTGGAATCTAGTCAACATTAATAAAATGGGGGGAGGTTATTCGATGGGTACTTAAAACCTACTGAGGTATTTGTCTTGCTGAGAAGGACCAGGTGTGAAACAACTTTAGACTTTGTTAGTTGATGGTTGAGTATGTATCTTACTACAAACTACAAAGTAAGAAGTAAATCCAAATATACTAACAATCAATACATTTATTTCTTTCCAATCTATTATCTTTTTTTTTTTGGTCTTAATGCACCTGCTATGACTGTCAATACAATGTTAAATAGAAGTGGTGGAGTGGACATCCTTGTCTTATTCCTGATCTTAGGAGGGAAACATCTGTGTTATTCTATTAAGTATAATGTTTGCGATAGTTTTTTTGTAAGCGTTGTTTATTGAGAAAGTTCCCTCTGTTTCTTGTTTGCTGAGAGTTTCTATCATAAATGCTGTTAGATTTTGTCAGATGCTTTTTCTGCATCTATTAATATGATCAAGTGATTTTTTGTTAGCCTGTTGATATGATGTATTACATTGACTGATTTTCAGATTTCGAACCATCTTTGCATACCTGGAATAAATTCCACTTGGTTGTGATGCATAATCCTTTTTATGCTTTGTTGAACTCAGTTTGTTAATGCTTTATTAAGAAGTTTTACATCTACATTCATGAGAGATATTGGTCTGTAGTTTTCTTATAATATCTTTCTCTGGTTTAGGTATTAAGATAATGCTGACCTCATTGAATAAGTTAGAAAGTGCCCCCTGTGCTTCTATTTTCTGGAACAGATTGTATTATTTTTTCTTTAAATGTTTGATAGAATTTACCATTGATTCCATCTAGGCCCAATTTTTTTGGGGGGGTGGGGGGAGGGAGATAGTTATTATTATTCAATTTGTTTAACGGACATAAAATATTCAGTTTATCTACTTTTTTGTATAAGTTTTGGTAGTTTATGTCTTTCAAGGAATTGATCCATTTCATCTCAGTTATGAAATCTGTGGCGACAGAACTGTTTGAAATATTCTTTATTATCACTTTAATATCTATGGAATTAGTATAATGACATCTTATTTGTAATATTGGTAATTATGTCTTCTACCTTTTTATCTTGGTTAACTTGTGTAATGGCTTATCGATCTTATTGATATTTTCAAATAACCAGCTTTTGATTTTGTTGATATCCTACATAGTTTCCTGTTTTCAATTTCATTGATTTCTTTTCTGATTTTTATTATTTCTTTTATTCAGTTTGCTCTAGGCTTAAATTGCTCTTCTTTCCCTAGTTTCATAAGGTGGAAGCTTAGGTTATTGGTTTTAGATATTTCTTCTTTTCCAGTATGTACATTTCATGCTATAAACTTCCTTCTAACTTCTGCTTTTGCTGCATTCCACAACTGTTGATAGGTTGTAATTTTATTTATTTCATTATTTATTAATTATTTTATTAAATAAAATATTTATTAAATATTTTATCTTGAGACTTCTTTGACAAATGTATTATACAGAAGAATGTTGTTTAATTTCCAAATATCCAGGGATTATCCAGCTGTCTTTATGTTATTGTTTAATGGTTTAATTCCATTGCAGTCTAAGAATGGCCCAGCACATAACCTGTCTTGGTGAATGTTCCATATGAGTTTGAAAAGAATGTGCATTCTGCTGCTGTTGGGTAAAGTCTTTCATAAAGAAAAATTAGAACTAGTTGATTGGGAGTGACACTCAGGTTGTCTATACCCTTTCTGATTTTTTGTCAACTTCATCTATCAGCTACCAACAGAGTGTTGAAGTCTGCAATGATAATAGTGGATATGTCCATTTCTTCTTTCAATTCTATCAAGTTTTGCCCCATGCATTTTGATGCTCTATTGTTAGACACACACACATTTAAAATTGCTCTGTTGTTTTGGAGAATCAACTCCTTTATAATTATGTAATGTTCCTCTTTATCCCTGATAATTCTGTCTGCTTTGTTAGAAAATAGAACTATTCCAGCTTTCTTCTGATTAGTGTTAATGTGGTATATAGGTGCCCATCCTTTACTTTTAACAATTTGCATCTTTATGTTTCATGTGAGTTTCTTGTAGACAACAGCTAGTTTTCTTTTCGTTAATCCTCACCAAAAATTTCTGTCTCTTTATTTGTGTACTTAGACCATGCATGTTTAAAGTCATTATTGGTATAGTTGGTTAATACCTACCATGTTTGTTTTATATTTGCTGTATTTTTTCCTTTGTTTCTCACCTCCCTCACATGTTTCTGCCCTGTCAGGTTTTAACTGAGCATTTTATATTATTCCATTTTCTCTCCTATCTTGGCATATCAATTATACCTCTGAAAAAAAATTTTTTAGTGGTTGTCCCAGAGTTAACACAATATATTTTAAAATAACTTAACTCTGCCTTCAAATAACACTATACTACTTCATGCGTAGTACAGGTGCCTTATAATGGAGTATTCCTATTTGCTTCCTCCCTTCCCTTGTGGCATTGCTGGCATTCATTTCATTTTTATATATGCCACAATAGCCCCATACAATGTTATTATTGTTACTTTAAACAGTTATCTTTTATATCAATTAAGAATAATAAATATAAAGGCCGGGCGCGGTGGCTCACGCCTGTAATCCCAGCACTTTGGGAGGCTGAGGCAGGTGGATCACGAGGTCAGGAGATCAAGGCCACTCTGGCTAATGCGGTGAAACCCCGTCTCTACTAAAAATACAAAAATCAGCCGGGCATGGTAGTGGGTGCCTGTAGTCCCAGCTACTCAGGAGGCAGAGGCAGGAGAATGGCATGAACCCGGAAGGTGGAGCTTGCAGTGAGCCGAGATCACACCACTGCACTCCAGTCTGGGTGACAGAGCGAGACTCCGTCTCAAATAATAATAATAATAATAATAAATACAAAATGTTTTATTTTGCCTTCATTCATTCTCTCTCTGATGCAGTTCCGTTCTTTATGCAGACCCAAGATTTCAACCTGTATTATGTCCTTCTGCCTGAAGAGCTTATAGAATTTTTGGCAGGGCCAATTTGCTAGTGATAAATTTTCTGTTTGTGTTTGTCTTAGGAAGTCTTTATCTCTGCTTCAACTTTGAAGGGTAATTTTTCTGCATATAAAAGTCTAGGTTAGTGAACTTTTTTCTTTTGACATTTTAAATAATTCACTACTCCAATTCTGGCTTGCATGGATTCTGATGAGAAGATTCTCCTCTTCCAAAAGGTATTCTCTATCTTTGCTCTCTTAGAGTTAAGCTGTATTTTTCCTCTGTCTTCTTTAATGATTTTCTTTTTGTTTTGGTTTTCTTAGTTGCAATAGGTTATTCCTAGATATATTAGCATTTACTGGTATTACTCCTATTTGTCTTTGGTTTTCTAAGTTGCAGTGGGATGTTCCTAAATGTTATTCTATTGGTATTTATCATGTTTGGTGTTCTCTGAGCTCTGCATCTATAGTTTTGTGTCTGTCATTATTTTTGGAAAGTTCTTAACCATTATTATTTCAAATATTTCTTCTTCTCTGTACTCTTTCTTCTCTTTTGATGTTTCAAATATATGTACACTGCACATTTTGATATTGTCCTAAAGTTCTTGGAGATTCAGTTCTGTTTTTTAAAAAATTGTTTCTTCTCTTCACATTTCAGTTTGTGAAGTTTGAACTCACCTGTGTTCAACCTCAGTGATTCTGTCTTTGTTGTATTGTATCTACTGGTGAGCCCTTCAAAAGAATTCTTCATTTCTGTCATGGTGTTTTTTATTTCTAGCAATTTATTTTGATTCTTTATTCCAGTTTCATCTCCCTGCTTGTATTATCCATGGCTTTTTTTTTTTTTTTTTTTTTCATTTTGTCTACTTTTACTCTATGTTTTCCATTAGAGCTCTTAACATATTAATCATAGTCTTTTAAATTATTTGCATGACAGTTTCACCATTTGTGTCATGGCTGAGTCAGATTCCAGTGTTTGCTTTGTCTCCTTGTAGTGTGTGTGGTTTTTTTCCTTTTAGCATGCCTTTAAATCTCTTGTGGAATGCTTGACATGCTATATTGGTTAATAGGAACTGAGGTAAATAGGCCATTTATGTTAGGATTTATGTGAGGATTTTTGTTAATCTGTTCAGGAGTTGGGCTGTTTAATGTTTGCTGAGCTATAGGTGCCAGAGGATTAAAATTCTTCTAATATCCTTGTTTCCTAATCTTTCCTCTTCACTTTAACCTTTCATAAGTACTTTTTTTTAGAGAGAGTCTGAGTCTTGTGGTTCTTTCAGCTGGAACCCACTGTTATTATACTACAGCCCTACAGCCATGGCAATAAAGGGTGTAGTGGGTGTGTGTGTGTATGTGTGGGGTGTGTGTGATGTACAGTATATCTGTGTGTGTGTAAGCATTCTAAAATCACATGTTTAGATCTCAGTCTTTTAGTTAGCCTGTGTCTTTGTGCTGGCTGGTGTGATTGATCCTGATGACCAAAGGGAAACTGAACCACTAATCCACAATAGAGGTAAGGAAGAGTGTGTTTGGAATACAGGAGATACCTTAGGGCATCTCTTAATATTACCATGCCCTGCAATTAAAGTCAATGGAAAACTTCAACAACCCAACTGGCAAGAGTACTAACAACATAGACCTTTCTGAATGAAGGTTAGGGTCACTCTACCAGGTGAAAAACCATAACTAGCTGAGATGCTTCCTGAGAAACACAAGAAATACAGAATGGTAGCGGATGAAAGTAGTTACAAAAAGCAGCTAAGACTGTATGACCTGTTGTAGAAAAGAGAACTGCAATTGTTATGAGCATGAATTTGTTTTGTTATGGATATGTATGTTTGTATAATGTCTTTGTTTTCTTCCTTCTCTTATCCCCTTATCATATAAAATGTAAGGAATTGGCTTTGTATCATAGTATTTAAGCATTGTTAATTTTATTTCATAATACTTAAGTTATAAGACATCAAGGAAAAGAGTAAACATCACCCAAGGACGCTGCATCCTTTTTGAAGAAAGGGTTAATGCACTTTTGGCCATATGCAGGATAGTTCTATCACATTAGGCAGAAGTACGACATTGTTACTGTCTTTATTCTGAGAATAAACATGGTTTAAAGAGGTGTATATGGGTGCCAAGTTGACAAAGAGTGGACTTGTGATGGTTAATTTTATGCATCAACTTGGGTAGGCCATGGTACTCGGATATTTGGTCAAATACTCTCCTAGATATTTCTCTGAAGGCATTTCTTAGGTGAGATTCATACTTAAATTAGCAGACTTTGAGTGCAGTAGAATACCTTCCACAAGTCAGTTGAAGACTTCAGGAGAAAAAGGAATGCTTCCCCCAATGAAGACGGAATTCTGCAAGCAGAGTGCATTGAGACTCAAGCTGCCTTCAACAACAACTGTTACCTTAGTCTCCAGCCTGCCAATCCTGCAGATTCTGGACTTGCCAGCACCCCAAATTGCATGATCCAAGTTTTTAAAATAAATATCTCTCTCTGTCTTTATACACATATATATTATATTGTATCATATTATATTATATGTATATACAACTTATATGTGTGTGTATAAATGCATATATGTGTGTGTATATGTAGGATACACATGTATGTATACATGTGTATATGATGTATGTGTGCAAGTGTGTGTATATACACACACATACATCTTTTCACTTCTGTTTCTCTGGAATACTCTAATAGAGTATTTCTTTTGGAGGGGTGCTAATATAAATGATATCACGTTTTTGATGTCAAATTCTAATTGTTCATTGTTGGTATATAAGAAAGCAATGAACTTTTGTATATTAACCATGTATTCTGCAGCCTTGCTATAATCACTTATTAGTTACAGCAGGGTTTTGTGTTGATTCTCTGATTTTTTAAAAAATTATTATTATTATACTTTAAGTTCTAGGGTACATGTGCATAACGTGCAGGTTTGTTACATATTTATGCATGTGCCATGTTGGTGTGCTGCACCCATTAACTCGTCATCTACATTAGGCATTTCTCTTAATGCTATCCCTCCCCCCAGCCTCCACCCCACGGCAGGCCCCAGTGTGTGGTGTTCCCCGCCCTGTGCCCAAGTTCTCATTGTTCAATTCCCACCTATAAGTGAGAGAACATGTGGTGTTTGGTTTTCTGTCCTTGTGATAGTTTGCTTAGAATGATGGTTTCCAGCTTCATCCGTGTCCCTACAAAGGACATGAACTTATCCTTTTTTATGGCTGCATAGTATTCCATGGTATATATGTGCCACATTTTCTTAATCCAGTCTATCACTGATGGACATTTGGGTTGGTTCCAAGTCTTTGCTCTTGTGAATAGTGCCACAATAAACATACGTGTGCATGTGTCTTCATAGTAGCATGATTTATAATCCTTTGGATATATGCCCAGTAATGGGATTGCTGGGTCAAATGGTATTTCTAGTCCTAGATCCTTGAGGAATTGCCACACTGTCTTCCACAATGGTTGAACTAGTTTACAATCCCACCAACAGTGTAAAAGCGTTCCTATTTCTCCACATCCTCTCCAGCACCTGTTGTTTCCTGAGTTTTTAAATGATTGACATTCTAACTGGTGTGAGATGGTATCTCATTGTGGTTTTGATTTGCATTTCTCTGATGACCAGTGATGATGAGCATTTTTTCATGTGTCCGTTGGCTGCATAAATGTCTTCTTTTGAGAATTGTCTGTTCATATCCTTTGCCCACTTTTTGATGGGGTTGTTTGATTTTTTTCTCGTAAATTTGTTTAAGTTCTTTGTAGATTCTGGATGTTAGCCCTTTGTCAGATGGGTAGATTGCAAAAATTTTCTCCCATTCTGTAGGTTGCCTGTTTACTCTGATGGTAGTTTCTTTTGCTGTGCAGAAGTCCTTTAGTTTAATTAGATGCCATTTGTCTATTTTGGCTTTTGTTGCCATTCCTTCTTGGTGTTTTAGTCATGAAGTCCTTGCCCATGCCTATGTCCTGAATGGTATTGCCTAGGTTTTCTTCTAGGGTTTTTATGGTCTTAGGTCCAAAATTTAAGTCTTTAATCCACCTTGAATTATTTTTTGTATAAGATGTAAGGAAAGGATGCAGTTTCAGCTTTCTACATATAGCTAGCCAGTTTTCCAGCACCATTTATTAAATAGGGAATCCTTTCCCCATTTCTTGTTTTTGTCAGGTTTGTCAAAGATCAGATGGTTGTAGATGTGTGGTGTTATTTCTGAGGCCTCTGTTCTCTTCCATTGGTCTATATCTCTGTTTTGGTACCAGTACCATGCTGTTTTGGTTACTGTAGCCTTGTAATATAGTTTGAAGTCAGGTAGTGTAATGCTTCCAGCTTTGTTCTTTTTTCTTAGGGTTGTCTTGGCAATGTGGGCTCTTTTTTGGTTCCATATGAACTTTAAAGTAATTTTTTCCAATTTTGTGAAGAAAGTCATTGGTAGCTTGATGGAGATGGCATTGAATCTATAAATTACCTTGGGCAGTCTGGCCATTTTCATGATATTGATTCTTCCTATCCATGAGCATGGAATGTTCCATTTGTTTGTCCTTTTTTATTTCACTGAGCAGTGGTTTATAGTTCTCCTTGAAGAGGTCCTTCACATCCCTTGTAAGTTGGTTTCCTAGGCATTTTATTCTCTTTGAAGCAATTGTGAATGGGAGTTCACCATGATTTGTTTTTCTGTTATTGGTGTATAGGAATGCTTGTGATTTTTGCACATTGATTTTGTATCCTGAGACTTTGCTGAAGTTTCTTATCAGCTTAAGGAGGTTTTGGGCTGAGACAATGGGGTTTTCTAAACATAGAATCAGGTCATCTGCAAAGAGGAACAATTCAACTTCCTCTTTTCCTAATTGAATACCCTTTATTTCTTTCTTTTGCTTGATTGCCCTGGCCAAAGCTTCCAACACTATGTTGAATAGGAGTGGTAAGAGAGGGCATCTCTGTCTTGTGACAGTTTTCAAAGGGAATGTTTCCAGTTTTTGCCCATTCAGTATGATATTGGTTGTGGGTTTGTCATAAATAGCTCTTATTATTTTGAGATACATCCCATCAATACCTAGTTTATTGAGAGTTTTTAGCATGAAGGGCTGTTGAATATTGTCAAAGGTCTTTTCGGCATCTATTGAGATAATCGTCTGATTTTTGTCTTTGGTTCTGTTTATATGATGGATTACATTTATTGATTTGCATATCTTGAACCAGCCTTGCATCCCAGGGATGAAGCCAGCTTGATCGTGGTGGATAAGCTTTTTGATGTGCTGCTGGATTTGATTTGCCAGTATTTTATTGAGGATTTTCACATCAGTGTTCATCAGGGATATTGGTCTAAAATTCTCTTTTTTTGTTGTGTCTCTGCCAGGCTTTGGTATCAGGATGATGTTGGCCTCATAAAATTAGTTAGGGAGGATTCCCTCTTTTTCTATTGATTGTAATAGTTTCAGAAGGAAGGGTACCAGCTCCTTTTTGTACCTCTGGTAGAATTTGGCTGTAAATCCATCTGGTCCTGGACTTTTTTTGGTTGGTAGGCTATTAATTATTGCCTCAATTTCAGAGCCTGTTATCGGTCTATTCAGGGATTCAACTTCTTCCTGGTTTAGTCTTGGGAGGGTGTATGTATCCAGGAATTTATCAATTTCTTCTAGATTTTCTAGTTTATTTGCATAGAGGTGTTTATAGTATTCTCTGATGGTAGTTTGTATTTCTGTGGGATCGGTGGTGATATCTCCTTTTTCATTTTTTATTGAGTCTATTTGATTCTTCTCTCTTTTCTTCTTTATTAGTCTTGCTAGCGATCTATCAATTTTGTTGATCTTTTCAAAAAACCAGCTCCTGGATTCATTGATTTTTTGAAGGGTTTTTTGTGTCTCTACCTCCTTCAGTTCTGCTCTGATGTTAGTTATTTCTTGCCTTTGCTAGCTTTTGAATGTGTTTGCTCTTGCTTCTCTAGTTTTTTGAATTATGATGTTAGGGTGTCAATTTTAGATCTTTCCTGCTTTCTCTTGTGGACATTTAGTGCTATAAACTTCCCTCTACACACTGCTTTAAATGTGTCCCACAGATTCTGATATGTTGTGTCTTTGTTCTCTTTGCTTTCAAAGAACATCTTTATTTCTGCCTTCATTTTGTTATTTACCCAGTAGTAATTCAGGAGCAGGTTGTTCAGTTTCCATGTAGTTGTGCAGTTTTGAGTGAGTTTCTCAATCCTGAGTTGTAATTTGATTGTACTGTGGTCTGAGAGAAAGTTTGTTGTGATTTTGTTCTTTTACATTTGCTGAGGAGTGCTTTACTTCCAATTAGGTGGTCAATTTTGGAATAAGTGCAATGTGGTGCTGAAAAGAATGTATATTCTGTTGACTTAGGGTGGAGAGCTCCGTAGATGTCTATTAGGTCTGCTTGGTGCAGAGGTGAGTTCAAGTCCTGGATATCCTTGTTAACATTCTGTCTCATTGATCTGTCTAATATTGACACTGAGATGTTAAAGTCTCCCATTATTACTGTGTGGGAGTCTTACTTCTCTTTGTAGGTCTCTAAGGACTTGCCTTATGAATCTGGGTGCTCCTGTATTGGGTGAATATATATGTAGGATAGTTAGCTCTTCTTGTTGAATTGATCAGTTTACCATTATATAATGGCCTTCTTTGTCTCTTTTGCTCTCTTCAGAGATGTCAGACAGGGACGTTTAAGACTGCAGAAGTTTCTGCTGCCTTTTGTTCAGCTATGCCCTGCCCCCAGAAATGGAGTCTACAGAGGCAGGCAGGTCTCGTTGAGCTGTGCTGGGCTCCACCCAGTTTGAGCTTCTTGGTGACTTTCTTTACCTACTCAAGCCTCAGCAATGGCGGACGCCCCTCCCCAGCCCAGTCCACCACCTGGCAGTTCAATCTTGGACTGCCGCACTGGCAGTGAGCAAGGCTCCGTGGGCATGGGACCTACTGAGCCAGCCGTGGGATATAATCTCTTGGTGTGCCATTTGCTAAGACGGTTGAAAAAGTGCAGTATTAGGACGAGAGTGTGCTGATATTCCAGGTCCCATCTGTCATGGCTTCCCCTGGCTAGGAAAGGGAATTCCCCTGACTCCTTGTGCTTCCTGGGTGAGCTGACACCCCGCCCTGCATCAGCTCACCCTCCGTGGGCTGCGCCCAAGTCCAACTAGTCCCAGTGAGATGAACCAGGTACCTCAGTTGGAAATGCAGAAATCACCTGTCTTCTGCGTCGATCATACTGGGAGCTGCAGACCGGAGCTGTTCCTATTTGGCCATCATGGAACAATCTCCGATTCTCTGGGATTTTCTAAATAGACCATCATGTCATCTGTGAACAAAGACAGTCTATTTCTTCCTTTCCAGTCTGTACACTTTTATTTCCCTTTCTTATCTTATTGCATTAGTGAGTACTTCCAGAACAACGTTGAATAGGAGTGGTGAGAGGGATAGCTTTGCCTTGTTTCTCACCTTAGAGGGAAAGTATCCAGTTTCTCACCCTTATGTATCACGTTAGTTGTAGGATTTTTGTATTTTTTTTTTAAATCAAGTTGACAAAGGTCCCCTTTAGTTTGCTGGGAGTTTTCATCATGAATGGGTATTGGATTTTGTCAATTGCTCTTTTTGTATCTATTGATATGATCTCACAGTTTTTCTTCTTTAATGTGTTGATATGAGGGATTATATTACTTGATTTTTGAATGTTGACCTGTCTTGCATACCCGTAATGAATTCCAGTTGTTCATGGTATGTAATTCTTTTTATATATTATTTGATTTGATTTACTAATATTTTATTGAAGGCTTTTTCATCTATGCTAATGAGAGATATTGGTGTATAGTTTAGGTTTTTCTACCCTGGCACTAGTTCCTATGAAAGTTTCTGCTCCTTGGCTTCTGTTCCAGTATGTGGTGATTCTCTATATGCACCTATCTCTCTCTTCCTATTTTGGAGCAATGGTTTGGCCTGTAAACTCAATTCTATGATCTAATAAGAGTTGTTTATTTTCCATTTATCTCTTTCTGTTGTGAGGGCAGGAGTGATGGCCTCTTACGGCCTTATGTGCTGAGCTAGACTGGAAATGGTTTTTTATTCTATCTAAATTGTGGATTTCCATTTTGGGAATCCTAACACTGTGGAGGGGTTAGGTGAGGTGGAAGAAAGACGAGATAAACGACTTGAGCTTTGCTAGCCACAAGGTCTCTTTCCTGACTACTTCAATCTTGTCATTCAAAAGCAGCCATGGGCAATAGGGAAACAAACCAGCGTGGCTGTTTCCCAATACAACTTCATTTACAAAATGTGCAGTGGGCCAGATTTGTCAGCCCTCATGTAGACAAAGGCCTGCCTGTATATTAAATGGCAGAACAAAAAGGTAAGAAAGAACCTGGATGGCATTGTGAAGCCACTGTACCATCCCTGCAAGTTTGTGTGGACTTCTTGCCCTATGAGACCTACTAGCCCTAAGTTAAAGCTGCTGTTAGTCAGGGGTTCTGCGACTGATAGTTGAATGCATTCTCAATTGGCATGACAAACCCATATCTCATTTTCTTGAGCATTCATTGTTATCATTTCTCATGGCTCTCCTTTCTACCCACTCATTACTTTCTTCCAACCATTTCATGTACTCATAACTTCACTTACAATCTGTGCATAGATTGATCACAAAATCATCCATTCCAGTCCAGACCTTGACCCTGACTTCTAGACTTATAATATATATATGTATAGATATGTGCAGCATATGTTTTATGTATGTATTCAAAATTTCCAACTACATGGATAAATGTAAACATAAACATATACGTATGTGTATTCAGATAGAAAATTTTAAAATTCTTCTAAATACATCTTGGGCTAACATGGCAGTCAATTTTAGCTGAAGGTACAGAATTCCAACAAAAGTACCTAGTATTATAACCTACGAGATGTGGCCAAAATGTTACTCAGAGGAAAAACTCTAACCTTAAGTGAAATTATTGGAACACAAAGAAAGACTACAAAATAAAAATAGCAAGAGGATGCTAAAAAAAGATTAATTCAAAAAATTAGAAATTAATAAAATATTACAAAAGGAATACATTTGAAAGCAACAGACCAGATATGCCAGAGCATGGTGGGTTAAGAAACAGTGAGGGAATTCACAAATGAACAATGTTGGAAATGAAAATGGTCATATACTCAAGATACAAGGAAGTTTTAAAAATTATTAAGGACTACTTATACCCATAAATATTATAATATAGATTAAATGAATTTTCCAGTAAACTATATATGAACACCATTTACTTGATAATAGCTTGCAAATGCAAAAATACTAACTGGAGCCAAATCAAAGGTAGTGCATGATAGTTAAGTGATTGTAAGTGCTTTAAAGGCAGCTGCCTTGTTCACTGTGGGGTCCCTGACACCAGACCTGTGCCTGGTGCTCAGTGGTTATTGGCTAACTGAATGAATGAATGACTGCTCCATAAGGAAAGACACTAGGGGACTTGCACAAGTAAATTCTACTAACATTTAAAGCACAGTTAATTTCCATGTTTGAGCATGGAAGATAATGTAAGGCTTTCTACCTCATTCTACAAGACTAGCACTTCCGTGATACTAAAAAACCAGATACCACACAGAGAAAACCATACCTCAATTCAGTGTATAGATGTAAGCATCCTATGTAAAATGATGTAAAACCAAATCTAGCTGTATATAAAGGAATCATGACCTATCAGGCGCGGTGGTTCATGCCTGTAATCCCAGCATTTTTGTAGGCTGAGGCAGGTGGATCACCTGAGGTCAGGTGTTCGAGACAAGCCTGACCAACGTGGCAAAACTCCATCTTTACTAAAAATACAAAAATTAGCTGGGCATGGTGGCACACACCTGTAATCCCAGATACTCGGGAGGTTGAGGCAGGAGAATTGCTTGAACCCAGGAGGCAGAAGTTGCAGTGAGCTGAGATTGTGCCACCACACTCCAGCCTGGGCGACAGAACAAGAATCCGTCTAAAAAAAAAAAAATTCCAATTGTTTATTTATGAAAATGCAAATTTACAAATTAAAGAAGAAAAACAGAAAGTCTCCATGATGGTAGCTGAAAAGGCATTCAATACAACATTTCTTACTGAATATCACATTTTGTAAATTAGGATAAAAGAAACTGTTTACTGTGATCTATTGCACATAGAGCAGCTAATGGTGAAACACTAAACGTTCCTATCAAAATCCGGAACAAACAAGAATTCCACTACTGCTGCCAATGTTTGCCTTTTTCTGGAGGTTCTAGACACTAACAGAATAATTAAAATATATTAGAGGTGTAAATATTAGAAAGGGAAGAGCAAAACTCTAATTCCTGCTAAATGATCTGACTTTTCTGTTTGTTTTCTGTTGCTGCATAACACATCACCAGAAACTTAGTGACTTAAAACAATTCCCATTTGTTTTCTCACAGTTCAGTTGTCCAGAGTCCAGCCGGGCTGCACTGGGTTCCCTGACTGCGGTCTCGAGAGCCTGAACTCAAGGTGCTGGCTGGGCTGAATTCCTGTCTGGAGAGTCAGGGAAAACCCACTTCTAAGCTCTTGGGTGTTGTGGTCACAATTCAGTTCCTGGGGTTGCCCAGCTGAGCTCCCTGTTTCCTTGACACATGTCACTCTTCATCTCAGTGACAAGGAGTCCCTCACATAGAACCCCCCCGATTCACATCTCTGGATTCCTCTTCTGTCTGCAGCTGCAGAAAATGCTCTGCTTTTAAAAGGCTCATGTGATGAGGTTAGGTCGGCCCAGATAATCTCTCTGTCTTAAGGTCAACTGACTGGTGACCTTACTTATCTCTGCAAAATGCCTTCTGCAGTGTAACCTAGAGGGAGACCAGGGACAGGTCATAAGCCCCATCTTAGAATTCTCC
Organism: Papio anubis; assembly: GCF_008728515.1. NCBI lineage: Eukaryota > Metazoa > Chordata > Mammalia > Primates > Cercopithecidae > Papio > Papio anubis. Next base: position 6,395,597 of record NC_044988.1, on the reverse strand, counting down.
TCACCACAACTTCTTCTAAGAAAATCCCAAAGGAGAAACTGATAGCATGATAGCCAGATACAAGATCAAAATGGAAAAATCGATCACTTTCCAATAATTCACTATAAAAAGTATTGGGGGAAAAATTTCAAGCATGTAAAGAAACAGAAACTAAAAACAGCCAGAGATAAAACTAATAAAAATGTGCAAGACCTAGATAAAGAAAATTATAAATGCTTATGAATGAACACAACAAAGAGACCCCAAAAGTGGGCAGATTGAGCACATTCCTAGGTATCCTTTTTATTTTCTTTATTCTCTTTCTCTTTTTTTTTTTGAATTACACTCTAAGTTCTGGGACACATGTGCAGAATGTAAAGGATTTTGTTTCTGCTTCGCTTATGAAGCTTCGTTTGGTTTGATATGAAATTCTAGGTTGAAAATTCTTTTCTTTAAGAATGTTGAATATTGGCCCCCACTCTCTTCTGGCTTTTAGGATTTCTGCGGAGAGACTTGCTGTTAGTCTGATGGGCTTCTCTTTGTGGGTAACAAGACCTTTCTCTCTGGCTGCCTTTAACATTTTTTCCTTCATTTCAACCTTGGTGAATCTGATGATTATGTGTCTTGGGGCTGCTCTTCTCAAGGAGTATCTTTGTGGTGTTCTCTGTATTGCCTGAATTTGAATGTTGGCCTGTCTTGCTAGGTTGGGGAAGTTCTCCTGGATAATATCCTGAAGAGTGTTTTCCAAGTTGCTTCCATTCTCCCTGTCACTTTCAGGTACACCAATCCAACGTAGGTTTGGTCTTCTCACATAGTCCCATATTTCTTGGAGGCTTTGTTCATTCCTTTTCATTCTTTTTTTTCTAATCTTGTCTTCTCGCTTTATTTCATTAAGTTGGTCTTCAATCTCCGATATCCTTTCTTCTGCTTGATTGATTTGGCTATTGATACTTGTATATGCTTCATGAAGTTCTTGTGCTGTGTTTTTCAGCTCTATCAGGTCATTTATGGTCTTCTCTAAGCTGATTATTCTAGTTAGCAATTCCTCTAACCTTTTTTCAAGGTTCTTAGCTTCCTTGCATTGGGTTAGAACATGCTCCTTTAGCTCGGAGGAGTTTGTTATTACCCACCTTCTGAAGCCTACTTCTGTCAATTCATCAAACTCATTCTCTGTCCGGTTTTGTTTCCTTGCTAGCAAGGAGTTATGATCCTTTGGAGGAAAAGAGGCGTTCTGTTTTTTGGAATTTTCAGCCTTTTTACACTGTTTTTTCCTGATCTTCATGAATCTACCTACCTTTGGTCTTTGGTGTTGGTGACCTTCGGATGGGGTTTCTGTGTGGACATCCTTTTTGTTGATGTTGATGCTATTCCTTTCTGTTTGTTAGTTTTCCTTCTAACAGTCAGGACCCTCTGTGGCAGATCTGCTGGAGTTTGGTGGAGGTCCACTCCAGACCCTGTTTGCCTGGGTATCACCAGTGGAGGCTGCAGAACACAAAGATTGCTGCATGTTCCTTCCTCTGGAAGCTTTGTCCCAGAGAGGCATCTGCCAGACGCCAGCCAGAGCTCTCCTGTATGAGGTGTCTGTCGACCCCGCTGGGAAGTGTCTCCCAGTTAGGAGGCACAGGGGTCAGGGACCCACTTGAGGAGGCAGTCTGTCCCCTAGCAGAGCTTGAGCGCTGTGCTGGGGGATCCACTGCAGGAACGTTTAAGTCTGCTGAAATTGTGCCCACAGCTACCCTTTCCCCCAGGTGCTCTGTCCCAGGGAGATGGGAGTTTTATCTATAAGCCCCTGACTGCGGCTGCTGCCTCTTTTTCAGAGATGCCCTGCCCAGAGAGGAGGAATCTAGAAACCAGGCCGAACTTCCTGGTGGCTTTGCTTACACTTCGAGGGGAAAACCGCCTACTCAAGTCTCAGTAATGGCAGACGCCCCTCCCCCCACCAAGCTCCAGCGTCCTAGGTCAACTTCAGACTGCTGTGCTGGCAGCGAGAATTTCAAGCCAGTAGATCTTAGCTTGCTGGGCTCTGTGGGGGTGGGATTCACTGAGCAAGACCACTTGGCCCCCTGGCTTCAGCCCCCTTTCCAGGGGAGTGAACAGTTCTGTCTTGCTAGCGTTCCAGGCACCACTGGAGTATGGGAAAAAAAAAAAAACTCATGCAGCTAGTTTGATGTCTGCCCAAATGGCCAGCCTTGAAACCCAGGGCCCTAGCGGTGTAGGCATCTGAGGGAATCTCCTGGTCTACAGGTTGCAAAGACCGTGGGAAAAGCATAGTATCTGGGTCAGAGTGCACTGTCCCTCAGGCACAGTCTCTCATGGCTTCCCTTGGCTAGGGGAGGGAGTTCCTGACCCCTTGCACTTCTCAGGTGAGGCAACGCCCCACCCTGCTTCGGCTCACCCTCCGTGAGCTGCACCCACTGTCTACCCAGTCCCGATAGGATGAGCCAAGTACTCAGCTGGAAATGCAGAAATCACCCACTTTCTGTGTTGATCTCGCTGGGAGCTGCAGAGTGGAGCTGCTCCTATTTGGCCATCTTGCCAGCCATCTCCTGTATTTTGTTCTCATAATCTAATAATTTTTTTTTTTTTGAGACAGAGTTTCTCTCTGTCAGGCTGGAGTGCAGTAGTGTGATCTCGGCTCACTGCCACTTCGTACTTTTTAAACAGTAAATGAATAGCCAGGAAAAAGTTCAGGAAGCACAAGAAGGAGAACATGGTCTACCAGATACTAAGTTATATTCTAAATTATAGTAGTTAAAACAGTGTGTGAGCTTATGGAACAAATCAAAGAGAGTAATGAAACCCAAGAGAGTATAAACATGAAATATAGAATATTCTAATAGTAGCATTCAAGTGCAGGGAAAGATTGAACTGGTCAACTAAGGGTATTCAAACAACTCATTCTCTATTTAGAAAAAAATGTTAAATTCCTATCTCACAACATGCAGAACAATATATTCTAGATGAATTACAGAGCTAAATATAAAAAACAACAACAACGAAGGCCTTAGAAAACACTGAAACAAGGAGAATAGATTGCATTTTAAAATCTGGGGATGGACTAAGGGTTCTGAAGCAATAAAAGATACAACAAGGAAATTTCAGGAGGTCTCACTACACAAAAATTGAAAACTATGGACCAAGAAGACCTCATAAATTAAGTTAAAATACAAGCAACAAAATGGCTAGAGTTCCTAAAAAATTACCTCTCAATTAATTGTCCTGCTACATTATCCTTTTTGAAAAGGTAGAGATTTGTAAACATGCATATCCATACATAACTCACCTTTAGTGGATCTGAAAGGACTCAGAGTAAATAATACCCACAGTTATCCACAGGAAAGGACAGGACAGCTGACAGTGGAGCAGGGAAGGGCACGCAGAGGGTGACCTTAAAAGATTTATTCTATGTTCACTTCATGTCATTGTAGTGCTTCCTGACATTCACATTTCATTTCTGTTTTATTCAGATATAATGTGTTTTTAAAAGTTAAATAATACATAGGTGTGTGGAATTAAGATTGAGAGACTCCAACTAACAATGATTCTTAGCCCACTTCTACGCCCAAGAGATAATATATTTTGTGTGTAAATCCTTATAGACCTTATTCTTCATTACAGAATTGAGATAATTTTTAAAAAGTATGTATACACATAGATTAAAAAAATGGGAAAACACACGGAATTTCACTAGCATAAAACATGGTTGGTTTTTTTCATATCCCAAGTATTTTCTATGCACTTATAAAAATATAAATCGTTGGTGTCACACCTGTAATCCCAGCACTTTGGGAGGCTGAGGTGGGCGGATCACGAGGTCAGGAGGAGATTGAGACCATCCTGGCTAACACGGTGAAATCCCGTCTCTACTAAAAATACAAAAAAAAATTAGCTGGGCATGGTGGTGGGTGCCTGTGGTCCCAGCTACTCAGGAGGCTGAGGCAGAAGAATGGCATGAACCCAGGAGGCAGAGCTTGCAGTGAGCTGAGATCGCGCCACTGCACTCCAGCCTGGGTGACAGAGTGAGACTCTGTCTCAAAAAAAGAAAAAAGAAAATATATATATATATAAAATAGTTGGTGTCATAAGATATATATTGCCGTGTAACCTTATTTTTCACATCAAAATATGTATTTTGAGTCTCATTTCATGTAGTTATAATTCTAGTATTGTATACAATCATAGTCATCTGCTTTTTGATGGCTGTGATTGTATACAATACTATAATTAAATTACACCCTTAATATTTGAATATTCAGGTTATTTCTATTTTAATGGTAAACAGTGCTTGCAATCGATGCTTTCTTGTATATATCTTCATACTCTTTTCTAATTACTTTGCTTTTCATTTTGTGGTTAACATTTTTTGTAAACAACACAAGAAATACCGATGATATTTGTATTTTAAAATATGGCAAAAAGTATCATAAACAAAGTCAAAGGACAAATGATCAACAGAAAGTATATGTGACAAATAAAGAGTTAACATCTATAACACAATAAAATGCTCAAAAAATAAGAAAAAGATTTTAAAATCTCAGTGCAAAATAGTAAAAGAATATTAATAGTTTTGAAGAAAATAATTACTAATGATCAATAAACATATGAAAATATAATTAATTTGACTATTAGCCAGAAAAATGAAATTTTAAGAAATAGATAATTTCATGCAATATATTTGCTTAAAAGTGAGAAAAAAGGACAATTCGGTGCCAGAAAGGATTGGGGAAAAAGGTACTTGCATACTGTGCCCGTGGGAATAGGAATAACCACAACTGTTTTGGAAAGTGATCCGGCAATATCCATTAAAAAGTTAAAATGTGCATACCCTTTGGCCCTGCAATCTCATTTCTCAGAATCCACCCCATAAAAAAAAAAGTATCTGTACTCCAGGATATCTGTTGCAACACTTTTTGGCCTGGCAAAAAACTACAAGAAGTGTGAAAGGCAATCTGCAGAGAAATGTACACAGCGTGAATCTGGTTTCATAAAACAGGAAATGGTTTTATAAAATATTATCTAAAACGATGTTTGCCTCTGGTTATATGATTATATGAATGTGGTGAAAGGTATGGCAAAGAGTACATCTGGTCTTTATCTTTGGGAGGCAGTAGTTTAATATAAAAAAGCCAGGGCTGGGTGATGAAGATGATGATGGTGGGTGGTGATGATGATGATGATGGTGATTTTACTTGGAGTACAGATTACTGTCTAACCGAATTTTTTTTTTTTTTTTTTGAGATGAAGTTTTGCTCTTGTCACCTAGGCTGGAGTGCAATGGCATGATCTTGGCTCACTGCAACCTCTGCCTCCCGGGTTCAAGCAATTCTCTTGCCTCAGCCTCCCTAGTAGCTGGGATTACAGGTGCCCACCAATACGCCTGACTACTTTTTGTATTTTTAGTACAGATGGGGTTTCGCCATGTTATTCAGGCTGGTCTCGAACTCTGTGACCTCAGGTGATCTGCCCACCTCAGCCTCCAAAGTGCTGGGATTACAGGTGTGAGCCACTGCACCCAGCCTCCTAACTGAATGTTTTAAAAAGAGACAAATAAGTTGGACTCCAGAGTATGGTGAAAAACTTCTGCACATGTATATAGGTAATGGAGCAGAAAGGACTGCATCATCACCTGAAAGGGGCACATGTCAGCTGCAGAGTATGGGTCTATGCAGACAAGACCATTGACTGCCTATCCACATAAGGTTATGAAGCGTGGGCTGCCACAACATCCCTGGCTAGAGGACTTGTTGCCCAGCTTCCAGTTCCTGGTCTCTTCCCTCAACAGTTTGCACCTGTTGAGTTCTCTCCCTGGTTGTGGGTTCCAAAGACCATACAAGGCACCTGCAGAGCCCTTTCCATTGGCTGTGGGTGGAGAAGCTAGGAAACTGCAGTTTCCCCTTCTCACCCGCTCCTTCTGTCCCTCCCGTCCTATGTTTCCTGGCCAGCCTGTGACAGCTTTGTTGGGATATGCTGTAATGTCCAGAGTTGGATCCCGCACCAGCAGAATGAAAATAGAATCTGGGAAACCAGCATAGTACTCACCCTGCTCAAAATCAGAAAGCCTGGAGAGGACAAGGGGACCAGGAAATACTCACGTTTCTTCTGTCCCCAGCAGGAGTCTGGAGTTGCAGGAACTAGGAGAAGTCAGGGTACCAGGAACACACAGTCAGTTGAAATGAGGACACGAGGAACTGGCTTCTCTCTTTCCTGCCCCTCCCTGGAGCCCTGGTGCCGGCTGCTGCATTACTCAGCCATCTGCATGAGGGTTGCCTGGGTGGCGATCTCTGGAATCACAACATTCTGGGGTGACGTTCCCAACTAAAAATAATTCCCAAGCCTGGGCATTTGGCACTGTAATGCAGAGCCAAAGAGGCAACTCCTTCAGTCTCTGACCTTGAAATGAGATTCCCCCCAACCCACCCCAGAGCAAGAATGAGCAGCTCTTCAGCTCCTTCAGCCACAGAGCAAACAAGAAGTGGCCTCTGAAAGACCCTAAAACCATCCTAACATAAAAATGCCCCCATTCTCTTTATGTGAGCTGCGTGGCCGGTCAGCCACCTTTCCTGGAAGGTGTGGAGCAGGGTGCAGCTGCCCTCCTCACCAACCTCCCGCTTCTCACCTCATTCAATGCTTACGAGGAGGGACTCACTCAATTTGAATGAATGACAGGAGGGACTTTCATTCCAGTTGCCTTGCTGTTCAGTCTGGCATGTCACGTGCCAGGTGGTACAGCAGAGGGACTTGGCAGGCTCTGGAAATAGACTGCAGGAGGTTCGTGAGTTCATGTACCGCTACAGACATTAGGATTCAGGACACTTCTCTAGGCCTCAGTTTTCCCAACTGAAAATGAGGATAATGACCACTCATGAATGAGTTACCACAGATGAAGCACTCAGCACTGAGATTTTTCAGCTATATGAGGGGCCCTTCTTGTTATTCCCTAGTGAAGCATGTTGCCTGCTCCTTTATAAGAAAGTATCATTGAAAAGGTTTTTAAGATGCCTGACTTGAATCACATTCGTGAGATTCTACATGTGCATAGGGCTATCCTCTGCTGCTGGCATCACGATAGGTTGTTCACATTTATTATTTCTACTTTTCATAACAACCCAGCTGGCCAAAAGAGTACCACTATTTTTATGAGTGGTAAGCTGGAACTTAGCTCTGTTTAGGCCCCCCTGTTTTCCTCTACTCTGCTGCCTCCCGCATTCCCCGCCATGCTGAGGGTGTATGGGCATCCTGGATGTGCGTGATATGTAAGGCACACGGTGCTGGTGAGACGTAGGCATTCCTGGGTAATGGTCTCCAGCGCCTGCTTCACTCCCAAGTGTTCACTGATGCAGCTGGAAACAAGAGAGAGGAAACTCCTCTCAGAGAGGCTACATCATAGTGGACAGAGATGGAAAGTAAACAATTAAATAAGTTAGATACACAGCATGCCAAGCCGTGGTAAGTGCATGGAGAAAATCAACCAGGGAGGGAAACGGGGAGTTCTGCGTGGGCTGGGCTGGAAGAGGGATGATTTGTGAGTTTTAAACAAGATGGCCACTTCTGAATTCTTCTCTGAGGTGACCATAACCTACCGGTGAATTCTAAGCAGTGTATGGGCTGTGAGAGGTGCTGGCTGGTGAATCTGAATTGGGGGCTCTGAGAGGACAAGCAGTTTTGTAGCCATGACCGAGAGCCACACTCTTTCATATGGCTGCCACCAGCCACCTGTGGCTATTTAAAGTTAGATAAAATTAAAATTTCAGTCCTTAGTCATACTCTTCAGTGGCCATATGTACTGGATGGTCCATGTCTAGAACATTCCGTTCTTGTAGAACATTCTGTGGGACAGCACCATTTTCAAGCAAAGACACGGCATATGTCAGTCCGTGAGTGGGAGGCATGGCACTGTAGTTTTGGGATGTGGTGTAGGTTTGGTGATAATGGGGTCAAGGCGGTGATCTTGGAGGGAGGTGGTTACAGCTCCAGGAGGTATGTGAAGCAGCTACCTTTTGCAAAACACTCATAATACAAAAGAGCACACAGATATCCATCTTCAGGCAAAACTTTAATTCAGTCAACCTGACTTAAAATCACCATACCCTTCCTTCTCCTCAGCTTCATCATCCCCATCACCACATTATCAACATCATCATACATCTGCCACCAACCTCCTTTGATCACTTTTTTTTCCCTGTGATAATGTATAATGCAACAGGATGGGTTTTGCTTGTAAGTATAAAATCAACAGGTTCTCTTAGGTTTAAAAAATCACACAAATGCCCAAACCCCTGTGGCCTTTAGGTAATTCTTTTTTAATTCTTTTTTTTTTTTTTTTTTTTTTTTTTTTGAGACGGAGTCTTGCTCTGTCACCCAGGCTGGAGTGCAGTGGTGTGATCTCTGCTCACTGCAAGCTCTGCTTCCTGGGTTCACGCCATTCTCCTGCCTCAGCCTCCCAAGTAGCTGGGACTACAGGTGCCCACCACCACGCACAGCTATTTTTTTCTATTTTTTAGTAGAGACGGGGTTTCACCGTGTTAGCCAGGATGGTCTCGATCTCCTGACCTCGTGATTCGCCCTCCTCGGCCTCCCAAAGTGCTGGGATTACAGGCATGAGCCACCGCGCCCGGCCTAGGTAATTCTTTAGGTACTTTTCTCAATAATTGATCGGTAGAATGAATAGAAACTGATAGAAAATAAGTAACTCATGGAACAAATATCAGTTTCATAATAACCCAAGATAGTTCATTAAGAACTAGAAAAAAGACTGTAGCATAATGTTTAAAAATAAAATATTAGTAAATGTGATGCATGATACTTGGGTGAATCATGTGTCAAAAGAAAAAAGTTAACTGTGAAAGATATTCTTAGGACGAAGAAAAAAGTTTGAATATGGACCAAAGAAGTAGACGATAGTATTGTGAGCTGGACATGGTAGTGTACACCTGTAATCCCAGCACTTTGGGAGGTCAAGGCAGGATTCCTCGAGCCCAGGAGTTTGAAACCAGCCTGGGCAACATGGTGAAACCCCATCTCTACAAAAAATACAAAAGTTAGCTGGGTATGGTGGCATGTGCCTGTAATTCCAGCTACTTGGGAGGTTGTGTTGAGAGTCCAGGAGTTCAAGGCTACATGAGTCATGATCTCACCACTGCACTCCAGTCTGGAGGACAGAGTGATACCTGTATAAAAAAAAAAAATAATTAGTATTCTATCAATGTTAATTTCCTGAGTGTGATAATTATATGAGATAATTATCTCATTTAATAGGAGAGACATGCTACAGCATTCAAGGGTTCAGTGTCATGATGTTTGTAATTAACTCTGATGGTTCCTCAAAAAAATCACATATATGTGTATATAATACAAATATGGCAAAACAGTAACAATGGTTAAATCTAGGTAAAGGATATGTAGATGTCCATTTGATTATTTTTTGCAAGTTTTCTGTAGGTTGAGTATTTAATAAGTTGGAGAGAAACTAAAGGATTTTTAAAAAATGAAGTGATATGAGAAACTCTCTACTGCAGTTACCATGTTTATAGGCTTTTCAGAAGAACTAGTAGATAAATTTTTACATATTTAAATTACCACTGAAAAATTTCTCCCTTTTCAAAACATTGGTCCCAGCTTATTAAAAGGATTATGCTTTGCACTTGAATTTAAAGCCAAATTTCGCCATGTGCTTTTGCATGAAGATTTGTTAATGAAATCTTAACTTTTGGTATAAAACCTTAGCATGCCAGAATCAGACCCTTGGGCATCTCAAGTACAAATTCCTTACACTCCTTGTGTGTTTGGTCATCCCTCTTTGGCGGAGTCAGTTACATTTCAACAGAGGATTTCAAGCAGAAATGTTAGATACGCACACTGAGGGACCTCCAGCAGCCATGTGCCCTGCCTCTGAGGGACACTCTGGGTCACAGAGGACAGGAGAAAGAAACTTGGGTCACGGTGCAAAGGAGAATGAAGAAAACTTACCAGTCATTTTGGATCAGAGAGAGAGAAAAAAAGGAAACCTCTCCCTTCTGTTCATATCAATTAGGACTCTTTGCAATAAGTGACAGAAAAACCCAACACCAGATGAAGCAAGAAAGAGAACTGAATGACTAAACTACCAAACGATCCAGAGGAGGACAGGCAGATTCCATTGCTCAGTGTCACAAGACTTGGTGTTTCTTTTCCTCTCAGCTCTGCCTCTTCCTGTGGGCTCTAACTTCAGGCCCTTCTCTTATGGGAGCAAAATGGCTGCCAAGACCCCAGCCCTTATCCTCTCACTGTAAACCAGTGAGGAGGAGCAAAGGGCTGTTTCCCAGAAGTCCCAGGAGATACCTCATTGGGTCTCAAGGTGTCACATGTCCACCCCTGAGCCAATTAGAGTGAGGGAGGAAGTGAGTGTGCTCCTGGATGCCGAAACACGCCCTCACCTACTCCAAGACCTGGTGCACTGAGGACGGGACCACAGTGGGGCCCCAAATGACTGCTAGCAGAAGTCGGGTGCGTGACTCTGGGTTTCCATTCCTTCCTGGAAATCATTAGATAACTTAATGGAGCATGCAGCTTAGGGTAGAAAAGAGGGTTTTAAGGTGGAAGGAGAGGAAGAAACATCTTACTCTTTTGAAACACTGTGAATCTGCATAAGATAAAATCTTCCTTTCTTTTGCATAGAAATATTTTCTGTTTCTGAGCTTAATAGCACTTGGAATTGGATCGGGAGTGTTGTATCTTTCCCTATACACCATTGGAACAGAAAATTCTCTCACATTTCTGGAGTGGCTCCCCACCCCAAACCCTGCCCTCCTGTACCCGCCAGGAACTCCTGAGGGTGCCTTCTGGCTGGAACAGCAGCTTCCTGGAATGGAAAAGTCTAAGTGTGGAACTCAGGGTTATCTGCCCTCACCATTGTCAGCACCATTGCACGGGGGGCTAAGCATAGGACCACTGCACTAGGGATGTACAAGAGGAGTCCGGGGGTGCCTGAGGCTGGTTTTCCCAGAAGCAGACACCAAGACTAAGATCTGAGTGCAAGGGATATTTTAAGTACTGATGCTGGGAAGCACTGGGAGGGGCGTGGATGTGAAACAGAGAAGAGAAGCAAGTCGATGCACAGGGTGCTTTACAGGCTTTATCACTGTGGGCAGTAGTGGCACAACCCCACTGGAGGCCTCCAGAAGAAAGTTAGGATACACCTCAGACCCAGGTCCCATGTGTGAGTCAGGCTCCCTGGGCCCTCCAGTGGAGAAGTGCAGCTGCATCTGTGAGAAGCCACTACTGTACAAGGTTCCAGTGGGTGCCACGGCGGGCGATGGGTGCAACTCAGTCATGTCCAGGAGAGGAGCCTCTCGGGCGCTCGTTGGAAGCATCATTCTAGGGATGCTCTTGCCTGAGGAGCCAAAGAAAGAGGTGGTTGTATCCAGGGAAACAGGGCAGACTCTCAGGTCCCCTGGGAGGTGAGAACATCTTCTTTCTCAGGCCCAGATGTCACATAACTCACAAAAAGCCAAATGATGAATTGCAAACTGTAGGAAGGTTGAACACACAGGATTAGCTACTGGGCCCCCCTCACTAGCCAGGGCAGAAGACGGCAACACCGCCCAGCTTTGCATTTTGAGGAACCCCTGCTCGCATATCGTGGAGGAATCTGAATGACAATCTGAGCAAAAGCCTGAATATCTTCACTTTCTTGCTGAACAGGGTTACACAGGAGACTTGGAGCAATGAAACAAAAGGGCAACTACAGGTGGAAAGTGAGCTAAGGGTCATGAGTCCTCATGCACTCCAGGCACCAAAGCCAATTTGGTAAAAGAACACTGGGCCCTCAACAGGCAAATGAAGAAGCTGGTCATCTTCAGAGTGGGAACACTAAGGCTCTTACACCAGGACAAGTAGACTGAGTCTGAATCTCACCTCCTGTACTAGCCATACATCTTTGGGCATGTGATTCAACCTCTTTGAGCTTTTAGTTATTCATCAGCGAAGTTGGGATGTGAAATGTAAGTTTGTCTTGAGGGTTAGATGGGATGGCGGATGGGATGTGTAAAGGGCCCCGTTATGGGAACTCAGTGACTGAGAGGCATCTGTGGGGCCAGACCTGCTGTCATTAGGTGTGAATGTCATTACAAGGGCTACAACTGGTTACCTTACATGCTATTTCTATACGAAGGCCAGGGAAAAGAAAGAACAAACACACAAAAAATAGACGCTCACGGGGAGAAACTAAGATCCCCTAGGGAGATAGTTGACTTTGGCAAGCTATTAATATAGTGAAGTTATTAATGCCTGTGGAGTGTGTCCATTTTCTTGGCATGTATTCAGTTTCCTATTCTCTCTGGAGGGATGCTAAGTGGACAGGGTGGGAAAGGGATAGGAAGGCCAAGAAAAAGCTATTATGGGTGACCCTTTCCCACTCACCCAGAAGAGCTTCAGGAACGGTCCAGGCTTGGATCAGCAACCAGCGCAGCAGGTCTTCCGTGTGAACCTCTTTGGCTGAAGCCACAGACATCTTGACTTTGTGCTCAAAATAGAGCACTGATTCAGAAGGCGTCTTCACAAGAAACTGAAATGAAACAGCAAATTGTGCTGTCACAAATGACGAAGGAGGGTTTCAAAGGACTGTTTTGGGGGGCACTTCTTTCTCCCCTTTGAAGGCTGAGGTCATTATCTGCACTGTGGGCATGTGGGCTCAGAGCCTGTGTTCCTGTGGCGCTGTGGGTCGGCAGCTTATTCACATGGTGGTGAAGACTCATGACTTGCTGTTCTTGCCCTTCATTGCAAGGCTCTGTGGCTAAAGGGCTTTATTGTTGCTACCGTGTATAGCCTTCTGTCATACGGAAGCTCCGTGCTCTGGAATCATCGATTTCAGGAGACTGTGACAGTGGCAGCATCATACCCAAAAGCTGAACTTAGAGACAAAAGCAATGGGCCAGTGTCAGTCAGCGTTCTAAAAGATGAACTTTGATTTGATTTAAGTGTTTCCCCTCTGCAACAGCACAATAGACCAAGATACTTCTTACTACATACATCTCTCTGTGGATCTGCATGTGTCAGAGTGGGCCAGAGTAGATGGTCCACCCACCTCAGAACACTCCCAGAGACAAGACAGCCCCAGTCCCTTCCCTGTAGGGGTGGGGAGTCAACCATTCATTGTCAGAAAGAGCCAAGTACACATATTCAGTTCAAACTCATAGCACATTGAAAAACGTGTTCATTTTGAAATCATTTCAGATGTACAAGAGTTGCAAGAATATTACAAACAACCCCCATAGAGCCTTCACTCAGATTCCTCAGATGTTAGCATTCTACCACGTTTGTCTTATCATTCTCTGTACATACATACTATTTTTTCTGAACCTTTTGAAAGAAAGTTGCAGCCAAAACCTCCTCTGCTCCCAAACAGTTCAATGTGTAATTCCCAAGAAACAAGGACATTCTTTACATAATACAAGTATCAAAATCAGAAAATCCACATTGAAATAATACTATCTAATCTCCAGGACTTATTCGGATTTCACCAATTGTCCCAGTAAAGTCTATTTTATTTTATTTTATATTTTATTTTATTATTTTATTTTATTTTATTTTGACAGAGTCTTGCTCTGTCGCCCAGGCTGGAGTGCAGTGGCACGATCTTGGCTCTCTGCAACCTCTGCCTCCCAGGTTCGAGCAATTCTCCCACCTCAGCCTCCCAAGTAGCTGGGATTACAGGTGTCCACCACCACGCCCAGCTAACTTTTCGTATTTTCAGTAGAGACAGGGTTTCATCATGTTGGCCAGACTGGTCTTGAACTCCTTATCTCAGGTGATCCACCTGCCTTGGCCTCCCAAAGTGCTGGGATTAAAGGCATGAGCCATGGTGCACGGCCCCAGTAATGCCTTTTAGAGCAAAAGAAAAATAAATTCTTGTCTGGGATCCAGACAACTGCATTTAGTTGTCATAGTTCCTTAGTCTCTTTTGATGTGGAGCAGTTCCTCAGTTTTAATGAGATTGGTATTTTTGAGGCGTACAAGCCAGCCACTTCATAAAACGTCCATAAGTTTTTATCCTAAAGAATGAATTAATGAGAAAATCACCTTTTGGTAACAGTCATAGTTACATTGATTCAGACAGTTGTCAGCGGAAGACAGAACTAGCTGGTGAGGAGGAATAGGATGTTTTCATGATCTCAGTGCAGCTCCTCGAAGAACACTGATTGATTACGAAGGGAAAAACAGTCACTTCACACTGCTGCAGGCTGGCAGGCCTCCCCTTAACCAGGTGATCACAGCTGGCAGCAGCAATAGAGGAGGACTTCATGTACCTCCTGATGTGATGTGCTGAGAAAAACATAACTTTTCACTTCTCTTGCATTCCCACCAAAAATGCATATTCTGAGTCTATTCATGAAGAAACCTCAAACCTAACACATCAGAATGTTATCACAACATGGGGAAAATCAAGACTACAAACTTTTTACCAACAGGAGACCTCTGCAACACTAGCAACCTTCTCTAAGATGAGTTCACCAGACCTTTGTGTTCAGAGCCTCAGCGAGGCCTTTTCAGGCTCTCCCTGCGGGGTCAAGTCTCCTCCTCTAAACACAAGAGGGACTTGCTAGCCCGCCCCAATTCCCAGCAGTCCTCGGCTGTACTTCCTTGTTCTGTAACCTCTTTTTCCTATGGAGACTTGAAGATCATTCAACACTTTCAGTTTTGAGACAAAGCTGTGTCCAAGCAGGATCGTCCATGAGCCTCGACTGGCCTTCCCACCTGGTCCTGCACAGCCCAGGAACTGCTGCCTGAGAGTCATCCTCGCTGTCCCCTGCATGGTGCTGGACAGCCCTGGCTCTGAAGTGTGGGTCGGTCCTGAACACTAGCCCTGCAGCCTGGTCAAGTGACCATGGCTCTGTCTCCACTTTCTCATTGGATTCACGGGACCAAGGGCGCCGATGCAGTAGGGCTGTGGATGGTATAGGGCGATGTCGCTGTAGAATGGTTATCACGGAGCTCAGCATACAGGCAAGGTGCAGGCAGCATTTGCTTTCTGTATTACAGTCGTCAGCGGGCTTTTAAGCCTATACATTCTGAAGCCAAAGATTTGCCTGGTGAAATCATTTACAAGCGAGTGACTTGCCTGGGTTCAAATCCTCTCTCCACTGTGTCCTACCTCTATGCTCTTTGGCAAATGACTTAGCTTCCTTTAGGAGATAATTGCAAGGATCAGTTAAACGGTGCCTGGCACAGAGTATGGGCTAGGTGAGCTTCAGCTATTCTTCTTCTTAGCTCCTTTTTTTCCCCCCCTCCAAAAAGCTTACATTTGGGTGAAGCTTCTGAGTTTCCCGTGCACACTCCCCTTGTGATGCTGATCCTCACTAGAGGAAGAAAGGGAATCATCTTCCATCTTACACACAGGAGGACTCAGGGCAATCAGGGAAATTACGCTACCTCAGCAAAACTGCACATCTGGAAATAGCAAAGCGGGGCATTAATCCCGGGTCTTGAACACAAGCATGTTGTTCTTTACAGCAGTCATTTTTCCCCCAAATATTTGTGAACTGCTATGTGCCAAGTGCTGGGCCAGGTGCTGCAAACACAAAGGCCCTGAGTGGTAGGAATCAAGTAAGAAGAAGAGATGGGCGGGGTTCCAGGGAGGTGAGGGTGTGGCACCTGCTCTAATGTAATGTGCCTCTAACTCAGGCAAGGGCTTAGGGACGGTGATGCTTGAGACAGGGACTAGAGGGATTTAGGATAAGCAGGTGGAGTAGCTGAAAGATGAAGGAAATCAAGGAAAAATAGCAATGTGAACGCAGGGAGGGTGAAACAGACAGAGATATTTGGAGGCGCAAGTAACTGAGAATGGCTGGAGCCACAGGTGCTGGAGGGGGTGCTGGGTTTGGGTGAGAGCAATCTGAGTGGGCTTCCTGGCAGGCTGGAGATTCACACTGTTGCAGCTCTGGGCAATTGCCCACAAGGCATCTTCAGGGAGGCGTTTTGGTTTTTTTTTTTGCTTTTCTCCTAGAGTCTCAGGATAGTCATTTTAGCACTCAGTTTTAAAAGCTTCCAGCAAGCATGCTGTAATTCTATTTAATTACTCTCCTTCCTTCCTCATCAGAGGGTCCCATCCCTTGATCAGCCCCCATGTGGTGTTTGGAGCATGTGATGGGAGACTGGCAGCCCCTACAGCCACCCCAGGGCCTGTGCTAAGGGAACAGCTGGTGATGTTCTCAGCGGATCTCAGTGGTGACCTGCAGGAATACACTAGCAACCCAGAGTTGATTCAGAGCCACAGGGGATGAGCTTGTGTCACAGAGCAGCCAACCGGGTCAGTGACAAACCTACCTCTTCTCAAATACACTAAGGGATGGAGGTAGTAGGCAGGGGGAGACCAGAGAAGTTGCATTTGGACGTGTCACTGTGAGGTACCCATGGAAGGCCCCTAAGGAGATGGCCCATAAGCAGCTAGTTGTTTGCATCTGGAGCTCAGAAGAGAAGCCAGGCTGGGGATGGAGGTTTGGGTCATCAGCACACCTGTGGAAGTTCAAGTCTTGGGTGAGGTCACTCACAGAACATAGAATGAGAAAAGCCTGCAATGAAAGGTGAAGTCTTAGGGAAAGCTGAAACTTCAGGATATAAAACACCTGATTTCTTTTTTGTACCATCTTTCATAGGCCTCCTCTCAACCATAACCAAAAATTACTTTTTCAGAGAACTGCATAAGTCCAATATGCTAATATGCTAAGGAGACATGTCTTGATTTAGAGCTCATAATGTTATCTTCCTGACCAGTTACTGCATTCAAGAGCTCACAATTTTTTCCCTTTAAATGATAGATAATAATTTACATATTTATGGGGCACATGTGAGTTGGCTACATTCATAGAATATGCATAAGGATCAAGTCAGGGTATTTTGGGTGTCCATCGCCTTGAGTATTTATCATTTCTGTGTGTTGGGAGCATTTTTAGAGCATTCAAGTCCTCTCTTCTAGTTACTTTAAAATGTACACAATATTGTTGCTAAGTATACTTTCCTAGTCTGCTATTGTATTAGTCTGTTCTCATGCTGCTAATAAAGACACACCTGAGACTGGTCAATTGATAAAGGAAAGAGGTTTAATCGACTCACAGTTCCACATGGCTGGGGAGGCCTCACAATCATGGGGGAAGGCGAATGAGAAGCAAGGTCACGTCTTACATAGCGGCAGGCAAGAGAGCCTGTGCCAGGGAACTCCCCTTTATAAAACCATCAGATTTTGTGAGGCTTATTCACTAGCATGAGAACAGCACGGGAAAGACCTGCCTTCGATTTCCTCCCACCAGGTCCCTCCCATGACACGTAGGAATTATGGGAGCCACAATTCAAGATCAGAGTTGGGACACAGTGAAACCATATCAACTGTCAAACAATACAACTCATTTCTTCTATCTAACTGTATGTTTGTACCCTTAACCAACCTCTTTTCATCCCCCTCCTCTTGACTTTTCCATCTTTGATATCTATCATTTTATCCTCCATCTCCATGAAATCAAGTTTGTTAGCTCCCACATATGAGTGAGACCATGCAGTATTTGTATTTCTGAGCCTGGCTTATTTCACTTAATATAATGGCCTCCAGTTCCATTCATGTTGCTGTAAATGACAGGACTTCATTCTTTCTTATGGCTGAATAATATTCCACAGTGTATATATACCACATTTTCTTTATCCAGTCATCCAATGATGCACACTTAGGTTGATTCCATATCTTGGCTATTGTCAATAGTGCTATGATAAACATGTTAGTGTAGGTATCCTTTTAATATACTGATTTCTTTTCTTTTGGATAAATACCCAGTAATGGGATTGCTGGATGATACAGTAGTTCTATTTTTACTTTTTTGAGAAATATCCATATTGTTTTCCACCGTGGCTATACTAATTTACATTCCCACCAACAGAGTGTAAGAGTTCCTTTTTCTCTGAATTGTTGCCAGCATCTGTTGTTTTTTGTCTTTTTAATAATAGCCATTCTGACTAGGGTGAGATAATATCTCATTGTGGTTTTGATTTGCATTTCCCTGATGATTAGTGATGTTGAGGAGCTCACGTTTTAATTTTGTAAGTCCTCCTCATTCTCTCCGAGTTCCCTGTCATTCTCTGTCAATTTCAGAGTATCAGGGGCAAGCATTTTTGCCCTATGGTGTTTTGGAAAGAGGAATAGTCTCTCTAAATAGCTCTCCTGCTTCCTCTTCATTTCCATACCAAAGTCTCTTCCCCTCACCCACTACAACAATAAATAAATTTACAGAAACAATAGGACTAACGATATGCTTCCTCTCACAGGTTCTAGGGGCAGCATTATCTTCGGACAGTTTTGCTTGGTGGCTGTATATTCCACCCCAGCATAATTTCTTGAGAGCGAATATATTACTTTTCCCTTAGTATTCCACATGAGCTAACTGGCCGTTTTAGTATGGCCCTGCAGGAACATAAACATTTAGAGAGTTTCTTGCAGTGACAAGTAGAGATAATAGGTTTGAGGCCAGTGAGCTAGTTATGTTTAGGAAAATCACCATGGGATTTAAGATGATGCGTTGATGTAATGCAATTGGTGGTTATGAAAATTCTTTTGGACTAACCTCGGCTGTATAAGCACAGCCACATTCCTTGTTAGTGAATAGGAGGCAGGGCCCAGTGGAATCATTTTTTAAGTGTTCCATTACAAACCTTTCACTTCTACCTCTCAGGGGAGAGGGGGACTGGAGGGGGAAGCAGGGAGGACTTCACAGCGAAATTTTCTGTGGAAGCCTGTTTGAAGCTATAAGTAGTCAAAGGAAAAATCCAGAAATAGCTTAGGAAATTAGTCATCTGTCTCCAAACTGTGTTCAGTTACAGTTTTGGGTTCCACTTTATGAAACTTAAAAAAAAAAACCCAGAAATCTGGAAAGATTAATAATCATTTGTGTAAGGGTCAAAAAGGTCCAGTTTTTGCGCAGAAAGAGGAAAAAACGTTCCCATTTACTAAAATATTGTCAACATAATTCCCAGGATGGAAAATTACATTCTGGGAACTGGGAAACATGTTGACTTTCTCTACTTTTACTAGTTTTGCAATACTAAAATGCTGATCATTACGTTATACTGGATGTCTAATGTTGCTTATTTTAAAGCATGATTGCATAAATTATTCAGTGCATTTTTCAGTGCACACACATGCAGACACAAGGAAGCTACCCTTTAATATGTGGTTATCCTTTTTTTTTTTGAATGAGCTAAAGGAGAACTAAAATGGGTCAGGGCAGGGGGGAAGTAGTATTCCACTATTTCTATACCTATTCCCCAACTTACTATCATGATAATTTTAAGGCAGTTATTTTGCTCTTCACTGTTCTGTTCAAATGTGTGTCTTAAAAAACAAGGGAGTCTAGGGAAATGGAATGGAAGAATTCATACAGAGCTTATTTTTAAAAGAAAAGAAAAAGCCTTTGCAGCTATGACGAATCGGTACTGCCAGCCTTATTAGGGAGAGGCTGGGGAGAAACCTGACTCTTTACTAGAGGCCATGCCAGGCTTTCCCACAAAGTGTTTGGCTTGTGTATTTCTCAGGCATTGATAAAAAGCTTCTTGCCATCTGAGTGAACGGCCCAGAGCGCGTCTTGTACTTAGACTGAAGACACTTGTAAGAATTTAGGGAGCGGAGACACTACTGAGCTGAAGGACGGCTGTATGGTGTTTACCACAACCCCTGCCTCAGTTGCTTACGTTTGGTTGCAGGTCACAGAATATGCACAAGTGGTTCTGCTTTTTGAAAAATTGGTTGAAGATGCTCATACTTGCCTCAGAGCATGCATCACCAGGGCATCTGGTTAAAATGCAAATACTGGCCCAGCAGGTCTGGGTGGGACCCTGGATCCTGAATTTTAGTCATCTCCAGGTGCTATTGATTCTATTGGCCCAAGGACCACACTGGGTAGCAACAGTTTAAAAATCCAACGCTGATTGCCTTCGACACCAGTATGTCTGGAGACTGGACAGTGCCCAGGTTGGTGCAGTGGCTGGAGCCACTGACCTTCCATTCTGTTCCCCTAGAAGCCATTATTCTTTAAGACATACATTTTAACAGAACTTTGAAGAACAAAATGACTGCCTTAAAATTATCATGATAATAAGTTGGTGTACTAATAGGTATAGTAACATGAAGGACAAAACTCAGACTATCCTCCCTCCTGTCAGCCTCAGGCTTCTGTCTTCACAGCGGCAAGAGCCACATCCTCACACACACACTTTTCCCTTCTTCTGCCCCCTGCAGACAGTTCTGTGGCCAGGATGGCTTCAGGCCCACACCTGGCTTCACAAGAAGCGGGAAGAGCAGCCATCTGGCATTTCCAGCTCCTGTGGGAAGGGCAGCCCTGTCAGCGAGGCAGTGGGCACGGGGAGGGACCGTAGCAGGATGGGCACCAACAGTCTCTCACCACCAGCCCCCACACTGTCCCCCAAGGCCACAGCAACAAGAGGGAGTGCCTCCATCCTGCACAAACGGAAAAGCAGGTTTTACTGCATTGAATGCAATAAGGAAAATCAGCAAGTAAAGCGTCTTTGAGATTTTAAAGGGAAGCTCTGCTTTTACCTAGGCAACTGTATTACATCTAACGTTACCTAGCAATTGGAGATGCGTTGCTGATGTGTTCTCTCTGATGATCATCAGCATGTTATTTAATCTCTTGAGATTCACCACTCTCCTCTCTATCAGGGAGTGATGATATGCTCCCCTCTGAATTAGATTACACTACACAGATTGCTTGTGAAATTATCTCACTAGGATTTTATGTAAAAGAATCAAGCTCAGTGAATGGCACGTGATGGATACTCAACAAAAACAAAGCTATATAGTATAGTACATAGGGTTATTCTTGTGTTTGTGTGGGTGTGTTCTTAGGCACAGTATGAGAAGATTGATTATATATTACATTTCTACTTTCAATTTGTCTATGCCAATTGAAATAAATCCATGACAATATTACCTAGGTCATCTTAATTAGTCATGCAGTTAGAGATGAGAGGTTTCAGTCACTCCCTGGCAGCTATCTGAATTGCTGGTAGACTCCAAGAAGAAATGCACCACTTTTTAAAGTACTGGCCTCACAAATCCAACTGAAAAAGTGACTGCAAATATTCCAATCACCACCAATAATAGCATAGTTTTACTAGTTGCAGTGGTGGAAATGTCACTGTCTAGAATGTCTGCATCCGTTGGTTAACTGAACCGGCTTCTAGTACTTTCATGCCTACTCAATGTAATGTGACTTGGCTTAAACAAACATGAATGTTAAGAGTTCACAATTAAATCATTTTCTCATTTATCACTAATTTGAAAAATACTGAAAATATTTGTTAACCATGGTATAAAAATATATCTAACCAACTTTAAGAGTTGAATAAGCATTTGACACCACCATTCCACAACTTAAATATCTATTTAACCTGAAGTTTGTTTCTTTTTTGTCTTGCCTAGAACTCAAGGAAGAAACATTTTTGCCAGTGAGCATATTTTAGTTAGTGTGCAACTAAATTCGGTTCTTTTAAATAGAATATTTGATCGTATTTGTTCTTATGCTAGACTTGTATAATTATACTTGTCAGGGGCAAGCAAATAGTGTAATGTCTATGAAATATTATTTCTTAAGGAAAATAATTATACAGTGATATTTATGTACTTGAAAGCATGTTATCTTTTAAAGTTTTACTGTGGGAGGCCATAAACTTATTCAAATGATGCTGAAATTGCTCAAAATAGTTTTAGAGTCTCTGTTTGGATATGGGCTCAAAAGCCAATGCATAAAATATATAAAATTTATAGCATTTTGTGACCAATCTGACGAACTGTAGTAACAAAACCAAAATAATTTCATTTGGTTTGCAAATGCTCTACAAAGTACAATTATACTTGCTCTGACTTGTGAAGTTTTCTAAAAAAATCAAATAACTGAGCATGTATTATTTTTACAGTAAATTAAGTAAAATAAAAGTTGCGATAAAAATTCTCGAATATTATCACATATGACAAAAATTGCTAAGTGAAATAATTTAAGATTGTAATGAAGGGACATAAAGTAATTGTAAAAATAGAGTTTCAAAAAATAGTGACGTCTCTGGGACAGGAACTTAATCTGAAGTATGAATATAAAAAAATCAAGCTGGTACTTTGGCTAATAAGAGTACAAAATGCTACAACTCTTTGGGAGGGGCATTTGGCAATTTCTAGCAAAATCACACAGACATTTATCTTTCAATCTGCAACCTTACTTCTTGGAATTTGTCTTTGAGATACCACACGGCAGCTGCAAATCAATTCATGCGTAGTTATTCACTGTGCCATAATTTGAGATAGCTAATGGTGGAAGCAATGTAAATGCCTAACCACAGGAAACAAACACAAGGCAAGCTGGGGACGCTTTGCCGTACCAGAAAGCAAGAAAAGTGCTAAAACAAAGCAAAAATCTCAGAGGGATATGTGAGAAGAACACAGGTGCTCACTGAAAGGGACTCCCACCAACCATAGTTGGGACAATTGGAGCATTTAAAAAGGGCGTAATGGGTTATATTACATTAACTAAAATAAAGAAATCTTCAAGTCCTTAGTAATACATTTAAAGTAGGGGCAAGGCAGCTCTTCTTTATAAAGTAATACTTTTTAATAAATATCAGAGGAATGAAGGAATTTAACAATAAAATTTTGCTGTCACCACGGTAATGACCGATTTAGGCAAGAATCAGCAGTGCACCTAAAATCATTGGCTGAAGAGTTAGGCACACAATCTCAAAGCATCACCCACAGGTTCTTTTTAAGTATAAAGAGGAAAAGGATACACCTTGAAGAATAGATCGAAGTCAGAATTGCCCAGTCGCGGGACAAACTGATGATGTAAAGGAAGCAGGCTATAGTGCCGGGTAGTTTGCTTGTCAAAGCTGTTTAACCTGCATCTTGTTAACTTAAGATCTATACATTCAGGAAAGAAGACTTTATTTTTTGTAAAGGGTTACAACCTGCAAGGTGGCCATCCTGCAGGCTGGGAAGTGGGTCTCCAGCAAAGACCAGAGACAGGCACTTCGAAGGAAGACAAGTTGGAGCTGGAGCTCATAGTGAATGGGTTGGCTAAACATACATATTCAACAGTTTACAGGGAAACTACAAATATTCCCAAACTTAGACCTTTGTTCATCTTGGGGTAGAGGCTTAACATTTAAAGGTATTACTGTTAGGTTCTGTGTGATCAGAGGTGCAGCAGAGTCACGACAGCACTAGTGTTCAGCCTTTGTGAGTCTGCCAGAGCCAGTCTATGGTTGGTGATTTTCTTATCGGGAGGAGGTTACTGAATCATTGCCTTGTCCAGTCAAAGCTGTAGTCATGGCTGGTGCAGCACGGGTTCAGTGAGTCAGCATCTGTGAGCCGATGACTCATAATTGTTTTAATATTGCTTATCTCAAATCTAGTCCTTGTTTAGCTGCCAGAGAAAAAGAAAAAGAGAAACCTTGTGGCAGTTAGAACATAGTCCACTCTTTAAGTGTAGGAGTGGGTGACTTCACTGGCATGGCCTTAGGTCCTGTTTATAATTTGGTATCTTATTGCCACAAATAGTCTGTTCTGTCAGTCTTCTGATCTCCGTTTTAACATGAATGCTGGTCAGTTGTTGTGTCTAAACCTCAGACGGGGGCAGGGCGGGGCGGGGGGATTATAACGAGGCGTGTCTAACCTCCCATTTCATCATGGGTTTCTCTGGGGTTCCCTTGGCCAAGAAGAGGTTGGTTTGGTCAGTTGAGGAGGGGGGCTTAGATTTATTTTTAGTTTGCAATCTAATCAAGATGATTAAGCAAATCCAGATAGTGAATGCTTCTACACGTCGACTTCAAAAATGCTAAGGGCTTGAACGGCAAATCACTGTGAGGGGACTGAAGAAGTGTGGTAGCCAGCTGTCATGCGAGGTCTTTGTATCCCGAATTTATAAAACAGAAAACAGCAATGAAGATCATTTTGGTGACAACTGAAGAAATTTTAATACCATCATATTAAATATTGAATTTTTGGAGTTGTTAATGATTTTGTGGTTAATAGGAAAGTATCTTTGTTCTTGAGAGGTGCGCACTGAAGCAGAGGTGATGACTGCAGCTTACTTCCAATGTATGTGTGCGTTTATATAGAGAGAAAAAGAGCAAGAAAGTAATGTGGCAAAGCATTAACAATTGGTGAATTTGGAAGGAGAATTTATGGGTGTTCATTGTACTATTATTTCTATTTTCCTGCAAGTTTTAGATGTTTTGAAAGAAATTGGGGAAAATTCAGCTGATGGTTGTACAGCTGCATTTGATATATTAATCTATGGAATGTGGTGAGATTGGTATAAATTACATTATTTTTATCATTTAAAGTAGACCATAATATCACTGCAAGAGCCAAGAGTAGATATTGATAAAACCTGTATACATTAGAACTAGTCGGAAAGTTACTAACCAGGCTGTAGCCTCCTAATGCAGAGTTTGCACACGATACACACTACAATCTTTTGTGAACTAGTGGGGTCTATGTTTTCACCAGTATCATTCACTCAATACTTAGTAATTTCAGTTCACTTAGTATCGTTTACATTTACAATTAAATTGTTAGTATCACTTAAATTTACAATTATCATTTACATTTACAATGTACAATAATACAATTACTTAGTATTGAGTGAATACTAAGACTGAAAGACTTCCACCCACAAATGCCTCCTCTATGCGGATGCCAAACCTGGAGCCTATAGTTGGAGAGGTGTCAACACCTTTCAGGAGCGCTAATTCAGGCCATGGCTGCAGTGACTAAATTGTCCAAATCTAAATGGAGCACACATCTGGCTACATGACCCAAATTTTCATCTCTTATTTATTTTTAATGGGCCAATTTTCATATTGAAGGAGAAATAAGGAGAGGTCTGAAAATTGGCTTCATTAAATAATTAAGCTCTTAAATCCTGATGATGATGGAATATTTGGTGTAGAGAATAACAGTTTTCATAGATGATGATTCCTTCATAATAGAGGGCTGAAATTCCCAAAGAATTCCAAGCGAGGCCTCCAAGACAGCGTGGGATTGCCCATGGAGAATGTTATTCCCATCTGCAATTTGTTAGTGCTTTTCATCAACACATAATTATTTCAGCTAATAATAAACCAGCTAAATATGTTCTAATGAAACGTATCCCGAAGAGAGAGAAAGGGAATTATTAAGGTAAAGAAAGCACTCAAGCTTCTAAGTATACAAAATTACACCTAGTTGTTTATTGAGAATGTCAATAAAATCCACTCCTAAGCATGTGGTGCACTATTCCTAGGTGTACATCACTCAAACTATGTTCGAGAAGTGATGTTTGCTCTTCCAGGTTATCGTGGAAAAGAGCCAGGGTACAGGTGTTTCATGCTTATCCACAGCTCTACTATTTCCTAGGCGCCCTGACGTCTTCATGAGTCTTTTAAAGTTCTCCTTACTCCAGTCCACTGTACTTATCAACAACAAATGAGTCTCTCTCATTTTTACAAGTGGCCATCCACTCTCCTGCATTCTTCTCATACTTCTTCGTTCCCCCTACCATACCTAATTATCAGTGGTTTTGAAGACCCAAAGCCCCTTTTTATAGTGAGAGTGCCCTCATATCAGGGAGGAATATCAGCTGACTTTCTATTACTGCAGAAAGCAAATCACAAGCCCTCCTTACACTCTCATATGGCGCTCCGGCTTGCTTGCAAAGATTGGCACAATCCCATCACCGATCAATACTGATGTTCCTGGTGAGTCATCTTTCTGTGTAAGAAACCACACTGAGACTTGGCGGCTTCAACATCAACAACCATTGATTTGTTCATGATTGTGCAATTTGGGCAGGGTTTGTGGAGACAGCTTGTCTCTTTTCTCTGCGGCATTAGTGCAGCAGCTCAAATGTGGCTGCATCATCCATGTCCACATGGCCTCCTCATGAGGCTGGCCTATTGGTGCTGGCAGTTGATGAGGGACTCTGCCAGGAGTATTGACAAGGGGGCTTCAGCTTTCCTCTGTGCGGCCTTCCCATGTGGCTGGAGTGGGCTTCTCAGAGCATGGCAGTCTCAGAATAATGAGGCCTTTTATATGGCTGCTGGCTTCCCCCCAGAAGCTAAAGGTGGAAGCCTCCAGCTTTCTTAAAATTTAGGCCTGGACCTGGCAAAGCGTCACTTCCGCCACATTCTTCTGGTTAAGGTGAATCACAAGAGACCAGATTCAAGGGGAGGAATGACACAAGGATGTGACTACCAGCAGGTGTGGTTTATTGGGGGCCATCAATGTGTCAAACTACCATATCATCCAACTCATCAAGAAAAGATTGAATTCAGACCAACACATTGTGTGAGAAATGTGTATGATCACTACAAAGTTTTGCATTTAAAATGCTAACATTTAAAAACTAAAATGTACTGTTTCAGAGATAGTGTTTTCAGGTCCCGTACGGAGATATGAAGTAACTGCTTCCTCATTGATTCTGGATGCTGAGTCATGGCTGTCCGTTCCTCATTCTGCAGATGCAATTTCAGGCTTGTCACTTTGGGTCTGACTAGTCAACGAGTACAGCGGGCAGGGGTGGGGATCCCTACTCTCCACCCAGGCTGAGAGTCAGGGTCAGACAAGCTTTGGCAGAGAGCGGATAAGGGCAATGAGACCAACATGCTGGAAGAAGGGAAGCCCCAGTGACGCACACCAGTAACGTGGACATGATTAGAGAAAACCAAAAAGACCAGTCTGTAAGGGAATAAAAGGGGAAGGAGGTACGTCAGCAGTGGAGTAGAAGCAGCTGTTTCTGTTTCTTGCCTTCCACCGACAGAGAGTTATGGATCTTCCTTTCAAATCACCGCAGCTCCGTTCCTTCTTCTGTTTGAAGGGAGGATTTAGGCTCATGTAAGAAGGTTGGGAGAATTCTGGTGTCCAGGATGTTGAACTGGCATGTTGAAGGGAAGAGTTGGGGTTATTGGCCAATGTGCCCAAAGAGATGACTCCCCGCCTCGCCCAAGCTACACTAGGAATAAGATGACCATGCACTTTACTCCTGGATGTCTTAGGCCCCTGAGTACTGCATGAAGGAATATGCACTCCAATTTGATTTTGAGTCCTGTAGGGCCCTCTTTTCTAGGATTCCCAATGAATGTAACAATATAGCACTGGCACCTGTACCTCCTCCCCTCGATGAGTCAGCAGGTGAAGTTGGTAAACACGATCTGCCAAAGGATTTCATGTTGCTTCCGGGTTTGAAAACTTGTCTCACTGATACAGTTTTATTGTATGTATGCTAAAATGTTAGACTAGCCAGGATGGTTCAATAATTTATGGGGAGAGTGAGCTGAAATATTTTATTTTATTTTATTTTTATTTTATTTTTCTGAGGCAAGTTCTCACTCTGTTGCCCAAACTGGAGTGCGGTGATGCGATCATAGCTCACTGCAGCTTCAGTCTCCCCAGCTCAAGTGATCCTCCCGCCTCAGCCTCCCAAGTAGCTGTGACTACAGGTGTGTACCACCACACCTGGCTAATTTTTAAAATTCATTTTTCATAGAGATGGGGCTGCGCTGTGTTGCCCAGGCTAGTCTCAAACTCCTGGACTCAAGTGATCCTCCCACCTTTGCCTCCCAAAGTGCCAGGATTACAGGAAAGAGCCGTGAGTCCCAGCCTGGACTATTTTAAATAAAGGCAATATTTAGGAAGTCTGGCTTAGAGGATTGGACCCAGGGACCAGCCCAGGAGTGTAGAATGACTTAAACAATAGTGAATACGAAGAAACCTATTATCAGTCCTGGAGAAAACAGTGATGGGAATGAATTTTTGTGGGTGTAGGAAGCTGGGTGACTGAGTGCTGTCATCTGTAGGTAGGCATGTCCTCCTCTGTAGGCGAGTCCCCTCTTCCGATATACAGGGTGCTTCATACCAACCACAGCCACCGTCTATTGCTGATGAGGACAGACAGGAAGGGAAGCATCTGGAAGGACTGATCCTGCTTCTTTGGTTAAACTCCGACAGATACATTAAAAAAGAAAAAAGACATTGCAGAAAATTTATCTCCAGCAGAACTGTGCTACAAGAAAGACTAGAAGTTCTTTTTTTTTTTTTTTTTTTTTTTTTGAGACGGAGTCTCGCTCTGTCGCCCAAGCTGGAGGGCAGTGGCGGATCTCGGCTCACTGCAAGCTCCGCCCCCCAGGTTCCCGCCATTCTCCTGCCTCAGCCTCCGAGTGAGTAGCTGGGATTACAGGCGCCGCCACCACGCCTGGCTAATTTTTTGTATTTTTAGTAGAGATGGGGTTTCATCGTGTTAGCCAGGATGGTCTCGATCTCCTGACCTGGTGATCCCCCTGCCTCGGCCTCCCAAAGTGCTCGGATTACAGGCGTGAGCTACCATGCCCGGCCTAGAAGTTCTCCTTTAACCTGAAGGGAAATGACACAGCTGGAATCTGGAAATTATTTCCTCCAGAAAATGGAGGAAGAGGGAATACTTCAGGAGGAAGAGGGAAGGACTTCATTTATGAGATCAACATAACCTTGATACAGAAATGAAACCAAGACGTTGCAAGAAAAGAAAATCACATACATCAGTATCCCTCATGAACAAAGACATGAAAATCCTTGACAAAAGTCTTAGCAAACCAAAACGCAGACATTTATAAAAGGATGACATATCCTGATTAAATAGGGGTTATCCCAGGAATTCATGGACGGTATCGAATAGATTTAACATTGAAAAACGCAGTCAACAGTTAAATATATTTTCAACAGTCAAATATATTTTAAAAATTAAATATAATCATCCCAGTAGATGCAGTGAAAGTATTTGGCAAAATTCAACACATATTCATGATAAAACCTCTCTGCAAACTAGGAATGTATTGTAGATTAGTTGCAGAATGAGGAAAAGTAAACCTATACAAATATCAGCTGCAACATTTCTAGTATGTGCAATTTATCTAAAAATTGAGGGGGATGCGAAGGAAGCTTAAAAGTCACATAGTCTATATCCCTGTGTCTGAGAGCCTCCCAGCAACCTTGAGGCAAACCGTCATATTCATATAAAGTTCAAGGGCCCACAACTCTTAAGAGAGATTTCAGATCCTCAAAGCATGCTCTGCTAATAGCTGTTGAGTTAATTAGGAGGACTAAGATTAGATAATTAAATCTTTGAAGAAAATGTAATGGTATGATTTAATTCATAGAAGAGGTTGAGGAGTAACCTTATAACACTTTTCAAAGCGAAATGAGCTAAGCACTTGGATCAGTGTTCCCCAAATGAAAGAATGAAAGGATTCACCTGGAGCCCTTGTTTAAGGATCACACACCCAGGTCTCTACTCTGCAGACTGGGATTTTGAGGTGGGGCAACGGTTCCTCTTGAATTGTCATTATCAGCTGAGTTTGAGAAACTCTAGATTTAGATGCACCAAAAAATGCCTATGGCAGTAATGTCCCTGTGAAAGTTTTGAAGATAGGTATGTTTATTTTATCATTAAGTACAATATTTGGGTTTAATTTTGATAGATACTCTTTATTGGTGGGACATGGTGGCTCATGCCTTTAAATCCCAGCAGTTTGGAAGGCCAAAGTAGGTGGACTGCTTGAGCTCAGGACCTCAAGACCAGCCTGGGCAACATGGTGAAACCCTGTCTCTTAAAAAGAAAAGAAAAGAAAAGAAAAGAAAAAAATTAGCTGGGTATGGTGGCATGCACCTGTAATCCCAGCTACTTGGGGGCTGAGGTGAGAGGATCACTTGAGCCCGGGAGGTCAAAGCTGCACTGAGCTGTGTTTGCATCACTGCGCTCTGGGCAATGAAGTGAGACTTTGTCTCAAAAAAAAAAAAAAACAAAAACAAACAAACAAAAAAAAAACCAACAGCAAAGAAAACCTCTTTATTAAGGGAATTTCCATGCATTTCTGTTGTACTAAAATATTGCTTTTGAAAAAGAAAATCAAGAAGTTGAATTATGTATAATGCCTCTCAGTTTCCATAGATATAATTATGTTTTTTCTAATTTTATAATAAAGGAATATAATGAATCATTTTAGAAATTTTCAAGGTTGAGCCATCCTAGAATAAATTGACTTGATCCTGATTTATTCTACTTTTAATAAACATGTAAGATTTGATAATATATATGTAAGATCTTTGCAATCCTAGCCATAAAGTGGGATCTTTTGATCATTTTCCTCCAGAAAATGGAGGAAGAGGGAATACGTCAGGAGGAAGAGGCAATGACTTCATTTATGAGATCAACATAACCTTGATACAAAAATGAAACCAAGACATTGCAAGAAAAGAAAATCGCAGACATCAGTATCCCTCATGAACATAGACATGAAAATCCTTGACAAAAATCTTAGCAAATCATCTGTGCCGTCTTCCTCAGGTTCAGTAATCAGAGTTATGGAGGCTACCATAAAAAAGAAAAAGTCCCAAATTTTTCCTATGCACAACCATAAGGAAAGACCATGAGTAACTGGTTCCTTTAAGTTTACTAGAACACAAGTTTTAGGGGTTGGGGCTAGGGTTATGGTTAGAACACATTGCTTAAGATGTTTTGAAGCAGACATGTGATGCGTCTCCATGTTTTCCGTGCTGCTCTATCTGGTCAGGGTTTTTTCTAAGTTTAGTAACTATGATGACCAAAAGAGGAGTAGTGGCTGTGACCCTTTTTAACATCGAGGAGACCTATGGTAATATTTCTACCCACAAATGACATTGCGCATTAAAAGATTTTATCTACCAAACCAATTGCTTTCATTAAGGAAAAACAAATTCTTCCACTTTATTAATGATGTCTGAGTACACAAAAATCAGTAGCAACAGGAATGATAACCCATGGCAGTAAGCAAGTATAAAAATAGGCAGTAAACTGGCTAAACCCCAGGCTCGTACAAAGAAACAGCCCATTCTAGTTAGCCTCTGCAGACTTATTATTTATAAATGTTTTGTTTCCATTAAGCTTTAGGAAAGATTGCAAATAACTCCCAGGCTGCTAAAATTACTATTGTAACACTTTCAAGAATCAAAAGATTCCATGTTGAGGAAATTTCACAATTCTATTCTGATTAAAAAAAAAAAAAAAAAAAAAAAAAGGTGAAATGTAAAATAGCAACGGGCTTCTTGGGAGAACTCTCTCCTACGATTTTAACAGGCTGGTGAGGATGTGCTTGACACCTGGCTGGCTGGAGACATGCTTCCCACAAGCTAACCAATCGCATACAGTGGAGCTGAAGGTGGATGGTGGTGTCTGTTCATCTCCGAAGAGCCCAGGACCAAACTATTACTCCCTAGTCACCCTGTGGTCTCCATCGTGTTTCCACAGATCTCTAAAGTTGCTTAACCCTGATTTATGCGGTGCTGAACATCTCTTTCAGCATTAGAACTGAATATTACCACCTCTGATGATTTCTCAAGTAAGCTGCAGATATGACAGTAACTGTCATTGAGATGGTGGGGCAAAGGTAGGGGGTGAGGAGTGTGGGAACAAAATTCCACGGTCCTCACTGGCTGGGGAATAGTGACTGCAGTGACCACCTGTCTGTGACTACCCAAAAGCTCAAGTGAGATTTGATCACCCTCTCTCAGTGGTCTTTCATGGCCAGTATTTCTCCAACCTTAATGCCCATAGAAACCGTCTGAGGATCTTGTGAAAAGACAGTTCTGATTCAGTAGGCCTGGGGCAGGACCTGAGACTGCACTTCCGATAAGCTGCTGGTCTGCAGTCCACTGTGTGAGAAGCAAGGCTCTAGTCCGCATGGGGCTCCAACCAGCCTGATTCCTGAAATTTGGAGGAGCACAAGGGGAGGCAGAAGCAAGCCTTAGGAAAACCAAAGTCCCACCACTGAATTTCAAAAGCCAACATCAAAGAGACAAAATGGACCTCTCCCTGTCAAGGCAGAAATCTCAGCAACGAATTCTCAGATGCAGGCCTCAAGAGGCCTTCTTCAGCTGGATTGTTGACTCATTCCTGTAATCCCAGCACTTTGGGAGGCCAAGGCGGGAGGATCACTTGAGCCCGAGAGTTTGAGACCAGCCTGAGCAACACAGGGAGACCCCATTTTTCTACAAAAAAATTTTTTTTTAAAGTGGCGTGTGCCTCTGGCCCCAGCTAGTCAGGAGGCTGAGGCAGGAGGATCCCTTGAGCTTAGGAGGTCAAGGCTGCAATGAACTGTGATTGTGCCACTGCACCCTAGCCTGGGCAATAGGGGAAGACTCTGGAAGCAAAAAAAAAAAAGGACTTCATTGATCATTGCCACCAGAAGTTTACCTGCCCTGAGGAGTCAACTTTGAATCTCTCACTGATTTTGCATATTTGTTTTTTATTTTATTAATATCTGTTCTCACCTTTATGGTTTCCTTCTTTTTATGTTCTTTGGGTTGATTTTTATTTTCTTCATTTCATTTTTTCTTCTTTCCTAGTACAGCGCTTTCATTTAAGACTAAAATTTTTTCTCTTAAGTTCATTTAAAAATACTTTCCAACTTTCATTATGATTTCTTATTTGACTTGTTGGTTATTTAGAAACATAATTCTTATGTTAAAATATGTGAAGGTTTTCTAGTTATCTTTTTGTTACAGACTTCTATCATAGATTATGCTCAGCACACTCTGGAATTATATAGTCTTTTCAAATGTGTTGAGATTTACTCTCAGGCACATAAGGTGGGAAATTTCTGTCAATGTTCCATGTGTGCATAAAGTATTATATATTCTGGAGTATTTTACTCTATTTCAATGATTTTAAGACATATGCTTTCCATATCTTAATATCTCAAAATTTGGGACACATTTTATAATCACAGAGGAACAAACGACCACCTGTGACGTTGTCATTGCCTGTGCACATATGAATGTCTACATGTATGGTGTATGACAGAGTGACTGCAACCTCTTCACCTTCTAGTTGTGAGATCATTTAAGGACCATTTGAGGAAGGTATGTGAGTCTTAGTTGTTGTCTGAAAATGTTCCATTGCCACCTTTCAGGTAGGATCAAACATCAGAGTCTTAAAGTCAGTATCACTGGCTTGGAAAAAAAAAAATCCCATAGACAGTAACAGAGCTCTTTCTTAGCAATGCCGTATTTTCAACCCTCCTGATGTCACAGAGGATGAGAATGCTTGGAAAAACATGAATGTTGATAGCTCTGAGTCTTGAAGAAATCCCAAAGCAAATAATTCTCAAAGACATTTCAGAAATAGCTATTACAATTTATTTCTGTTATATTCCCCTTTAAAAATATGCACAAGAACAACATAATTAAATATAAAGGAGCTTCCTCAATCAGTGTGGTGTAACAATGTCAAGTGATGAGAAGTCATTGTGTCTCAGTTAACATGGTTTTCTTTTACTTTGGTGCCTCATAAAATAATAGTGTGTCTTACAGTCAAGGACTTCTTAGATTCAAAGAAATATGTCGTATCTGTCTGTAGGTCAAGTTTGTGGATCATGTTGATCAAATATTCTTTCCTCTGGATTTTTTGGTTGTCATTATTTTGCCAATTACCACAAAATATGTATTAAAATCTCCTCCTGTGGTTGTGAATTACTGTGGCTCTGTGAGGTTTTGTGGTTCTATCAATTTTTGCTTTACATATTTTGAGGCTGTGGGTCCAGTTACATAGTGATTCTCGTTGTCTCCAATTGTGTGTTTTTCCCTCAAAGTATACAATGTGTTTGCCTGGTATTAGTACAGCTATACCAATTTTATTTTGTTTAAGGATAACTGGATCTCTTTCTTCATCCTTTATTTCAACCCTTCTGTCTCCTTAGGCTTACAATGTATCTGTCATTTTGTTCCACCTGTTCTGGGTTCTTTTCCACTCTTTTCTTATCTTATTCGTATTGAAAGAGTCTTTTGTTAGGCTGGGCACGGTGGCTCATGACTATAATCCCAGCACTTTGGGAGGCCGAGGCAGGAGATCACCTGAGGTCAGGACTTCAGTACCAGCCTGGTCAACATGGTGAAACCCTGTCTCTACCAAATATACGAAAATTAGCTGGGAGTGGTGGAGGGCGCCTGGAATTCCAGCTACTCAGGAGGCTGAGGCAGGGAGAATTGCTTGAACCCAGGAGGCAGAGGTTGCAGTTAGCCAAGATCGCACCACTGCACTCCAGCCTGGGTGACAGAGCAAGACTCTGTCTCAAAAAAAATAAATAAATAAAAAGAGTCTTTTGTTTTATTTTACCATCACATAATACATCCATGTAAAAGAATCTTTTTATTTCATTTTTCTCTGTATTAGTTTGAAAGTTATACACTCTTTTTCTCTTCTTTTGGAAATGACAGAATATAACTTGGACTTACCTAGATCTAATGTCAACTGTTACTTATTCCCTTCTCCCAGTCAATGCAAGAAGCCCAGGACATTTATTTCCATTTACCCTCTCCATTCTTTTTTTTTTTTTTAAGTTCTGGGGTACATGTACAGGATGTACAGGTTTATTATATAGGTAAATGTGTGCCATGGTGGTTTGCTGCACCTATCAACCAATCACCTGGGTATTAAGCCTGTCATGTATTCGCTATTTTTCCTGATGCTCTGCCCCCAGACAGGCCCCAGTGTGTGTTGTTCCAATCAACATCATTGACATTAGAGGACTGCAAATCAAAACCACAATGAGATACCATCTCACACCAGTCAGAATGCTGATTATTAGAAAGTCAAGAAACAACAGATGCTGGTGAAGTTGCAGAGTAATAGGAACGATTTTACAATGTTGTTAGGAGTGTAAATTAGTTCAACCATTGTGGAAGGCAGTGTGGTGATTCCTCAAAGATTTAGAACCAGAAATATCATTTGACCCAACAATCCCATTACTGA
Organism: Papio anubis; assembly: GCF_008728515.1. NCBI lineage: Eukaryota > Metazoa > Chordata > Mammalia > Primates > Cercopithecidae > Papio > Papio anubis. Next base: position 6,360,801 of record NC_044988.1, on the reverse strand, counting down.
GTACCTACCCAAAGGAATATATATCATTCTATTATAAAGATACATGCATACGTATGTTCACTGCAGCACTGTTAACAATAGCAAAGACATGGAATCAACCCAAATGCCCATCAATGATAGACTGGATAAAGAAAAGGTGGTACATATACACCATGCAAACTATGCAGCCATAGAAAAGGAACAAGATCATGTCCTTTGCAGGACATGGATGAAGCTGGAAACCATTATCCTCAGCAAACTAATGCAGGAATAGAAAACCAAACACTACATGTTCTCACTTTTAAGTGGGAGCTGAACAATGAGAACACGTGGACATACGGAGGGGAACAATAGCCCCTCCATCCTTACAAGTTATTTTTGCTGTATTTTTAAATTTTTCACCATGTAAGACATTATGATGAATGTTTACGAAGTCAGTGTTATTTTAGATTTACCCACATATTTGCCATTTTCATTGCTCTTCATTATTCCCTGCATCTTTGACTTTCCACTTGGCATTGTTTTCCTTCCCCTAAAAACCACAGTGTGAACATCCTTTGGTGTAGGTCTCTTGTTAGCTAACTCTCTTGATTTTGTTTGTTTGAAAATGTCTTTACTTTACCTCCATTCTTGCAGGATCTTTTCACATGTGTCAGTTGTGTTCCCTCATCTCATTAAAGTAATCATGCCAGTGTCTTCCATCTCCATTGTTGCTGTTGAAATGTCACCTCTCAGGAAAAGTGTTTCCCAGCTGCTGGGAATCCAATGGGAAGACAGCTCTCAGCCATCAGGACTCTCTAGAGACTTGGTTCAGCTGAAGAAACTGCTTGGCCCAAAGTCATGCCTCTTTCCAGGGGCAGGCCACATTCACTAACTGATCAGTACAGGGAACTAGAAACTCAGCTTTTTCACTCCAGCTCAGGACAACTCCACAGGGCATTCCCAGGTACAGAGACTTCTGTGGGGTCAACTAAAGCCTTCATTGCAGCTGTGTTGCAACTCAGTTTCTCCCTCTGCCCAATCCTGCTTCCTAGCTCTTTTCTGCAGGAGTTGATCTCACCAGCTCTTCCTAATAAACCTCCGACATGGCCCCTCCCAGATTCAGCCTACCAGGGATCCCAAACTATGACAATTATTAGAAGTGGTCCAAAAATATAGGCACTGGGGTGGCACCCACGGGGGCTGGGGTGGATCAGCCCCTGCCTACCTGGCAATGAAGGCCCATCACTCGTGGTAGGTAGAGCACAGACAGTGCTGCATAGGAAGCAGTGCAGCCGTTAAAGCTTCCATTGGTGGTGTCATAGAGAGATGAAGTGCATTAACTCATATGCTATGCCAAGGGTTTGGGAAAAGTGGGGGAAATACTAACCATAAAGAAAAGGGGATTGGTTGGCTATTGCTAAACTTGATTGACCTTTGGGAAAGAAAAAGGAAAGCTGGGATAAATCAATTAGCAACTAACAGCAAGAATGAATGCAGAAGGCTTCTTTGGTCATGAATAGAGAAATTCTCACCTCCTGCACTGAAAAGGAAGAGAGGGTTGAGTGCCAGGGTCAAACCTCCCTGGAGAGTGGCAGAACTCCAAATGAGGTGGATTCCCACCAAGGTGACAGTGTTATGTCAAGGTGAGGCCATGGCTGGGAAAGAACGGGACCCCGGCATAGAGGATGGGGCCATCTGGATTAATGCTTCCTAAAATATCGAATCTCCAGATTCCCCTGAATCTCTAAGCTTGCACACAGGAACCTCCTGCCTACCCTTTGTTGAAGATGACTCAGGGTCCTCTTCTCCTGACACCTGTGCCTCCCTCAGGACCTGCCTCTGTCTCCCTTCCTGGATTCCAGACCAGTAAGTAGGTTAAATCTCAACAAAAACCAGCCTGGAATTGCTGGGCCTGAAAGGGGAGGAAGGCAACTGTACCCTAAAGAAACCAGAGGATCTAGCAGCAGGTGCTGCCTGGAGCTATAAGAACGCACCTGAAACTGGAGGGTGCTTAGTCAAGGGAGCCAGAGCAGAAGGTTGAATAAGAGAGGGTTATTTGAGTTAGTTAGTTCCCCAATAACTCTCTTTTGATGTCTAATCTCTTGGCATCTGCTTCTTAGAGGACCCAAACTCAACACAGAACTGCGTCAAAGTTCCACTTCTTCCTCTGCCACCCCTACTGGTCCCCTCCCCTTCCATGGCTGTTGATCCCAAGAGCACTCCTCCTACGTCTCTTGATGCTCCTCTCCCTCCTGGGCCTACTTCCTGGGGAGCCAGTCTCTGATGGCCACCTTGCAAAGGTCTTTGTTTCTATACTGTCTGGACTGTCTCCATCCTGCTTTCTCATTCTTTCCTAAGCTTTCACAGCTTACCTTAAATCTTCTTCTGTTGTATTATTGTCTCTTCTTTGATGCCTTACAGATCTCTTCTGAGTTCTTATTTCAATGTGATTATGCTTCCTTTGATTTCCTTGAGTTCATGGAGAAATGTTAATTCACATTTTCTTTTACTTCTGATGTACCTTATTCCTCTGTCTTTGTTGTTGTCATTGTTCTCTTTTTGGAGGATTATTGTTCATGTTAATGAGGATTTGCTAAGAACTGTGTAGGGAAGGGAACTGTATTATCAAGCTTGAGGTGGAGCAGTCTCTTGAACTCAGGCATTCTGGAAGGACTTTCTTGTGGATGCAGCGCCCTCTGTGCAAAGACCCGGTGTCTGCTCATTAATCTCAATGGGCCATTCCAAGGAAAGCAGGCCCATGTGGTTTGTAGCAAAGCCTGGATGTTCAAGTATATTTGGGGTAATAAAGCAGCTCATACTAAGCTGACTGCCACATGCTTTGCAGAAATTCTAGGCATCTTGATGATTTTCCCCCAGCCTAGCTCATCCGAAGTGCCAGGTGTGGACACCCTAGCCAGGACCCTTGATTGCACCCCTCAGGGTTGTGCTACCCTTTTATGGGAAACTGTCAGCTGGAAATGACCTGTGGGGTTGCGTATGCTTCGTGGTGTTACGTCTCAGTGTGATCCAAAATGTATTGTCTTTTGCAGTTATTATTATTATTATTATATATTTTTTTGAGACGGAGTCTCGCTGTGTCGCCCAGGCTGGAGTGCGGTGGCGCGATCTTGGCTCACTGCAAGCTCCGCCTCCCGGGTTCACGCCATTCTCCCGCCTCAGCCTCCGAGTAGCTGGGACTACAGGCGCCCGCCACCTCGCCCGGCTAGTTTTTTGTATTTTTAGTAGAGACGGGGTTTCACCATGTTAGCCAGGATGGTCTCGATCTCCTGACCTCGTGATCCACCCGCCTCGGCCTCCCAAAGTGCTGGGATTACAGGCTTGAGCCACCGCGCCCGGCCTGCAGTTATTATTTTTAACTTATGGTTTTGCATGTATTTGCAATGAAATTGGTTTCTTCTCCTCTATTGCTCATTCTTTTTGTCATTTTAAGTTGGCCAATGGGGAAGGAAGTGAATCTGGATTAGAATCCTAAAATAATTTTTTTTTTTTGAGACAGGATCTCAGTCTCTCTGTCACCCAGGCTAGAGTGCAGTGGTGCGATCTTGACTTACTGCAACCTCTGCCTCCTGGGCTCAAGCAGTCCTCCAACCTCAGTCTCCCGAGTAGCTGGAACCAAAAGTGTGCACCACCATGCCGGACTAATTTTTTTTTTTTTTTTTTTTGGGGGGGGGTAGAGAAAAGTTTTCGCCACATTGTCCAGGCTGGTCTTGAACTCCTGAGCTCAAGTGATCTGCTCACCTCAGCCTCCCAAAGTGCTGGGATTGCAGGTGTGAGCCACCATGCCCAGCCTACATCTTATTCTTTTAAAAAATCCAATTTACTTTAACACCTTAACCACATAGTTGTGTATTTAAAATATGTTAATTAGTAAGATATTAGCAACCCACATCACAAGAGACACAGAATAAAGAGAAAGGTACTGAAAGCATGAAAAAAGGTACTTAAATCATATAAACACAGACATCTTTCTTTAAATCATGAGTTAGAAAATTAGATGTGAAAAAGAAAAAAGACTAGTTTGGGATTGCTTCAGAGACACAAAACTAGTTAAAAACACACAGGTCCCAGCCATGTTCATAGTGTTCTCCGTTGCTCATAAAAACTGCCTTCAAGAAGTGGTGATGATGTAGTTCTGGGGGAGAAGCAGCCGATGCGATGGTAAGCAGACTCCCCCACGTATGAAGTCATCTGCATTGCGTGGCTGGATGAACATCTGCCACATAAACTCTGCGTTGGTTGCAGTGTGCCACAAACACATTCTTTGTTTCTTCTCTGACCCCAGCTCTCATTTTGTGAGGTGAAGATTGGTTGACATAATGAGAACTTTCTGAAGTAATTTCACTGAGGACGTTTAAAACAACGTCTTTGCAAGCGATGTCATAGACTCCAGTGTCTTTGTCTGGCATGTGCTGTTGCTGCAACATGATTCACAGTGGATGGCGGGGGAGGAGCTGCAGGCGGCAGAGAGTAATCAAGCACTCATTTACGTGCCTCCTTCCTTTCGTCTTATCAAGCAGCTAAATGCCAGCTCAGAAGCAGCCCACGCCACAGTCGTTTTCTGGACTTTCACTATTAAAATGTCCACTTACAGAGGAAGAAAAAAGACAGTGACTCAAATCAGACTCAATGCCTGGTTTATAAATTAAGAAACAGCTATTTTGGCCCCCCAAAAAGAAAACTACTTCTCCTTTCTCTTTTTTCAGAAATGCAAACTATGAGTTTTATGAAAATTACAATCTCATTCTATGAAAGGGTAGTTAATTCCATTATGTCTTTCAAACCCATTGGCAAAACATGTAAAAAGAATTGAGGTTAAAGTGGGAAAAGTCTTACCCAGTTCTGGATTTTAAAGCAATCACAAATTAATACAATGTGAACTAAAGAAGAGCCCAAAGCTTTCAGTTCTAAGGAATTAGAGAATCTTTCTGTTTCAACTGAAGTGAAAGCATGTGCCAATGATGAACCTCCAGCTGCAGAGGTGACAGTCTTTCCTTGTTCAATCCCTGAATTTACCTTATATAGCAGGTGAACAGCCACCCAAAGATACCAGGTCCTAGTCCCTGGACCCAGTAAATGCTACCTCATAAAGAAAAGGGTCTTGGCAGATGTGGTTAAGAATCTTGACATGAGGAGGTTATCCTGGATTATCTGGATGGGCTGTAAATGCCATCACGAGTGTTGTAAAAGACAGGGAGATGACACACGCAGAAGAGAAGGCCATGTGAAGACAGAGGTAGAGATTGCGGTGATCTGGCCACAAGCAAAGGAATGCAAGCAGCACCACAAATTGGCAGGAAAACCTTGATTTCAGCCTACTGAAACTGAGACCAGGCTGGTCTTGAACTCTTGACCTCAAGTGATCAGCCGGCCTCAGCCTCCCAAAGTGCTGGGATTACAGGTGTAAGCCACCGCGCCCATCCCATTTCTGTTGTCTTAAGCCACCAGGTTTGTGGTAATTTGCCATGGTAACAGCAGGACATTAATACACCTATTTCTATGGAAATATGGCATGGCTTTATTCAATCCTCTCTTATCACTTAATTAAATCATGGATATCCCAAAAACCAAAGTACAAAACTTAAATCAAGTATTTCCTAGAATCTGCCGATTTAACATTGAAAATTTTCTTTCACTGAGTGCATATAAAAACCAGCCTGGGATGATATTGTGCCAGTGTCAGTTTCCTGGTTTGATCATGTACTCTAGTTATGCAAGTTGCCGCTATTGGAGGATGCTGGGAAAGTGTACCCAGGCCTTTTCTGTACTGTTTTTGGATCTTCTCAGGAGTCTATACTCATTTCAAAATAAGAAGTTAAAATAAAACCCTTTTCTTTGGCCTGTCTTTTGTTTCTTCACCTTTTATACTGGACCCTGATTGATTGTTGGTAGCTTCAGAGTTGAGCAAGTGAAAAACGAAACAGTTCCTTTGCTTTTCAGGAAAAAATTCTTCACACCAGTGGTTTATGAAGTGCTAGAAGATTTCATATTCAAGTTTCCCAGAAACAAAAGCAGAAGGTGGACAGATAGAGGATGCTGGCTGCTGTGCAAGCACGTGCCAGGCATGGGGCATGACGTGCCCACTCTGCGCTCTGCCAGCTCTGATAGTGTGGTGGTGAATCAGGCTGTGATGTTCAAAGCTGGAAGCTGGTGCAGCAGAACGAAGCAAGTCCCACTGAGAGGTGAAGCCAGTTGGACTTCCTGGGTCAGGTGGGGACTTGGAGAGCTTTCTGTTTTACGTGAGGATTGTAAAATGCACCAATCTGCACTTTGTAAAAACGCACCAATCAGTGCTCTATAGCTAGCAAGAGGTTTGTAAAATGCACCAATCAGCACTCTGTAAAAATGCACCAATCAGTGCCCTGTAGCTAGCTAGAGGTTTATAAAATGCACCAATCAGTGCTCTGTAAAATGGACCAATCAGCACTCTGTAAAATGGACCAATCAGCAGGACATGGGTGGGACAAATAAGGGAATAAAAACTGGCCACTCCAGCCAGCCACAAGGAGCTGCTCAGGTCGTCTTCCAGGTTGTGGAAGCTGTGTTCTTTCACTTTTCACAGTAAATCTTGCTGCTGCTCGCTCTTTGGGTCCATGCCATCTTTAAAAGCTGTAACACTCACTGTGAAGGTCCGTGGCTGAGACCATGAACCCACCAGGAAGGAACCAACGCTGGACACACCACTCCAGGATGTCCTGGCCTTTCTGTCTAGGATGACAAGCACCATTCCTGGGAGTGACAGTGAAAAGGTCTAGGGAGAGGATCATCAGAGCCCTCAGGGGGAGAGGCGTTTCTTTCCTACACCAGATACTAGCTAGATAACAAAAGAAATTCTAGTATTGCCAGTTCCCAAGAGCACAATAAACCAAACGGTGGTATTCCTTAACTTTACAGGGGTCAGGTATACATGAAAATAATTTATTGTCCCTTTTCTTTTTGCCTTCCAACTATGCCTATGTTCAGCCAAGAAGCTCAGTGCCTGTGTGACCCCTTAGAATTTAGACAGACTTATTTGGAGAGATCACTGCATCCTAGACACCAGGTGCCGTAAAGTAACTCAATGTTTCTTTTCGTGGTACATTTTCAGTTACTATGCTCATTCATTCAACAAGTATTTGCCATATTCCAGACACAGTTTTGACTTTTCAGCACCTGGGATACATCAGTGAACAAAACTGACAAAGAATCCTGCCCTTTGGAGCATATATTCAAGTAGAGAGGAACAAACAAAAACAATAAGCTTAAGAAATAAGAATTACAGTTTAATATAAGGTAGAAAGAGAAGGGAATATTGAAAAGACAAGATTTGAACAGATCTTAAAGACGGTGAATGAGCGAGTGTGAGTATCTAGGAGGCATACAGCAAATAGAAAAGCCAGTGGAATGGCCTGCAGAAGGCAGTGTGTTCAAGAAAGAGCAGAGACTCAGGATCTGAAGCCTGCAAGAGGAGATGGGATCTTTTGCGTAAGTGGAAAAACTGATTCTAGGTAGAAGCACTAGTTCTCAAACTTTAGGGCACATCAGGAAAACAGGGAGGGCTTGTTAAAGTACAGATTCCTGGGGGCAGCGCTTCCACAGTGCTGGGGTCAGGAGCTTGGCAAGTCCTTTCTCCGAGAAGAAACAATGCAACTGGAAAACATTGATTAAAAAACCACCATTTAAGACTCTTAAGAATCAACCAGAGGCATTCCACAGGTTAAAAAAGGTTGATGGAGAAAACTGCGGGATCTCAGGTAGTCGTGGCCCTTTTCTTGGGGCTGGTTCCACCCCCACTGTCAGCTCTGTCAGTACAGTATTTCTATCAGGGAATGAAAACCATAAGCTTTGCTACCAGAGGGTGATAACTTGATTTGGAGTGGAGAGTGGGAAGAACCCCATTCCCTTGGAAGTTATTGGAAACAGTAGTAAGCCCAGTGGCAAAGGAACAAGGAAGAACATTGCCGTAAGCCTGAGGCTTGATTCCAGTAGGGACCAGCTGACCTGCAGACTAGCCAGAAATGTAACCAGGAAATCAAGGGAATGAGATAGCCATAGTGGACCTTGGTAAGCTCCCACATTTCTGTCAGTTTGAGGCTGTGCATACATGCAAGGCTGTGTGCACATTCAGAAGAGACCAGAGAGGACCCCAGCAATCCACACATCTCTGGCTTAACCTGAGGCTATACATACCCAGAGAGGCGATACAACAGGCCTGGGTGGAAAGTAAGAGCTGGGACAAATTGATAAATGAGCTGAACTTTAAATGAGTTTCCCAGCCACAAACAGAGCTATTGGCACAGAAAGGAAGCCCTACTCATGTAAGGTGTTTGATCATAATCCCTGACCATCACTGACTAACCTCTAAGGTATACTAATACAAAGTGACCCATGGATACCAGCCATATAAATGAAAAGAATAAAAATATAAGGAAGGAAGGAAGGAAGGAGACAGGAAAGGAAGAAAAGAAAGGAAGAAAGGAAGGAAGGAAAAGAAGAAAGAAAGAAAAAAGGAAGGAAGGAAAGAAAGAAAGAGGAAGGAAGGAAGGAGATAGGAAAGGAAGAAAAGGAAGGAAGGAAGGAAAAGAAGAAAGAAAGAAGAAAAAAGGAAGGAAGGAAAGAAAGAAAAAGAAAGAAAGAAATGAAGGAAGGAAGAAAGAGAAAGAGGAAGGAAGGAAGGAAAGAAAGAAAAAGACAAGACAGAATGAACTAGGGACATCAACGAGGATACACCACAGAATTAGTTTAGGCAAATTATCAAAACAGACAAGCAAAAAAAGATTAACAACAACAACTCTGAGGTGGGGTGGGGGAGAATAAAAATTTCTACAATATATTATCAAAGATGTTTAGTTTTCAATAAAAACTTAGGAGACATACTTTAAAAAACAGGAAAGTATGACTTACATGCATGAAAATGAGCAATTCATAGAAACGGCCTCTGAGGAGGCCCAAATGCTGAACTTCACAGACAAGGAATATGAGAAGCTATAAACAGAAAAAATGGGATCAGAGCCCATAAACAGAAAAAATGAAGAGAGCTTCGGAGACCCATGAGATACAAGAAGTGCATGCACTTGCGCGCGCGCTCTCTGTTTCATTTTTATTCTTCTTTTAATTTATGCGGCTGACTTTCTATGGGTCACTTTGTATCAGTATACCTTAGCGGTTAGCCAATGATGGTCAGGGGTTATGATCAAACACCTTAAATGAATAAGGCTTCCTTTCTTTGCCAATAGGTCTGTCTGTGGACTGGGGAACTCCTTTCAAGTTCCACTCATTTACAAATTTGTCCTGGCTCTTACTTTCCACCCAGGCCTCTCATGTCCCTTCCCGAGTGTAATAGAACTCCCTAGAAGGAGAGGAGAGAGAGAAAGGGGAAGAAAAAATATTTGAAGAGAGACCAAAAAAAAAAATCCAAAATTGGAATTTAAAAAGTATAATCTCCAGATTCAAGAAGTTCAACTCCAAGAAGAATAAACACAAAGAGACTCACATCTAAATATTTCATGGTCAGACTATTGAAAGACAAGAAAATGTCTTGAAAGCAAAAAGATAAAAATGATTAATCATAAAAAGAAAATCAATGTAATTAAAAGGTGATTCAAATAATAAAAGTCACAAAGCAACGGAACATTTTACTTAAAATGCTGAAAGAAAGAAGGAAAAAAACCCACCAATTAAGAAGTCAATATCCAGAAAAGTTGTCCTTAAAAATTAAGGCAAAATAAAGTCACTCCCAAATGATCAAAGGCTAAGAGAATTCATCACTAGCAAACATGTCTTATAAGAAATATTAAAGAATCCTTCAGGCTGAAAGGGAATAACATTAGACAATAACTAAAATCCACAAACACACCAAAAAAGCATTGGGAAAGGTAAATATATTGGAGGTGTGACAGGCAATAAATATTTTTCTCTTTTCTCTTGTCTAATTTAAAATGTGTAAGATTGTTTAAAAGTATAATTATAAAACTATATTGTCGAGCTTATAGAAAAATATCATTTATATGACAATACCACAAAGGAACTATATTGGAACAAAGTTTATTTATGAATGGATATGACTCTGGAGTAGATTGTAATTAGTTAAGATATATGTTGCAAAATTGAGAACACCCACTCAGAAAATAATTTAACAAAAAAGAAAATAAATGATACACTAGAAAATATTAATCTAACAAAAAAGAAGACAGCAAAAGAGGAAGCAAAAAAGAAAAAAGACCCGAACCATACACAAAACAAATGGAAAAACTGAAGACATAATTTTAATTACACTAAAAATTACATTAAATGTGAATGATTTAAAAAGTCCAATCAGAAGACAGAGATTATCAGACTACATTTTAAAAAATACAAAGTCCAGCTCTATGCTGTTTACAAGAGATATACCATAGATTCAAAAATACAGTTTCAGAGTAAAACGGAGGAAAAGTTACATCATGCCAACAGTGAAATATAAGAGAGCCAGAGTAGCTATACTAAGACAAGATAGATTTTAAGAAGAAAGCGTTATTCGAGACGACAAGGAAAATTTCATAGTGATAAAAGGGTCAAGGTACCAGAACGACACATTTTTAACAACAGAGTCACAAAATATGTGACGTAAAACCTGACAAAATTTAAAGAAAAAAATTAATGTTTCAAAATAGTCCAAGATTTTAATAATCCTATCTCAGAAGTTGACTTAAAACTGTATATGAAATCAGCAAGGATATAGAAGACTTCAATAGTACTATCAACCAACGTGTCATAACTGGCATATATAGAACACTTCATCCAACAACATCAGAATACACATTTTTTCAAGTGTGTATGGACCTTCTCCAAGACACACTATGCTAGGCCATAAAATGACTGTCAGTAAATTTTTAAGACTTGAAATAATGTAAAGTATGTTCTCCAGCCACAAGACATTAAATTAGAAATCAAGAACAAAAAGAAATTTGGAAAATCCCCCAATACTTGGATTAAATAGTGCATTTCTAAAATAACTGTGGGTCAAAAAAGAAATCACAGGGGATATTAGAAAATATTTTGAATGAAAATGGAAACACATAAATATATGAAGATCTATGGGATTCAAATAAAACAGAGATTAGAGTGTAATTCATTGTTTTAAGAACCTATATAACAAAAGAAGAAATATCTTAATAACCTAAGCTACCACCTTAAGAAACTAAAAAAAGAGCAAATTAAATACAAAGCTAGCAGAAAAACAAATAATAAAGATTAGAGTGAAATATTGTATGATTTTATGTTTGTGAAATGTCAAGGCAAGAGAGGTAGGAAGTAGATTAGTGATTACCTAGGGTGGAAGGGAGGGGGTTTGTGGGCATTAACAGTAAAAGTACATGAGGAATCTTTTTGGAGTGATGAAAATGTCTAAAACTGATTTTTAATAACGATTTACTGTATTAGAGCTCTCCAGGGAAACAGAACCCCAGGGAAAATACAGAGACAGAAATGGAAAGTGGGGAAGAGATTATTATAAGGAGTTGACTCATGTGATTATGGAGACAGAGGAGTTCCAAGATCTGCCGTTGGCAAGCTAGAGAGTCAGTGATGTAGTTCTGGTCCAAGTCTGAGGGCTTGAGAACCAGGAAGACTACTGGTATACATTACAGCCTGAAAGCATGCAGGCTCAAGACATAAGAAAAGATAATGTTTCAGTTTGAGTCCAGAGGCAGGAAAAGATGAATGTTCCAGCTCAGTCAGACAGGCAGCAGTTCTCTCTTACTCAGGCTTTTTATTCTGCTCAGGTCTTCAATTGATTGGACGAGGCCCACACACATTAGGGGGGCAATCCACTCTACTCAGTCTACTACTTAAAATGTTAATTATAAAAAATCCTACTCTCTTGGACACATCCAGAATAATGTTTGACAATGTGACTTGGCACCTCATAGTCCAGTCAAGTTGACACATAAAATTAACCAAAATAAGGATGCCTGCTTCTCCCACTTCTATTCAGCATAAATATTAAAGTTCTAGTTAAACCATTTAGGCAAGAAAAAGGAATCACAATTGCACAACGCGGTAAAAGTACTAAAACCCATTGAATTGTACACTTGAAATTTGTGATTTATATAATGTGCCTCAACAAAGTTATTAATAAAATAGAAAGAAAGAAAACAATAAAGAAAATCAGTACAGTAAAGAGTTCTTTGGAGAAATCAAATAAATATACAAATTTGCAAGATCGACAAGGGAAAAAGAGAGAAGACACAAATTACCAAAATCAAGAATGAAAGATGAGGCATTTTTTCCTGCTGTGATAGGCTGAATAATGCCCCACCATCAAGATACCTACATGCCCTGTAGTCCCAGCACTTTGGCAGGTCGAGGCTGGCAGATCACTTGAGGTCAGGAGTTTAAGACCAGCCTGGCTAACATGGTGAAACCCTGTCTCTACTAAAAATACAAAAATTAGCTGGGCATGGTGGTGGGTGCCTGTAATCCCAGGTACTCGGGAGGCTGAGGCAAGAGAATTGCTTGAACCTGGTAGGCAGAGGTTGCAGTGAGCTGAGATCACGCCACTGCACTCCAGCCTTGGCAACAGAGTGAGACTCCATCTCAAAAAAAAAAAAAAAAAAAAAAAAGATATCTACATCCTAATCACTAAAATCTGTGAACATTATCTTTATGGCAAAAGAGGATATGTAGATATAATTAAATTAAGAATCTTGAGATTAGGAAATGGTCTTGAATTTTATCGATGGGCCCTAAACGTAGTCACAAGTGACCTTATCATGAAGGAGGCAAGAAGGTCAAAGATGGAAGAAGGAAATTGAAGCAAAAGATTGAAGTGACACCCTTTGATGACGGAGGAAGGGATTACAAACCAAGAGATACAAGTGGCTTCTAGAAATTTGGAAAGAAAAGGTAACGGATTCTCCTCTGGAGCCGCCACAAGAAATACTGGCCTTCTGACACCTTGATTTTATATTTCTGACCTTTAGAACTGTGAGAAAATAAATATGTGTTGTTGTAAGCCACCAAGTTTATAGTAATTTGTTATAGCAACAGTGGGAAACTAAAATACCCATCCTAGAAAAATCGGGATCATAAGGTAATAGTATATGCTATTTTTTTGCTAAAAATTGGACAACTTAGATGAAAGCCACAAATGACCAAGACTGACTCAAGAAAAGATACTAAACTTAAATAATGTATGGAAGTAAAAACTTGTGCTAGTAACTGTGATATTATGATACCTATGTGTTGGTTTGCATTCGTGGTTCCTAGTGCGTAACTCTCAAAACCCTTGTTACAATGTCAGGGTGCTTTTGGCCTCATAAGCGGGCCTCAGAAAACATAATCTCTCTCTCTGACTTTCTCCTGCTCTCCTTTCATCTGCCCCTTTTTCTCTTCAAGACAGAAATCTTCCCCCACCTTTCTATCTTGGAGCTGGCCATCAGTTCTCTGACCTGCCTTCTGATTGTGGGTCCTAAGACCCCCACCTTAGAAGGATCCTGCCCCATACCCAGAAGGACGGAATGCTACACAGGGAGGTCAAGAAGAATCTGAACAGATAGGCTTTGTCAGGTTTTCTAATTCAGTTCGTTAGTATTAGATCGTACCCTTTTTGTCCAGTCACATTTCTACACAGAAGCAGAGACGTTATGTGCAATTTTCTAATCTATCTGCAAGCTGTTCAAGGGACTGGTTTTAATCTCACCTGACTGAGAGTTCAGATAGGAAGAAGCAGTGTAGCTCAGATCTCATGCTTGCAAAGGCCACACAAAGCAGTGGCGTGTGTCATGGCACGTGAAAGTTGTAGGAGAATTTGCAGACCTATGGATGCCTAATTTCTAAGAAATTAGAAGCAGAAGAATACAATAGAATATCTAAGGGACATTGAAAAAAAGGCACAAACACACACCAGCCCAGATAGGACACATGCCCAGAAAAGAAATTAAGCCTTTACCCCAGGCTGTTACCAAGGCTCAGAATGTGCCCTGCTAATGAGCGTAGGTCTTCTCTGCCAGTTTGCAAATATTGAGAGAGGTGGTTGGGTTTTCAATTCTCAAAAAAAGATCACAAGACATACAAAAAAACAGAAAACCATATCTTATTCAAAGAACCTAAATAAATCTCCAAAAATGATCCCTGATGAAACACATATTGAATTTACTAGACAAAGACTTTAAAACATCTGTCTTAAATATGGCCATAGAGTTAAAGGAAAGCATGGATAAAGAACTGAAAGAACTCGGGAAAATGATACGTAAACAAAATGAGAATATCAACAAAGAGACAGAAATTATTTTAAAAACCAACAGAAATTTTAGAGCTAAAAATACAGCATAACACTGGCACCAAAGGCAAAGACATTACAGAAAAAGAGAAGAATATAGATCTATATTCTTTATGAATATTGATGCAAAAACTTTCAACATATACTCACAAGCTGAATTTAACAATATATCAAAAGATTATACATGATGATCAAATGAGATTTATTCCTGGAATGCATGGCTAATTCAACATACGAAAAACAATAAATGTAATACACCACATGAACAAAGTAAAGGATAAAAAAGCACATGACCATTTTAAATACTGCAGTAAAAGCACTTGACAAAATTCAACACTCTTGCATGATAAAAGCAGTCAAACTAGGAATACAAAGAATGTACAACAAAATATAGGCAATATGTGAAAATTCTACAGATAGCATCATACTTAGATGAAAGAATTAAAGTTTTTCATTTAAGACAAGGAACAAAATAAGGATGCCTGCTTCTTCCACCTCTACTCAACATAAAGTTCTAGTTAGATCATTTAGGAAAGATAAAGGAATAGAAAATATTCAAATTGGAAGGAAAGAAATAAAATTATCCCTGCTCACAGAAAATATGAACTTATGTGTAGAAAACCCTAAAGATTTTATACACAGAGACAAAAATGCTATAATAGAATTAATAAACGAATTCAGCAAAGCTGCAAGACACAAAACCAACATGCAAAAATCATTTGTGTTTCTGCACACTAACATTGATAAATCTGAGAGGGAAATTTAAAAAAGAATTCCATTTAAAATAGCATCAGAAAGAAAAACAATACTTAGAGGAATAGACTTAACTAAGCTGTGAAAGGCTTGTGCATTGAAAACTACAAAATGTTGCTGAAAGGAATAAAAGAAAACACAAAAAAATGAAAAGACATCCTGCATTCATGGATGGAAAGGCTTACTATTGTTAAGATGTCAATGCTACCCAAAGTGATCTCCAGATTCAAATCAATTCCTATCAACATCCCAACAAATTTTTTTTTTTTTGGCATAAATAGAACAGTCCATTCTAAAATTTACATGTAATCTTAATAGCCAAATAGCTACAATAATATTGAAAATGGAGAAAAAAATGTTGAAAGTCTCACACTTTTGTATTTCAAAACTTGCCACAAAGCTGTAGTAATCAATGTGATACTGTCAAAACCCAGTCACATAAACCAATGGAATAAAATAGAGGGTCCAGAAATAAGCCCTCACATGTATACTTTGACAAGGATGCTAAGACCATGCAAGAGGGAAAAGATAGGACTTTCAACAAACGGTCCTGGAAAACTGGATATTCACATGCAAGGAATTAAGTTGAACCCTTACATTACACTATCTACAGAAATTAACCCAAAATGGAACAGAGACCTTAACATAGAGCTAAATTAGAAAACTCATTGGGAAAAAACCTGCATGACATTGGACTTGGAAATAATTTATTGGATATGACATCAAAGCAAAGCAATAAAAATCAGATTAATTGCATTTCATCAAAATTAAAAACTTCTGTGCATCAAAGAACACATCGACAAAGTGTAAAGACAACCCACAGAATGGGGGAAAATATCTGCAAATCATTTATCTGATAAGGAATTGATATGCAGAATATATAAAGAACTCCTACAACACAACAACAAAAAGACAGACAAGTCAGGAATAGTGGCACATGTCTGTAGTCCTAGCTACTTGAGATGAGAGGATTGTTTGAGCCCAGGAGTTCAAGGCCACCCTGGGCAACACAGTGAAATCCTATCCTTAAAAAAAGACAAATTACCCAATATGGAAAAGAGCTTGAATGACTATTTTTCCAAAAAAGATATTCTAATGGCCAATAAGCATATGAAAAGAAAACCACAATGAGATGCCATTTCTCACCTATTAGGATGGCCACTATAAAAAGAACAAGAGAAAATAGCAAGTGTCGGTGAAGATGTGGGGAAATTGAAACCCTGCGGAGAAAGCATGGCAGTTCCTCAAAAAGTTAAACGTAGTATTAGCACATGATCCAGTAATTCCACTTCTGGTGTGTACTTAAAAAAACTAAAAGCAGGGACTCAAGCAGATATTTGTATGCACATGTTTACAGCAGCATTTTCCACAATAGCCAAGGATGGCAGTGACCCAGGTGTCCATTGACAGGTGAATGGATAGACAAAAAGTGGTCTATCCATAAAATGAATGTTATTCAGCCTTATAAAGGAAGGAAATTCTGACACGTGCTACAACACAGATGAACCTTGAGGACATTGAGCTGAATGAATAAGCCAGTCGCAAAGGGACAGATAGTGTATGATTTTGTATATACATGGTACCTCGATTAGTCTAATTCATTGAAACAGAAAGTAGAATGGTGGTTGCCAGGGGCTCGGGGAGAAGGGAAGTGTGGTTTAATGAGTATGAAATTTCATTTTGGGAAGATGAAATGTTTTTGAAATGGATGGTGGTGATGGTTACACAACAACGTGAATGTACTTAATGCCACAGGAACATACACTTAAAAATGGCTAAAATGGTAAATTGTATGTTCTCTACATTTTACAATTTTTTTAAAAAAGAGAAAAAAAATCTTTCCACAAAAACATATTCCAGAACCAGATGAACTTTGCAGGTGAATTCTGTCAAATAATATCAGTCCTTCACAAACTCTGAGAAAAGAGAAGAGAAATTTATTGTAGGAGGCCAGCATTATCCCAGTGACAGAGCTAGACAAAGACATCACAAGAAAAGAAACGTACAGAACAAAACCTCTAGTAAAGAGAGACAGCAAATTTCACAACGAAATATTAACCACTCAGCTGCACGTAAAAGGTATTATTTACCATGACCAGATAAGATTATCCCATAAATTCTTCACTCTGGAATCAGGAACAAGATAAGGATGTTCACTTTACCAGTGCTATTCAACTTAGTACTGGAAGTTCCAGCCACGATAATAAGGTTAAAACAAAACAAAAACAGAAGAGGGAAGTTAAAGATACCCAGACTGGCTGGGCGCAGTGGCTCACGCCTGTACTCCCAACACTTTGGGAGGCTGAGGCATGTGGATCATTTGAGGTCAGGAGTTTGAGACCAGCCTGACCAACATGGTGAAACCCTCTCTCTACTGAAAATACAAAAATTAGCCGCCCTTGGTGGCACATGCCTGTGATCCCAGCTACTCAGGAGGCTGAGGCATAGAATCACTTGAACCCGGTAGGCAGAGGCTGCAGTGAGCTGAGATTGCGCCATTGCACCGCAGTGTGGGTGGGTGACAGAACAGGTCTCCGTCTCAAAAAATAAAAAATAAAAAGATTTCTTGCTCTATTCATGATGGATGGTGTAAGGAAGATTGCTTGAATATGTAGACTTTGATTCTGGGGGTCCTGAACCAAAGATCACAACTGGTTAAAGAAAAAAAAAAACCACCCCAAGACCTCTAAATCTAAGGACGTCACTGCGATTAAACATATTATTTGGTATGATGTATAACAGTGCATCAAAGACTGTGAAGAAAGGAGCAGATAGGATTGGTAAAGTTCATAGTATAGCAAGGTTAAAAAGAAACAGTTAATTTGGGAATCTCAACTTAAACTTTTGACCTTTTGAAGTGAAGAAATGTTCACGCCCTGTCACTCACTGTCTGGTCGCCCCGTGTCATTGACCCGACCTTGGAGTGCTTGCGTGAAATAAAATGAGATTCCCTTTGCTCTGCCCCATTGTGAGTCACCAGGGTGCCTTGGGAGTGGCAGAGTCTGGTTGGAGCAAGTGAAGCGAGAGTGAGTCTGGAACACTGCTGTTGTCGGAAAGCAAAGATGCCACCACAGCCAGACCTGGGGGTGTGAAAATGGAAAAATGGTGACCATCCTGACAACAGGCTCCCAGTAGTGATGACTTGAGCATTAACAAGAAAGCAAAGATTTGGCCCATTGGAATCAGTTGAGTGTGTGGAAGGCCACAGTTCTTGCTATGGTGGGAGAAGGGGCAAATGACATCCAGCATGCCAGAGCAGAGGCTCTCCTCGTAGTGTATTCACGCATCAGTGCCTGGGTTTCTCCCCCAGTGTCAAAAAGGGACAAATTATACCACTGCTTTTTGCCTTTTTAAGAAAAGTGAAATGATTTGTTGAATTCAGTGCTTCTCAGTGTGGTTCATGGATCCCTGGGGTTCCACAAGGTCAAATATTTTTATAATACTACTAAGATGTGATTTGTTTTTCTCAGTCTCATCCTTTCATGAGTATACAGCAAAGATTTCCAGAGGCCACATGACCTGTGATATCACAACAGATTAAATGCAAGAGTAGATACGAAAATTCCACTCTGTGTGTACTTTAAATGCAGACATTTAAAAGTTTCACTAAACTGTAAACTAATGCCACCCTGTCTGGAATTTTTTTTTTTTTTGATGGAGTCTCACTCTGTCACCCAGGCTGGAGTGCAGTGGCATGATCTCGGCTCACTGCAACTTCCACCTCCTGGGTTCAAGCGATTCTCCTGCCTCGGTCTCCTGAGTAGCTGGGATTACAGGCACCCCACCACCATGCCTGGCTAATTTCTCTCTCTCTCTCTCTTTTTTTTTTTTTTTTTTGTATTTTTAGTAGAGACGGTGTTTTGCCATGTTGGCCAGGCTGGTCTCAAACTCCTGACCTCAGGTGATCCATCCGCCTCAGCCTCTCAAAATGTTGGGATTACAGGCATGAGCCACAGCACCTGGCCTGGAATTTTTTTTAACTTAAAATATGTTATTCGTACTAGCAAGCAATGGGTATATATTATTATTATTATTATTAAATAATTCAAGTGCATATCTTTTAATGTCTCCATTTTAATTTCTAGTATAGTAACTATCAGTAAACAAACAATAAACAAAGGCTTTTGGAGGCCCTCAATAGTTCTTAAGATCATAAAGGGATCCTGAGACCAAAAACTGTGAGAAACACTGGTTTGCTCTATTTTCTTCTTCTTGCCTTTCAAGTTCACGTACTTATTGCAGTGGGAGGGATGGGCATTTGCTGTTTCTGTCGCCGATGCAAGAAATGCCTTAAAAGAAAGAAAGGAAAATCAGCCCCACTTTAGAAGGGACTGCAGCCCCTTTGGAGGGCTGGGGAGGGGTGTTCCATGTATCTGGAAAATGCAAGGACCTGTAAGAACTAAGGAACGCTCTACAGTCATCGGGCACACTCACAGCTCGTCTCCAGAAAAGCAGGGAGGTCTAGGGGGACACGACTTCCCCCAGAACACCAAGGGTGGGTGAGGGGCTTCACAAAGCACTGACGGAATCCTTACTCCAACCAGATGACCACATCATCTATCTGGGAGCCTTCATGGGGACTAGGGGTCAGGCTGCAGGGCTCCCTGCTCTAAGTGGACAGTACAAGTACTTTTGCTTACCTTTAAGGGAGCTCGCATGCCTCCCCAGTGTCTGTTCAATTCTTCCCGTCCATCATAACACCTTTCAGTAACCACAGAGATTGACAAGCTCTATCACAGAGCAATTACAAACCACAACAGAACGTTGTCAGAAATGGACATGACTTTTATCAGCAGGCAGTCTTCTGACAGAACTTAATTACCCTATCCTTTAAAGCGTCTCTTCAAATCTTTCGGCTCCTGCATCCCGAAAGTGAGAAAAGCCTGTCCGGATAAGGAAATTTTCAGGAATGCCTTATTTAAACAACAGCGCCACTGACAGGAAGTGTTACGCCACAACTAACAATAGATGGTATTTGAAAAGAAAAAGTGCCCCAGAGAAGATCAGGCAAACTAGTAAACATCTGCAGGAAGTGAAGTGTCCTTTGTAGAGACTCATCTTGCTGTCAGGGAAGAGAGAGGTAAGATTTAGCAATGTTAGATAAGGGAAGGTATAGGAAGTCCAAACTTAGAACCTTCAAACTATTTTGGATTCTGAGAATGAGACAGTACTCAACATAAGTAAAATTTTCAGAAACTTAAAGTGGGCCAAGGAAAAGCAATTGATTGCTTACAGTGCACACCATGAATCCACAAAACTGAAATTTACCCTCGGATTCAGTGTATAGATTGGATACCAATAAGAGCCATTGGTTAACAGTCCTACTCAATGGCATAGATCTTCTAAGGGTGACCAATAAGATACCAATAAGAGCCATTGGTTAACAGTCCTACTCAATGGCATAGATCTTCTAAGAGTGACAGCATATGGGGAGGTCACTTTTAATGTTTCCGGAGTCTTTCTAAATCGATGGCAAGATGTTTTATTAGGAACTGGGTGTAGCCTAACCAGATATTCGGAAGAGCCCTCATCAGGCAGAGAGAGAGCATGTATAGGGTGGGGTCTGTAAGTGGGGAGTTCTGGGCAGGAGGGAGCGTTGGAGCCTCTTGTGTGCATGCGCTTTCTTTGCTGCTTGGTGCGCTATACACACACACACACACACACACACACACACACACACACACACATATATATATATATATAAAATATATTTTTTTATTTTTATTTTTATCTTTTTGGAGACAGAGTCTGGCTCTCTTGCCCAGGCTTGAGTGCAGTGATATGATGTCCACTCACTGCAACCTCCACCTCCCGGGCTCAAGTGATCGTCCTGCCTCAGCCTCTTGAGTAGCCAGGACTACAGGTGTGCACCACCATGCCCAGCTAATTTTTGTATTTTGGGTAGAGACAGGGTTTTGCTCTGTTGTTCTTGGAGCTCAAGCGATGCACCTGCTGCCCCTGCCTCGCAAAGAGCTGGGATTACACACGTGAGCCACCGCACCCAGCTGCTGGTACCCAATACTAGCATGGGATTTGGCTTGCAACAGGTGTTCAGTAGACACTTCATGAATGAGTGAGGATGGTGTTATTACCTTGGATCTTACCCTAAAAAGAAGAAATGGAAATCAGGAAACCGCTATGAGAAGGAGACTGGGGAGGAAGAAGGATACATTTAGCAACATTTTATTATTTTTCCAGGATCATCACACCCTGCAGGTGCTCTCCCAGAGTCTGGGATGTTCCACGCCCTTGGGGTTTAGTCCCTGTGGCTACTTTCTCGGTCTTCTTTGGTGCTCTGGGAAAGTTTTGTGAAGGACTTACTTCTATCTCTCTCTTTTAAATTGTTCTCTTTAAATGTTTTGAAAAGCAAAAAGTACTAGAAGTGGGCTTGAAAGGAACTTAATGCCAGTTAATGGACAACTCAGTCAAATTAGATGAAGATTGTGCTTCAGAGCTGAGAAGAGGTAGTCAGATGGCGGAAACAATCTCCTCCTGATTGGGGAAAAGAAATCAGGGCATGTGCATGCAGTGTGTCCGTCTTCTGGTTTCTATTTATGAATCATACCTACTTCATCATCGCTGTGGGGAATAAATGAGATAAATGAGATAGTGTGCAATATGTACTTAGTGCATATTGGTGCCTCTCCTTCCTTCCTTGATTTGAAGAAGGGGATGGAGTCCTCATATGCTTGCCACATTTTATTTTAATAGACTTTATTTTGTAACACAGTGTTAGGTTGAAAGAAAAATGGCACAGAAAAGTACAAAGAGTTCCCATATACCTCCTCTCCCACATCCACACTGCCTGTTATTAACATAGTGCCTTAGTGTGGTACATTTATTACAACTGATGAACCAATATTGATACATTATGGTTAAGTAAAGTCCACAGATTACATTAGCATTCACTCTTCCTGTTGCACATTCTACAGGTTTTGCCAAATGCATAATGTCATGTATCTATCATTACAGTATCATAACGAACAGCGTCACTGCCCTAAGTCCCATTGCGCCCTGCTTAGTCATCCCTCCCTCCCTTTGAACCTCTGGCAACCTCTGACCTTTTAACTGTCCCTATAATTTTGCCATTTCCAGAATGTCATGTAGTTGGAATTATACAGAATGCAGCCTTTTCAGACTGGTTTCTTTTACTTAGCAATATGTATTTACCGTTCCTCTATGAATATTTGTGGCTTGATAGCTCATTTGTCTTTATACCTGAGTAATAACCTATGAGTCCATTATATGGACTTATATGCATTTTTAATACGAATTATCCACTGTCAAGCACAGAGTTGAGGTAAAATGCATAGCTTTAAGCACTGCGGCTAGGGAAAATTTGACCTCTCCGAGAGGCGATATAGATATAGTTGTTAAAAACATTGCTTTTGCTGTTAAACATACCTGAGTGTTGCAATATTCAACATCCAAAAAGTATGTATTGAACATGGTGTATAACCAGCGTTGCGTTTGACACTCCTGGCCCTGCGGATAGAGTGGGAGCAACACAGACAAAGTTCCTATGTTGCTGTCCCACTGGCCCTGCCTCCCACCCCACAGATGCTCTGTCTGTTTCACACTCGCCTGTACTTACTCTGCACCAGGAACTGTCTTACACGCCTCATAAATATCGACTCATTTAACCCTCAAAACAACCTTATGAGTCAGTCCCATTATTAGTGCCATTTTACAGATAAGGAAACTGAGGCACAGAATATTAAGTTACTTGCTCTCCATTCCCCTATTACTAAGCAGCAGGGGTGGGATTCAGACTCAGGCAGTCTGGTTTTAGAGTCTCCTTACTAACAATGGAACTATGCTACCTTGAGCGGAAGGCCAACATGAGGGTGGAGAACTGAGTAGGCGATAGCAACACAGTGTGTGTGGCCCCTGGTTCCCAGGGTCTGCAGCACGCTTCATGTGGTCGTCATTGCAGAGGGGTGAGGGGAGTGGGCAGGAAAAGCTAGCTGGGCGAAGCAGCGCTTGTGGTGTGCTCTGAAATACATCAAAGCCTGATGGGCATTTCCTGAAGTGTGAATGAGACTCAATTCTTGGCTTCTCCATGCCTCGTATGCCCCCTGGTAATGAGAGCAGCTGCCTTACCAGGTTGTGAGGTCTGAGTGAGAAATAAACAGTGCCATGGGAAGACAGCCACACTCGCTAGCTGTGATGAGGAGGAGGGTAAGGACCAGGTCCTGGCTTCCTGCAGGCTCTCACCTGGCCCTTCCTTCAGTCCTTGGACTGGTGTCCACTGCTGGGGAAGAAGGAAGAGTAAGGGAAAGAAGGAAGCTCAGAAACAAGGTACAGGGGGCTGCCTGCAGACTACATAAGAACATCAGTTTGCTTCTTTAACTGATATACTGGCTCTGAAGTCAGTGCTAGAAGAGCTCCAGAATGGTTTCGAGTGGTGGCACCCTAAATGCACACACTTCCAGGGGGCAGTTTTGATGCAGAACCCTCATTTGGACTTTTTTTTTTTTTAAATGCAAACCCTTCTTTGCTTTATACCAGATTGCACAGACAGCCTTTTAGAAATCACTCAGAAAATGTGCCTTCCTCCAGTCACTGTAGTTCACCATAATAATGTGAAATGTTGGACCTGTGCATTGACTTTACGAGTCCAGGACCTATGTCAGCACTGCATTCCTTTGAGTCTGGCCATCTTCAAGCCAGAGCCAGTAACAGTGCAGGCTTGCTCACCCACCTGAGCCTGCAGCTGGTCTTGAGCTTTCTCCCAACAATGCCCTCAGATCTGTGCCTGAAATTGCATCTGTAACAGTGACGGCATTCCTTCATCATATGGCCCTTTGTATTTTATTTGTATCAAATAAAGCCAGAGTTACTGTATTAGGCAGGGTTGTCCAAAGAAGTAGAACCGATGGAGATAAATATATGTATGTGTGTGTATATATATGAATTTATATCTCTATGTTTATATTATATTACATTATGTTATATTATATTCACTACCTAATGTCACACCATTCAGAAATCAGTAAATGTGCTAACTTTTGGCACTCCTATAAAGTCAGACATTGGGTCCTAAACTTGGAACTTCACAAAATATTTCCCTTAGAAAAACCAAAGTTGGTATGTATAGTGATTCAAAGCAACATTTTTGGCCATGGAATTACAGGAGGATGGCTTATAAGTCAATGCTGTCCACAGCGTTGGGTCCCAGGAAAAAGCTCCTGCTTGTGTGGAGTGACTGTGAGTTTTCTCACTAGCCAGGAACAAAGCCACTTAGACAAGAGGTCTCCTTTCATGGGCTGATGTACCTAGAGACAAAGTCGCTAACCGTCTCGCTGCTGTAACTCCTGTGGCCCTGGTTGAAAGCGAGCTCCCCTATGGGGCCTGCTGATGTAGAACAGTCTACAATTAGGGGCATGTTCCGTGGACTTGGGTTAAGTAGGGCGAGGCCACCTCCTGCAGTGGAAAGACACCGAGGCTACAGTGTGCTATTTGGAGGTGGGCGGTGGGTGGACTTGCTGAATCCTTCTAAGGCACCTGGTGGTGCCAGGAGGAGCCCAGGACACCAAACCTGCATGAAGGCAGGGCATGCCCAGGCTTTTTGGCAGGCATGGAGGTGTCTGCACCTGTGTTCATGATGCTCCAGGTTTCCCATGGGGTGGCATCTGTCTTCTCACATGCCAGGCTTGCATGGAGGCCTTGGTCCTTTCTGTGCCAGAAGGCATAGCTACATAGTTCCCCTATTATCCTACTCAGAGGAATAGCAGGAATGGCCGTTCATAAATGACAAATGGATTCATACAGTGTGGTGGAACTCTCGGCCACCATGGGCACTGGCTGACTGTTGGCTGCCCTCCTCCCCAGTGTGGATGTGAAGGTCAGCAGCGCTGGGATAGTCATGTTCTCATGTGATGTTCACGAGTTTCCAGATAGAGGGGTCTGGGTTGTGTGCTTGAGTACTTGTTGTACTCAAGTGCCTGGGTGTTAAAGAAACCAGCAGCGCCTCCAGTGAAGTCATCCAAAATCAAGTCTGCATATCACCTTGTGTTGCAGGTCACACTCAGTTATTTTCCAAAGTTGTATTAGAGCATGTCAATTATCTTTTTGTGTTATGCTCCACATTAACAGCCTAAACCAAGGAGCGCTATTAAGGCTTTGCTTTCCCCTCATTAGTGGCTGACTTTGCATGTTATTTCTCCTCTGGACATTGGATTCCGCAAGTCTGACATTTATGGCAAGGAATGGTAGTTTCGTTTGTCTGGTGTAGGTAGATTTTACTGTAGTTTACTTTCAGATTTCATAAAAAGACGGTAATGACTACAAAAAAATTTGGACATATGGGCAAAGGGGCAGACAAGGATGCTTTAACATTGAAGACTTTCTTGGGCCTTGATGTCTCGACCAACCCAGAGAGATCTTTACTGACCCACCTCCACTCTCCCAAACAGCAATTATTCAGAAAATATAATCAAAGCAGATTGTAAAGATTTAAAAAATGAATGATTTAAACTAAGTATTATTTCTCTTTGGAGGACACACAAGGACAACTGCACGAATGCACATGTGCACACACTTCATCCTATTTAACAGGAAAAATGTTGGAAGCCTAATTCTTTATGAAAGAGCTCCATTTTGTATTCCTTGTTACCTGTGGAGACAAACTTAATACATGATTTCTAAGATGACATATTCAAGGGCCATTCTCTATGACTTTTCAGGCTCAGATTCAATGACTAGTGATGTAGTGAAAGCCTGGGGCAGCTCATGATGAGGACCCTCAGTTCTTTAATTGGAGGGTCTTTAATTGGAGGACCCCCTCAAAAGTGTTGGTGGTCACTTGGCCTTGATGCCTTTACCGTCATGGAGAAACCTGCACTGACCACCTCCAATCTCCTGCTAACTCCACTCCAGCCTAACAAAGCAGTTGCCAAGAGAAGCTCTCTGCTCAGACACGCAGCACCTGGGGTGCCAACTTCACACCCTTTCTTGTCAAGGCCCTGGCACCATTCTTACTCTTCCTAAAGAAAGACTTAGTGTTTGAGAAGGATGTACAGCATGGGTTCAGCCCAAGAAAGCACAGTGAGTGGCCATTTAATCAAATACTAATATAAATAGCTAAAAGAGTGAAAGGATTATTCCAATAAGGGATGAGTCTATTTTTCTACAAGGAGTGAAGCCAGGGAGCTGAAGCAGCCCAGTTACAACCACAGAAATGACTTATACTGAAGACACTCCACTGAGTCACTGTTTAACCGTCTAGGTCCCTTGGCAGGAGGGGACTCTGCTGACAAGCCTCTGGGGTCAGTCCTGAGACAACCCCTTGATATGTGACCCAGTGGGTAGCAAAGAACGCCGAGGTGTTCAACATCCCCCAGCTGAAAATGCACTGAGGGGCAGAAGTGCTGTGGAAGGCCAGGCTCACAAAGTGCGGGTGTTGAAGGCTGCCTTTTTTATGGTGCCTGAGTCTCCCATTGCTGCTATCCTATGTAAACAAATGTTAGCAGGGCCCCACGGAAGTGAGCAGACTTACACGCCTTTGGGAGGAGCATGCCCCGGCATGACTCTTCGGGAGGCCAGCTTGGCAGTGTGTCTTAGAAGCCCTTTGACAGGGCGATTTACATAGAAGGATTTATGAGACAAAAATTGCTGCATGATTTATACAATAGAGTTTGAAACGATGTGAAACATAGGCATGATACAAATAAATTATGTACCTCTATCCAATAAAACACTCTACAGTCCGAAAACATTACATTCTAGAAGAACATTTGAGGACAGAAAAAAAAATTCACCATGTATAGTTAAGTAAAAAGTGTATGAAACAGTATCACCCTAATTCCATTTTAAATTATTTAAAACGTCAAATTAAAATTTAAAAATTAAAATTAAAAAGTATCTAGATACATAATTAACAAGATTTTAAACATGTCCCTTGAGATTTCACTCTCTTACCCCCAGAACTTGTGAACAGGGTGAGGTATCACTCCATGATTATATTAAGCTATACAGCACAGTTGCCCTTAATACAGAAATATTCTCCTCATGGGCCTCATATAATCACATGAGGCCCTTTAAAAGCAGAGAATCTTTCAGGCTGGTTGACAAAAGGAAGTCAGAGGGATTTGAAGCATGAGAAGCGGTCAGTGCACTGCTGCTGGTGTGAACCTGGAGGAAGCAGATGAGAAGGGAATCAGGCAACCTTAAAGAGAGAAGAGATGGGGAGCTGACAGTTAGCCAGGATACGGGGATCTCTGTCCTGCAGATGCAAGAACTTGAACTTGGTTAAGAACCCAAATGATCTTGGAAGAGGATTCTTCCCCAGAGCCTCCATGGAAGAGCCTAGCTTGGCCAACGCCTCGATATCATCCTTGGGAGACCCTGCGCAGAGAACCCAGTCAAGTCATGCAGGACTTCAGGTCTACAGAACTGTGAGGTAACAAATCTGTATTGCTTAAAACTACACATGTGTGGTAATTGGTTACACAGAAATGGGATACTAATGCAAAAAAAAAAAAAAGGCACAAAAAAGACTAACAGATGAGAATCTAAAACAATAATAGCAGCCAGTCTCAGCAGTTGCTTCCATTATTGTGGACCTTATGTGGTAGGTATGGGCTCTCTTTGAATTCAGGAAAAAGGTATATTTTAATAAGCAGAAAAATGCATAATTATATCTTTACAAAAGAAAAAGATAATATGTATGGTATTCATTCAGAAATGGTAGATTTGAAAGGAGAAAAAACTTATTTCTCTCTCTAACTTACCAATTATACCCAGGGATTCTTTGTGTTAAAATATTTTCTTAGTTCGGGAAGTTCACTTAGGAAAAGTGAGACACTTTGTAAGTGTGTCACTTTATATATGGTCATTTCTTTGTCCCATACAGGGACTCAAAAATTATTTGCATAATCCTCCTAGGTACACAGCTCCAGTTACCTGGAAATCTCATCCCCATCCCCCACAGCAGTCGCAGCAAGACCTGCCCAGGAGAGTCTGAGCTCAGACATGCCTAGCCCTGCCCCGACCTGATGGTCCTTCCCTACCCACCCTGGTAGCGGAAAACAAAAGATATATAATCTTGGGATTTCTAGGGCCCTGTCCACTGCCAGTACCTCTCCACACTACCACAGCTGATGCTTTCTGGAAAGTGCCACCTCCTGGCAGGAGGCCAACCAGCACAAAAATAGAGCATTAAACCACCAAATCTAAGGACCCTCACAGAGTCCATTGCACCCTCTGTCACCTCCACTGGAATAGGCACTAGTATATATGACTGAAAGACCCATAGATGCTTCACATCACAGACAACCCCCAGAACCAGCTTGGAGCCAGGTAGACTCGCTGGGTGGCTAGACCCAGAAGAGAAACAATAATCACTATAGTTTGGCTCACAGGAAGTCACATCCATAGAAAAATGGGGAGAGTAATACATCAAGGGAACACCCTGTGGGACAAAAAAAATATCTGAACAACAGCCTTCAGCCCTAGACCTTTCCTCTGACAGAGCCTACCCAAATGAGAAAGAACCAGAAAACCAACCCTGGTAATATAACAAAACAAGGCTCATCAACACCCCCTAAAAATCATACTAGTTCACCAGCAGTGGATCCAAACCAAGAAGAAATACTTGATTTACCTGAAAAAGAATTCAGGGGGTTAGTTAATAACCTAATTAGGGAGGGATCAGAGAAAGATGAAGCCCAATGCAAGGAAATCCAAAAAATGATACAAGAGCAATGGGAGAAATATTCAATGAAATAGATAGCTTAAAGAAAAAACAATAAAATTTCAAGAAACTTTGGACACACTTTTGGAAATGCAAAATGCTCTAGAAAGTCTTAGCAATAGAATTAAACAAGTAGAAAAAAGAAATTCAGAGCTCAAAGACAAGGTCTTTGAATTAGCCCAATACAACAAAGACAAGGAAAAAATAATAAGAAAATATGAACAAAACCTCAAAGAAGTCTGGTATGATGTTAAACAACAAAACCTAAGAATAATCAGTGTTCCTGAGGAAGAAGACAATTATAAAATCTTGGAAAACATATTGGGGGGAATAATCAAGGAAAACTTCCCCAGCCTTGCTAGAGACCTGGACGTGCAAATATAAGAAGCACAAAGAAAACATGGGAAATTCATTGCAAAAAGGTCTTCACCTAAGCACATTGTCATCAGGTTATCAAAAGTTAAGATGAAGGAAAGAATCTTAAGAGCTGTGAGACAGAGGCACCAGGTAACCTATAAAGGAAAACCTATCAGATTAACAGCAGATTTCTCAACAGAAACACTACCAGCTAGAAAGGATTGGGGGCCTATCTTCAGTCTCCTCAAACAAAACAATTATCAGCCAAGAATTTTGTATCCAGCGAAACTAAGCATCATATATGAAGGAAAGATACAGTCATTTTCAGACAAACAAATGCGGAGAGAATTCACTGTTACCAAGCCACCACTATAAGCACTGCTAAAAGAGCTCTAAATCTTGAAACAAACCCTGGAAACACATCAAAATAGAATCTCTTTAAAGTATAAATCACACAGGACCTATAAAACAAAAATGCAAGTTAAAAAACAAAAACAAAAAACAAAAAATAAAGAGCATGATGAATGCAACAGTACTTCACGTTTCAATACTAACATTGAATATAAATGGTCTAAATGCTCCACTTAAAAGGTACAGAACTGCAGAATGGATAAGAACTCACCAACCAACTATCAGCTGTCTTCAGGAGACTCACCTAACACATAAGGACTCACATAAACTTAAAGCAAAGGAATGGAAAAAGGCATTTCATGCAAATGGACACCAAAAGCGAGCAGGGGTAGCTATTCTTATATCAGACAAAACAAGCTTTATAGCAACAGTGGTTAAAAGAGACAAAAAGGAATATTATATAATGGTAAAAGGCCTTGTCCAACAGAAAAATATCACAATCCTAAACATATATGCAGCTAACAGAGGAGTGCCCAAATTTATAAAACCATTACTAATAGACCTATGAAATGAGATAGCAACACCATAATAGTGCAGGACTTCCACTGACAGCACTAGACAGATCATCAAGACAGAAAGTCAACAAAGAAACAATGGATTTAAACTATACCCTGGAACAAATGGACTTAACAAATATATACAGAACATTTCATCCAACAACTGCAGAATACACATTCTATTCAACAGCACGTGGAACTTTCTCCAAGACAGACCATATGGTAGGCCATATAATGAGCCTCAATAAATTTAAGAAAATTGAAATTATATCAAGCACTCCCTCAGACCACACTGGAATAAAACTGGAGATCAACTCCAGAATGAAACTTCAAAACCACACAAACACATGGAAATTACATAACCTGCTCCTGAATGAGCACTGGGTTAAAAACGAAATCAAGATGGAAACTAAAAACTTCTTTGAACTGAATGACAATAATGACACAGCGTATCAAAACCTCTGGGATACAGCTAAGGCAGTGCTAAGAGGAAAGTTCACAGCCCTGAATGCCAACATCAAAAAGTCTGAAAGAGCACAAATAACCTAAGGTCACACCTCAAGGAACTAGAAAAACAAGAACAAACCAAATCCAAATCCAGCAGAAAAAAAGGAAATAACCAAGATCAGAGCAGAACTAAATGAAATTGAAACAAAGCAGAACTAAAATGAAATTGAAAATATAAATTTTCTTTTATATCTTTTAAAAGAAAAATGAAACAAAAAGCTGGTTCTTTGACAAGATAAATAAAATTGATACACCATTAGCAAGATTAATCAAGAAAAGAAGAGAGAAAATCCAGATAACCTCACTGAGAAATGAAACAGGAGATATTACAAC
The DNA here is from genome assembly GCF_008728515.1 of Papio anubis. NCBI lineage: Eukaryota > Metazoa > Chordata > Mammalia > Primates > Cercopithecidae > Papio > Papio anubis. Next base: position 6,330,032 of record NC_044988.1, on the reverse strand, counting down.
TGACACCACTGAAATACAAAAGATCACTCAAGCCTACTATGAACATCTTTATGCATATAAACTAGAAAACCTAGAAGAGATGCATACACTCCTGGAGAAATACAACCCTCCTTGATTAAATCAGGAAGAATTAGATACCCTGAACAGACCAACAACAAGCAGAGAGAGTGAAACAGTAATTTAAAAATTCCCTGCATGTTCTGCATGTGTATCCCAGAACTTAAAGTATGATTAAAAAAACAAAGCAACCTATTTTGCAAGGCTGTAGGATATACTATCAGTATATAAAAATCACTTGTGTTTCTATACAGTAGCAATGAGCAAACTACAAATAAAATTAGGAAAGCAATTTCATTTACAATAGCATGAAAAAGAATAAAGTACACAGGAATAAATTTAACAGAAGTTAAAACTTTATTAAAAAAGAAATTCCAACAAAAGAAGTCTCAGACCAGATGGATTCACAGCAGAATTCTACCAGACATTCAAAGAAGAATTGGTACCAATCCTTTTGACACTATTCCACAAGATAGAGAAAGAAGGACCCTTCCCTAATTAATTCTATGAAGCCAGCATTACCCTAATACCAAAACCAGGAAAGGACACAACCAAAAAAGAAAACTACAGACCGATATTCTTAGTGAACATAGATGCTAAAATCCTTAACAAAATACTAGCTAACTGAATCCAACAACACATCAAAAAGATAATCCACCATTGTCAAGTGGATTTCATACCAGGAATGCAGGGATGGTTTAACATGCACAAGTCAATAAATGTGATACATCACATAAACAGAATTAAAAACAAAAATCACATGATCATCTCAATGCATGCAGAAAAAGCATTCAACACAATCCAGCATCCCTTTATGATTAAAACCCTCAGCAAAGTCAGCATACAAGTCACACACCTTAATGTAATAAAAGCCATCTATGACAAAGCCACAGCCGACATAATACTGAATGGGGAAAAGTTGAAGGCATTCCCTCTGAGAACAGGAACAAGACAAGAATGCCCACTTTCACCACTCCTCTTCAACATAGTACTGGAAGTCCTAGCCAGAGCAATCAGACAAGAGAAAGAAAGAAAGGGCATCCAAATCGGTAAAGAAGTGAAACTGTCCCTGTTTGCTGATGATATGATTGTTTACCTTGAAAACCCTAAGGATTCCTCCAGAAAGCTCCTAGAACTGATAAAAGAATTCAGCAAAGTTTCTGGATACAAGATTAATGTACACAAATCAGTAGCTTTTCTATACACCAACAGCAACAAAGCAGAGAATCAAATCAAGAACTCAACCCCTTTTACAATAGCTGCAAAACAAACAAACAAACAAAAATAAACAAACAAAAACTTAGGAATATACCTAACAAAGGAGTTGAAAGACCTCTACAAGGAAAACTACAAAACACTGCTGAAAGAAATTTTAGATGACACAAACAAATGGAAACACACCCCATGCTCATGGATAGGTAGAATCCATTTGTGAAAATGCCCATACTGCCAAAAGCAATCTACAAATTCAATGCAATTCCCACCAAAATACCACCATCATTCTTCACAGAGTTAGAAAAAACAATTCTAAAATTCATATGGAACCAAAAAAGAGCCTGCGTAGCCAAAGCAAGACTAAGCAAAAAGAACAAATCTGGATGTCTGCACTCCCATGTTTACTGCAGCACTATGCACACTAACCAAGATATGGAATCAACTTATGTGCCCATTAGTGGCTGTAGGGATAAAGAAAATGTGCTGTATATATACACAGTGGAATATTATTCAGCCTTAAAAAAGAGAATCCCGTCATTTGTGACAACAGGGATGAGCCTGGAGGATATTATGTTAAGTAAAATAAACCAAATACAGAAAGATGAATACCACATGACTCACTTATATGTGGAGTGTAAAAAAATGTTAAACTCATAGAAACAGAGAGTAAAATGGTGGTTACCAGAGGCTGGAAGGTGGGAGAATTGGGGAGATGTTGGTTAAAGGACACAAAATTAGACGGGAGGAATATTGTACAACACGGTGACTCGGATTAGTAACAATATATAGTATATTTTTAAATTACTCAAAGAGTAGATTATAAGTGTTCTCGCCACAAAAAAGTATGTAAGGTAATGCATATGATAAATAGCTTGATTTAGCCATTCCACAACGTATACACATATCAAAACATATATAGGTATAGGAGGCATGTATAGATGGTACATATAGGTAGAGAAGGCATTGTACAGTATAAATTGTACCTTTTATCATTATAAAGTGACCCTGCTCACTGAATGCTCTTTGCCCCACATTAAATCTTTCCTGATATTTTTATTGCCACCTTGCTTTCTTCCGATTTTGTTTCCCTAGTTGTTTGCCCATCTTCTGTCATCTCAAATGTCCTGTGTCATTTTGTCATCTGGTATTTGTTTCTATATGCAGCTTTTACATGGGTTTGATTCAATCTGAAAATCATTTTTCCTTTTAATAAAGCAGTTCAAATCCCAGCACTTTGGGAGGCCAAGACGGGCGGATCACGAGGTCAGGAGATCGAGACCATCCTGGCTAACAAGGTGAAACCCCGTCTCTACTAAAAAATACAAAAAACTAGCCGGGTGAAGTGGCGGGCGCCTGTGGTCCCAGCTACTCGGGAGGCTGAGGCAGGAGAATGGCGTGAACCCGGGAGGCGGAGCTTGCAGTGAGCTGAGATCCGGCCACCGCACTCCAGCCTGGGCGACAGAGCCAGACTCAGTCTCAAAAAAAAAAAAATAAATAAATAAATAAATAATAAAGCAGTTCATCCCTTATTTGATGTTATGTTATGGATGTGTTTGCCTTTCTCTCTTCACCTCGTTGTTCTTATGTCTTCTGCGCAGCCGCTTCTTTTTCAAAATGTTTTCCTGCTTGGCTTCTCTTTTTGAGTGTGTCAATATTTTCCTTTTCATAAAGAATTCGCTTTGCAACTCTTCATAATTTACTTAAACCCTTTTTTCTTTACTGACAAACTTTAATAATATCTATTGATTCCCTGCAATGAAACAAGCACTTCCTTTGCCTAATTTTTGTTTTAATATTAATACTATGATTCTTCAAGTGGCTGCTCTTACATCTTATAACATGCCTCCCCAATTCAAGGTTGCTTCCCTGAGCCCTAGATTTGGCCAGCCAACTGTCTACCTAACATCACTGCTGGGTGGCTAAGTGCCTCCAACTTGATGAGTCAAAACCAAATCATGATTCCAGCCTCCCAAACTCTTTCCTTTCACATTTTCCTACATTTCAGTAAAGAAATGACTCTTTTACCTACTTACCAGGTCAAAAACTGAGGTGTCATCCTCAATTTCTTCTTTGTCTCTATCCAGCAAAGTTCAGTCCAACAAGTCATGTCATTTCTTCTCCACAGCACACTTGATTCCATTCGCTTCTCACCCTCGTCACTCCAACCTCCTCAGTGTGACACCAGCGACTCTTCCTGGAGGCGGCAGGAGCCTCCTCATGACTACTCCCCAGCCCCACACACACATTCTGCCTTCAGCATCCATTCATTCTACACATGGAGATAGCACCACTGTCCTGCTTTACATCCTTCACAGACTCCATTGTTCTTAGACTAACACTCCATTTCTTCCTCACTGCCTGCAAGGCGGGCATCTACAATGGGTCAGACCTCCCAGGGCAGCCTCTCTGTATCTCTATTGCCCTGGCAGGGCTCGGTCATCCTGTCCAACTCCCAAGCCCTTTCCACTCAGGGCTCATACACTTGCCCTACACAATTCCTCCCCAGGTCCACACACAACTGCCTCAGCTACTCCTTCTGGTCAAGCTCAGACCTCACCTCCCCAAAGAGGCCATTCTTAACCCAGCATCTATTTTCTCCATCACATTTCTGCCCTTACTGTCACTATAACAATGACCACCAAGTTACCCACCTTACTCTTGACCAATTTTATATTGTCTTCTCCCCTCACTAAAGTGCAAGTCCCATGGAGACAACTGCACGACTGTCTATCCCAGGCTGGAAACTATGACAGGCTCAGAAAAGATTTTTGAATGAAGGAATATACTTAAACTTTTTTTTTTTTTTTTTTTTGAGACAGAGTTTCGTTCTTGTTGTCCAGGTCGGAGTACAATGGCACAATCTCGGCTCACCGCAACCTCCACCTCCTGGGTTCAAGCAATTCTCCTGCCTCAGCCTCCCGAGTAGCTGGGATTACAGGCGTGTGCCACCATGCTGGCTAATTTTGTATTTTTAGTAGAGACGGGGTTTCTTCATGTTGGTCAGGCTGGTCTCAAACTCCCAACCTCAGGTGATCCACCCAGCTCGGCCTCCCAAAGTGCTGGGATTACAGGTGTGAGCCACCATGCCTGGCCTAAACACCTTTTTTTGTTTATTAAATTTGGGAAGTATATACCAATTCTTATGATAGCAGTGGAGAAATTTACTCACTTTATACCTCTCCATCTTCTCATTTTCTTAGTCCCTTCTCATTTGTGTCTCCTTGTTGCTTATAATACAGTACTTACCTTCCGTTCAATACATACGATCCCCGTGCTCTGTGAATTTTATTTATTTGTTTTTTAAATTGAAAAAGTAGGCCAGGCATGGTGGCTCATGCCTGTAATCCCAGCACTTTGGGAGGCTGAGTGGGGCAGATCATTTGAGGTCAGGAGTTCGAGACCAGCCTGACCGACATGGTGAAATCCCATCTCTACTAAAAATATAAAAAATTAGCCAGGGATGGTGGCACATGCCTGTAGTCCCAGCTACTCAGGAGGCTGAGGCAGGAAAATGGGTTGAACCTGCGAGGCAGAGGTGCAGTGAGCCGAGATTGTGCCACTGTATTCCAGCCTTGGTGACAAAGTGAGACTCCATCTCAAAAAAAAAAAAAGAGGTAAACATTGTATATATTTGGGGTATACAAAATGATCATGGATCCTCACATTCCAAATAATCTATTACCAAAATTTATAAAGCAAAAAATGAAGAAAACACAGGGAGACATGGAAATGCAACAGCCATAGGAGACTTTAACTCATCAGCTACTGACAGATCAAATAGAGAAAAATTCAGTATGAACATAGACAGTGGCCTTGAAAATGCACTGTGCACCAGAATTGTCTGTGATGCGCCTAGAACTGCCATCCAGAAGCTTCTACGCTAGCAAGTCTGGAGTTTTTAAATCTCCCTCTCCATAAAAAGAGATGGAACAAGCGGAAGAGTACAGGCTGTGCCAGCCACAGTGGTGTAAGCCACACTCATACCAACCACACCCGTGCCAACCCCCAGAGCCACCTGACTTGAGCACAGGGGTGAGGGGAAGCTTCGTACCACTGCCAGGGCCTGCACTCCAATCACTGAAGAGGGAACCTTCTCTGGATAGAATATTCCACCTAACAAATGAAGAAAAGAGTGAGAATTAGCAAATTAGGCTTTGCATTTCCTAACAGAGTCATGGATCAAAGTATGAAACGCTAGGGCTACAAACTGCATGAAAAGAGAGACAACACCACCCCCTGTGTGCACCTCCTGCTGGCACCCACAGCAGTGGTTGTGAAGCGATCTTGCCCAAAATGAGAAAAATTGAGTGGAACCTGAGTCAGATCAAGTCTCACGATCCAACTACTCATTTATGAGAAATATAAGAAACAGAGGCATAATCAGTGAATTCTTCATTCTGGGAAACTGTACAGGACAAATAACCCAGTTCTTTCAACAGAAGACATTGCAATTAAAAAATGGAGGAGGACCATTAGACAAGAAGATACACAGGAGACCTGTCTACCAATGTCAGTAGAAGGGCCTTACAGAGATCTCAATTCAGACCAGCTGCTGACTATTTCTAAGACGAACGGAACACATGAACACCGACTAAATATGATTTTTAGGTGTGACGGCAGTGTTGTGACTCCTTTTTTAAGCATCTTATTATCTAGAAATGCATATTTCATATTTACAGATGAAATCTAAATACATCTAGGGCTATTTAAAAATAATCTTGGATGGGCCATATATTATTGATAAATGCTGAACCCGGGTTTTATTTTACAGTAATAGATAGCTAAGATTGGTTTTGCTTTTGGCGATGCTGCTGTAACAAACTTTAAAACACACACATGTAGCCAGGAGCAGTGGCTCATGCCTGTGATCCCAGCATTTTGGGTGGCCGAGGCGGGTGAATCACGAGGTCAGGAGTTCGAGACCAGCCTGGCCAAGATGATGAAACCCCGTCTATTAAAAATATAAAAAATAAAATTAGCTGGGAGCCATGGTAGACACCTGCAATCCCAGCTACTCAGGAGGCTGAGGTAGGAGAATCACTTGAACCCAGGAGGTGGAGGTTGCAGTGAGCCAAGATCGTGCCACTGCACTCTAGCCTAGGAGACAGAGCAAGACTCTGTCTCTCACACACACACACATACACACACATACACACGTGAGCCAGGCGGGGCATGCCTATAGTCCCAGCTTGTTGGTAGGCTAAGGCAGGAAGATCACTTGAGTTCAAAAGTTTGAGACCAGCCTGAGCAACATAGCAAGATCTTTTCTCAAAAACAACAAGCACACACACACGGGATGGGACAGTGAACACCAGCTGGAAGGGCCTTGAGAAGATTGGCTGTGGAAGCCAGACTTAATCTTCAGAAAGGGAACTTCAGGAGCCATACTATCCTCTCTACTCTTTTTGTTTTCTTTTGTTTCTTTGTTTTTGAGATGGAGTTTCTCTCTGTAGCCCAGGCTGGAGTGCAGTAGCGCTATCTTAATCCACTGCAACCTCTGCCTCCTGGGGTTAAGTGACCCTCCTGCCTCATCTTCCCAAGTAGCTGGGACTACAGGCACGTGCTACCATTTCTGGCGAATTTTTGTATTTTTAGTAGAGATGGAGTTTCACCATGTCGGTCAGGCTGGTCTTGAACTCCTAACCTCAGGTGATCCACCCACCTCAGCCTCCCAAAGTGCTGGGATTACAGGCATGAGCCACCGTGTCTGGCTTAGTCTCTCTCCTTTAGAAATGTCTTCAAATTTCCATGATGAAAAGTTTTAAAATTATAATTCATGTAAATTTTTTATGAGAGGCTTTCAGTTTCACCTCTGACATGTCAGAGCTTGGAAGTCAATGTTCCCATCCTAATAACAACAAAAGTTGCATAAACTGAAACGTAATGACTTTTCCTGGGCCCATCAGAGAACTGAGGATTCAGGGTAAGTTGCCACCCCAAAATCTTGAAAGAGGCAAGTCCAGAGACTCACGGTTGGCATCTACTTACCTGGAACAGAAGCCACTGGAGTCATGAGGTAGTAGCAAAACTTCAATGGTAATTTTGGCAAATGACTCAGGGCTGAGTGTAGACTAGTGTGGGAGTGAGGAATGTCTGGGTCTGCAGGCTCTGGAGGGCACACTCTGCTGGGCTTTCCCTCCAGGAACCCCACCAGTTCCCATGATGAAACGCTAAGAAAAATCTCTAGGACTAGAGTAAAAGGAAAGAAATTGTAAAATTCACCCAGAACCCTTCCCAGGGAGAAGACTGCTAGAGCTGGATGCCAGCTGATCCAGCCCCCTCTAGCCTTCCTGCCTCCTTTAAGGGTGAACCCAGAATCAAGAGGAGTGGGGGTTTCAAGGAAACAGACTGGGAACATGGCAGCCAGGGAAAGGAGTCAGGGGCAGGGAAAGAAAAAGAAAAAGAAAAAGAAAAAAGAAAAGAAAAGAAAAGAAAAGAAAAGAAAAGAAAGGAAGAAGGAAAGGAAGGAAAGGAAGGAAAGGAAGGAAAGGAAGGAAGAAAGAAAGAGAGAGAAAGGAAAGAAAAGAAAGGAAGGAAGGAAGGAAGGAAGAAAGAAAGAGAGAGAGAAAGAAAGAAAGGAAAGAAGAGAAAGAAGAGAGGAAAGAAAGGAAAGAAAGGAAGGAAGGAAGAAAGGAAGGAAGGAAGGAAGAAAGGAAGGAAGGAAGAAAGAAAGAAAGGAAGGAAGAAAGGAAGGAAGAAAGGAAGGAAGAAAGGAAGGAAGAAAGGAAGAAAGGAAGGAAGGAAGAAAGAAAGAAAGGAAGGAAGAAAGGAAGAAAGGAAGGAAGAAAGGAAGGAAGAAAGGAAGAAAGAAAGGAAGGAAGAAAGGAAGAAAGGAAGAAAGAAGAAAGAAAGAAAGAAAGCTATGCTAGTGGAGAACTACTTGTGAAGATCATCTTCTTGGCCTGCTCTCCAGAGGAGCCCAAAGTGGCTGGGAGGCAGTGTTAACTTCCAGTTCAGTGGACTCATTGCTGTGCCTCCCGGTGGAAGCATTTCTCCCTCTGGAACTAAAACCACAAGGCCAGCAGAACCTGAGGTTGTGGAGACAGGAAGCAAAAATTTTGCTAGTAAATCACTCAGGGTGAGGGTAAGTGACACCACTCCCATTTCTACCCCTTGATTTCTGGACCAGTGAACTCCAGCCACGGGAGAAACAGCACCGCAGATTCGTTGCCAATCTGCAGCATAGGCAGTCTCCTGGAGAATGCTGCCCCAGCCCTTCAAGGTATTGCCACCTACCAGGCACTGGCACTGAGACTTTGAAAGGCCGTTCCACTGTTCTGTGAAGCCGGCTGCACTAGGTTGATGGGGAACATGATAAGACTAATGGATTCCATGAGCATGAGCCCATTGCTGCGTGTCTTTGGCTGTGAAGTGAGTTCCTTGATCAGAAGCCATGCTGTGTGGAATACTATGATGGCAAATGGCATTCTAGAAGTCCATAGGTGGCAGTTTTGGCAATAGCATTGCATGCAGAAAAGGCATATATGTATCTAGAGTATCTATTCCAGTAGGGACAAAACAATGCCTCTTCCGTGACGGAAGGGGTTCAATGTAAGCAATCTGCCACCAGGTAGCTGGCTGATCACCGTGGGGACTAGTGCCATATCTGGGGCCCAGTGTTGGTCTCTGCTGCTGACAGTTTGGTCACGCATGGTGTCTGTGGCCAAGTAGTCCTTGGTGAGTGGAAGTCCCTGTTGCTGAGCCCAGGCATAACTTCCATCCCTGCCACCATGACACTTTGTTCATGAGCCCATTGGGAAATGACAGGGGTGGCTGGGGAAGGAGGCTGACTGGGATCCACAGAATGGGTCCTCCTATCCACTTGATTATTAAAATCCTCCTCTGCTAAGGTCACCCTTTGGTGAGCATCCACATAGGACACAAATATCTTCACTTTTTCTTTTCTTTCTTTCTTTCTTTCTTTCTTTCTTTCTTTCTTTCTTTCTTTCTTTCTTTCTTTCTTTCTTTCTCTGTCTTTCTTTCTTTCTCTCTTTTTCTCTTTCTTTCTTTCTCCATTCAATCAGTTTTTTCCTCACACTTCCTTCCTTCAGCTCTCCTTTCTAGGTAATTTTCCATTCATGTTTCTTCTAAGTCCACGACCACCCAACAAAATCGTTGGCTACAGCCCCTAAATTTGTATATAATCACACATCTGGCCCTGCCTCCTTTCAAGCAAAATGAACAACCAAGTGCACTGCTTGAATTTCCGCCCACAGAGAGGATTTCCTAGAAAGGGGTTCCTGTGCGGCAGCTACCCAATTTTGGGCAGTGCCTGCATATTGTGCAGAACTATCTATAAATAAGCCCAAGCCTTCTCCTCCTCTGTCGGCTGGTTATAGGAAGCTCCCCGTTAGGTCATAGGTGCAGTCTGGGAGACAGGAGGCAGGGTAGCTGGAGTGGGAACCATGGGCATTTGGGCCACCTCTTCGTGTACCTTACTTGTACCTTGAGGGCTCTGTCCTATTCGATGATAATGCTACTGTTCATGCCTCACTTTACAGCTTGGAGGGTCAAGTAACACCCAGTTCATGATATGCTGCTCAGGTCACATAGTTACCTGGTGGCCCATAATTAAGTGTTCAGTGTTACTAAGGCCCAGTGTTATTAAGGCTAAAAGCTGTTTCCCAAAAGGAAAATAATTATCTGCAGAAGAGGGGAGGGTTTTGCTCCAAAATCCTAAGATCTTGCACTACAATTCACATATAGGGCCCTGCCTAAGACTGCAAACAGCATCTCTACGGGCTACTAGCACTTCAAACGCCACTGCATCTGCTGGGTTATACGGCCCCAGGGGCAAAGCAGCTTGTGCAGCAGCCTCAGCCTGTTGCAGGTCTTCCTCCTGCTCTTGGCTCCATTCAAAACTAGCAGCTTTTCAGGTTACTTGGTAAATGGGCAAAACAACACAACCAAATGAGAAATAAGTCCGCTTCAAAATCTAAAGAGGCCCCATAGGTGTTGTGCCTCTTTCTTGGCTGTAGTGCCAGATGCAACAACTCCTCCTTCACCCTAGAAAGAATATCTCCACATGCCCCACACCACTGGCTCTTTAGAAATTTCGATGACATAGAAGGCCCCTGAATTTTTGTCAGATTTATTTCCCACCTACTGGCACATAAAAATCTTACCGAGAACTTTAGATTAGTCACTACTTCCTGCTCAGCAGATGCAATCAGCATAAGGATATCCATGTAAGGACTAATGTGAAACCCTGGAAGCTAAACTATGACAGAGCTGGAGAGTTCATATACCCCTGAAATCAGGCAGTGTAGGTGTATTGCTGGCCTAGCCAACTGAAACCAAATAGCTTCTGATGGTCTTTACTAATAGGAATAGAGAAAAAAAGCATGTGCCAGATTAATTGCTGTATACCAGCTATCAGGGATGTGTTAATTTACCCAAGCAGTGAAACCACGTCTGCCACAGCAGCTGCAATTTGAGTCACCTGGTTAAGCCATGATTCTATGTTTTTACGATTTAAGTTAATTTTTTATTCACTTGATGTAGAATTCTTCTGCAGATCAAGCAAGGATTTAGTAAGCACCTTACCTATTTCACTTCTAGAAGTACCATGATCACCGGCCAGTGCCACGGTTGTCTGCACGTCAGACTATGATGATGGCTGCTTTGACTCCATTGTTCATTACAGAAACACCACCTACCTTGCCTTTAGTAATTGAGTGCCACTACATGGTCCCTACCACCCAGATTCAACTACCCCCCTTTGCATTTAGGTTTTCCAAAGCAGTGGCAGCCGTTCCCACTCTAGTTTCTGATCTACAGAGAGAAGAGTTATCAAAGGGCTCTTCAAGGATGCTGGAGATCCCCTTGCAAATTTGTTTCTCACAGTTGTGGTGAAAGATGTATCCCCTAGATTCTGCAGAGGTGACAAATCTACTCTGCCTTTCTAATTTCACAAGCCTTTGACTCTCTTTCTCTACAAAATGCCAAGGCAGGTGTGGCATTTCACATTCATTTCCTGTGGGCCATGCTTTCCTCCTTGTCTCATTTAACCAACCAAGCAACTTGTAGAGCCTTTCTAACTCCCCAAGCTGCAACATTAAATTTAGAATATCCACTTAGTAGTCAATATTAATAGATCCAGCTGGATCCAACTTTATATCCAACTTTGTGTTCCTTCTGTCCTTATCCCACACCCTTACTATCCCTGGATTTCTTTCTGTGTAAATTGGAAAAGTCATGTAGATTTTTGGAGTGTAGTGCACTCTTCAGGGATCCCACTATGTGCCTTATCTTTAGGGGTCCTCTGGGATGTGAGTCTAGTTCTAGGCCTAGAAGCAGAGCGGTGCTGGGGGTGGATCCTGAGGGGAATCAGCATTGTCTTGTAAGGCAACTACCACAGAGGATACCATTACAGTTCCCTCAGACAGGGATAGAATAATAGCTTCTAGTGGTAAAGGAACTCAGCAGAATCTAGGAGTTCAATGTCCCCAGCCTCACTAGGGTCTTCCTATATGTCCCCATTCCATTGTTTGGAATCTCATTCCTTATCAATCCCTCACTTTAACAGTAGACACCTTACAAGGCTGGGAATTTATTTTTATTGTAATTCAGTAACTTGTAGGATGAGATTCTGGATTTGGTTTTCCGCAATCTCAGCTTTGCAGGTACAAGAGTTAAATGTCTCTTTCAGGGCACAGAAAGCTTTCAGGTCATTCATGTGGATTTGAATCAAATCTCTGAAATCTCTGTTTTCTTCTTCAATTTATCCATTGAAAGCAGGAGCTACCAGCCAATCTTTTCTTATTCATTAGCTTGACAAAAATGTTTGAAGGGTATCACCCAGATCCTTACTTCTTGATAAGTATTTGATTAGGAGTATCTAATGATGGTATTTGGCAGTGCTGTATTACCACATAGCACCATGGACTATCAGTGCTCCCTTTACTACTGGAAATAGTTATGCGTGTCTTTAAATCTAATCAGATTAGAGACAAAATTACAGAAACCCCAACTCAGAATACTCATTCTTAAAATTCTGTTCCTTTAGAACCACTTTCAGTACCAAATTCTGTGTTAGTCAGGGTTCTCCAGAGAAACAGAACCTATATCTGTGTCTATATTGGTACATATATGGTGTGTTGGTGCTGTATTTTGGTTTGTTTGACCTTTTCAAGCCTCATGTTGAAATTTCATCCCCAGTGTTGGAGGTGGGGCTTAATGAGAGATGTTTGGTCACGGGGCAGATCCCTCACAAGTAGATTAATGCTCTCCATGGTTGGCGTGAGTGAGTTCTCACTCTATTACTTTCTGCGAGGGTTGGTTTTTAAAAAGAGCCTGACACTTCCCCTCTCCCTTGCTTCCTCTCTCACCATGTAATCTCTGCACACACTAGTTCCCCGTCCCCTCCCACCATGAGTGGAAGCAGCCTGAGGCCCTCACCAGATGCAGATGCCAGCCAGTGCCATGCTTCTTGAACAGCCTGCAGAACTGTGAGCCAAATAAAACTCTTTTCTTTATAAATTGCTCAGCCTCGGGTATTGCTTTATAGCAACTAAGACATTTGACGTGTACAGTTAGCCTTCTATATGCAAGGTTTCTGCAGAAGGGAGTTCAACCAACTGTGGATCAAAAATGCTCAGAGGAAAAAACAATAAAATGTATCAATACAATAAAAATAAAACCCAATACAGTATAATAATTATTCACATAGCATTTACACTGTAATAGGTATTATAAGTGATCTAGAGATGATTTAAAGTATACAGGATGATGTATGTAAGTTATATGCAGATACTATGCTATTTTATGTAAGGAACTTGAGCATCCACGAGTTTTGATATCTGCAAGGGCTCCTGGAAACAATCCTTCTCAAATACTGAGGGACAACTGTATGTAGTGTGTACACACACACACACACAGAGGGCAGGGAGGGGGACAGATAAAATTTGCTCACACATCTGTATAGGTTGACAAGTCCAAAATCTATGATAGGCTAGCAGACTGGAGACCCAGGGAGGAGCAAATGTTACAGCAGGAATCCAAAGGCACTCTTTTGGCAGAAATCCCTCTTTCTGAGGGAGGTCATTCTTTTTTCTTTAAGGCCTTCAACTGCTTGATGAGGCCCACCCACATTGTAAAGATAATCTTCTATACTCAAAATCAACTGATTTAAATATTAGTCATTGCTTAAAAAAATACCATCAGAGAAACATCTAGAATAGTGTTTGACCAAATACAGTAGTCCTCCCTCATCCTCAGGAGATACATTCTGAGACATCCAGTGGATGCCAGAAACTATGGATAGTACCAAACCCTACATACACTGTTTTCTCCTATACACATGTACTTATGATAAAGTTTAATTGATAAATTAGGCACAATAAAAATTAGCAACAATAACTAATAAGTAATAAAGTAGAGCAATTAATATTCTGTTCAAATTTCAAAGATAGATTTTTTCTTACTGTAGATATTAGCAACCTCAGCTGATGATTTTTTTCTTATTAAGTTGAGAACTTTCACCTTTTCACTTAAAGTAAGCACTTTACAGCTTCTCTTTGGCATACTGAAATTGCTGCCATTACTACTGGTGTGTTTTAGGGCCATGATGAAGTAAAACGAGGGTTACTTGAACACAGGCTCTGTGATGCCCTGATAGTTGACCTGATAAATGAGGTAGTTACTAAGTGACTAATAGGCAGGTGGTGTAGACAGGATAGAAATGCTGTACAAAGGCCAGGTGCGGTGGCTCATGCCTGTAATCCCAGCACTTTGGGAGACCGAGGCAGGAGGACATCTGAGGTCAGAAGTTCAAGACCAGCCTGGCCAACATGGTGAAACCTCGTCTCTATAAATAATTAGCTAGGCATGGTGGCAGGTGCCTCTAATCCCTGCTACTTGGGAGGCTGAGGCAGGAGAATCACTTGAATCCACAAGACAGAGGTTGCAGTGAGCCGAGATCTCGCCATTGCACTCCAGCCTCGGCAACGAGCAAGACTCCGCCTCAAAAACAAATTAAATAAATAAGTAAAAGTTTAATTAAGAAAAAAAAGAAATGCTGGACAAAAGAATCATTTATATCCCAGCTGGGACAGGGCAAGATGGTACGAAATTTCACCATGCTACTCAGAAGGAGGTGCAATTTAAGACTTATGGATTTTTTATTTCTGGAATTTTCCATTTAATATTTTCACACCACAGTTGACTGCAGGTCACTAAAACTTGAAAAGAGAAACTGCAGATAAAGAGGAACTACTGTATCTGGGTACTGTGGCCTAGCCAAGTCAACTAATCATCAACAAATATTTACGTGTAAAGCTAACAAAATACGTTTGAGATCTAGATACGAAAAACTACAAAATTCAGATGGGAGATATTACAGAAAATCTCAGTAAATGGAGAGACTCCATATACATGGATAGAAAGATTCAATATTATCAAAGTGACCTTCTAACTTAATCTAGAGATTCAACAGACTCCCAATCAAAATCCCAACAAATTATTTTATTGGATATCAACACACGGATTCTAAAGTTAATACAGCAGGCCAGGCGCAATGGCTCATGTCTATAATCCCAGCACTTTGGGAGGCTGAGGTGGGTGGATCACTTGAGGTCAGGAGTTCGAGACCAGCCTGGACAATGTGGTGAAACCCTGTCTCTACTAAAAATACAAAAATTAGCTGGGTGTGGTGGCATGCACCTGTAATTCCAGCTACTTGGGAGGCTGAGGCAGGAGAATTGCTTGAACCCAGGAGGCAGAGGTTGCAGTGAGCTGAGATCGCACCACTGCACTCCAGTCTGGGTGACAAAGTGAGTGAGACTCTGACTCAAAAAATAAAAAATAAATACATATATAAAGTTTATACAGCAAACAGCCCAAAATAGGCTCTCTCTCTCTCTCTATATATATATATGTGTATATATACATATATGGAAAAGAGAAGAAGAAAGTAGGGAGACTGACAGTACCTCACTTCAAGACTTGTCATAAGACTACAGTAATCAAGTGTGAATAGACAAGAAAGAATAGACAGATAGACTAATGGAACAGAATAGAGAGCCCAGAAAGAGTCCCACACAAATAGAGCCAACTGATTTTTGACAAAGAAGCAAAGGCAAGTTAATGGAGGATAGTCTTTTCAACAATTGATACTGGAGCAACTGGGCATCCACATGCAAAAAAAGCATAGACCTTACACCTTCACAAAAATTAACTCAAAATGGACCAGGAGACGAAATGTGAAAATTCAAGTCTATAAAATCTCTGGAAGATAATATAGAAAAAATTTAGGTGAGCTTGGATTTGACAATGACTTTTTAGACACACTGCAAAAGCACAATACATAAATGAAAAAATTGACATTGAATTTTGTCAAAATTGAAAAATTTGCATTCTGTGGAAAACTCTGTTAAGAGAATAAGAAGACAAGCCACAAACTTGTGGAGAAAATATTTGGGAAAGACATAGTTGATAAAAGACTGATCTCCAAAATATACAAAGAATTCTTTTTTTTTTTTTTTTAATACTTTAAGTTCTAGGGTACATGTGCACAACGTGCAGGTTTGTTACATATGTATACATGTGCCATGTTGGTGTGCTGCACCCATTAACTGGTCATTTACATTAGGTATATCTCCTAATGCTCTCCCTCCCCACTCCCCCGTCCCTATATACAAAGAATTCTTAAGACTCAAAGTAAACAAATGAAAAGGTTAATTTAAAAATTAACTTTTTAAATTAACTTGCAAAAGACCTGAACATATACCTCACTAAAGAAGACATACAGGCCAGGTGCAGTGGCTAATGCCTGTAATCCCAGCACTTTGGGAGGCCGTGGCAGGTGATCACTTGAGCCCAGGTGCTCAAGACCAGGCTGGCCAACATGGTGAAACCTGGTCTCTACTAAAAATACAAAAATTAGCTGAGTGTGGTGGCGCATGATTGTAGTTCCAGCTACTCAGGAGGCTGAAGTGGGAGGATCACTTGAGCCTGGGAATCAGAGATTGCAGTGACCTGAGTTGAGGAGTGTCACTGCCCTCCAGTGTAGGCAACAGAGCGAGATCCTGTCTGAAAAAGAAAAAGAGACTATAGATGGTAGTAAGTACATAAAAAGATACTCAACATCATATGTCATCAGAGAACTGAAAATTCAAGCAACAATAATAAGCTACGCACTTATTTATAAGCTACACACTTATTAAAGTAGCTGAAATCCAGATCAAATGCTGGTGAGGTTTGGAGCAACAGGAACTCGCTCTCATTGTTGGTGTTAGTGCAAAATGACTCGCCACTTTGGCAGAAAATTTGGCAGTTTCTTACAAAACAAAACATACTCATACCACACAGTCCAGCAATTGTGTTCCTTGGTATTTACCCAAATGAACTGAAAACTTATTTGTACACAAAAACTTGCACATGAATGTTTATAGATGCTTTATTCATAATTGCCCAAACTGAGAAGCAACCAAGATGTCCTTTAATATGTCCTATTAAAGGTGGTACATCTCGGTCCTATTAAAAGTGGTACATCCATTCTATGGTCTATTATCCAGAAATAAAAAGAAATGAGCTATCAAGTCACGAAAAATATGGAGGGACCTGAAGTACGTATTGCTAAGTGAAAAAATTTAATTTGAAGAGGGTACACACTGCATGAGTCCAACTGAGTGATAGTCTGGTAAAAACAAAACCAGGGAGACAGTAAAAATTCTGGTGGGAAAAGGAGGGAGAGATGAATGAGTGAAGCACAGAGGACTTTGAGGGCAATGAAACTCCTCTGAATGATACTATCATGGTAGATATATGTCATTATACATTTGTCAAAATCCAAACCAAGAACAAACGTTAATGTCAACTATAGATTTTAGTTAATAATAATATATCAATATCAGTTCATTGAAAGCAAAAAATGTCCCACACTAATGCAAGATGTTTATAATAAGAAAAATTATGGGGGGTGGGGACGCTGGGGGTTTAGAGGAACTCTCTGTACTTTCTGCTTAATTTTTCTTTAAACCTAAAACTGCTCTATAAAATAAAGCCCGTTAATTTAACATTTTTGGGTCAATTTTAAGGTCTGCTGTCAGTGCCAAGACAATGCCAGTGGCCACCTGCAGATAGTTCATGCTGATGGCATCCTTGCATCTTGGAGCTCTCTCCAGCTGCCAGAAAATGCTCAACCCGTGGGCAGGGCAGGCTGAAAATACCATACAGTTAACACTCACAGGAGTGTGTCCACCAATAAGAAAAGAAAATCAGGAATCAATAGACCACTTTCCTTATGCCCGGTGTCCCTCTGCTGAAATGTTGTCTGCAGAGTTGCTCAAAGGGTCCTAGTGGAATTGAGCCCTATTACCCACAACAGTAACCACTCGACAATGAGTCCTTCGACAACTTTCCTGTGTCCCCATCTCACTTTCCTATGTCCTCTCTGGGCTTCCTGCCTTTACCGCCCGAATTCGTCTCAGGGTTGACTGTGGGGGAAACCCAAACCAAGACAGACTCAGAATCAAGAAAAAAACGCTCGCAGCTTCGCCTCAGGCTATCCACAACATTTCTAAATGCCCTTTCATTTCCTTCCTCCCTCCTTCCTTCCTTCCTTCCTTCCTTCCTTCCTCTCTCTTTCTTTTTTCTTTCTTTTTGACAGAGTCCCTTCCTTCCTTCCTTCCTTCCGCCCTCCCTCCCTCCCTCCCTCTCTCTCTCTCTCTCTCTCTTTCTCTCTTTCTCTCTTTCTTTCTTTCTTTTTGACAGAGTCTTGCTCTGTCACCCAGGCTGGAGTGCAGTGGTATGATCTTGGCTCACTGCAGTCTCCACTTCCCGAGTTCCAGTGATTTTCCTTCCTCAGCCTCGTGAGTAGCTGGGATTACAGACACTCGCCACCATGCCCGCTAATTTTTGTACTTTTAGTAGAGATGGGGTTTCACCAGGTTGGCCAGGCTGGTCTCGAACTCCTGACCTCAGGTGACCCGTCCACTTTGGCCTCCCAAAGTGCTAGGAATACAGGCATGAGCCACCGTGCCTGACTTCATTTCTTTTCTAATTGCATGTGATTTTCACAAGAACCAACCTCAGAAATAAGATAATTTAAAAAAATTTTTTTTACTGTTTTCCTATTTGAATGACTGACACTGTTGCAGTTTTGTTTTCCACACTTTTCATTGCAGATGCAGTGTTTTAATTATATTATGTATTGAAAGGTTTCTCATGGGCTGGCCTGAGACACAACCAACTTTAGCACTGTTTCTATAGGAAAGTGAATTCCAAATGAAAAGGAACAAACTCGGAAACCAGGTTTTGGAATGTGTAAACTGAGTGATGCCTGTGTGCCAAAAAGTTCAGGTGAAAGCAGACTGGCCCGCCATGTCTGCCAACTTTATCTTAAGGTTTTGTTTAGTTTTTTTGTTTGTTTTTGTTTTTTGATTTTTACTTCTTTTAAATTTATTTTGATTGCTTGATAATAGCCACATTCAGAAGCTTCTATCAGTTTCCCTACATCTGCCAGCAACTGGCATCATTCCATTTTGCTTGGATAATTCAGTAGCATAGCCTCCTGTGGAAATAGCTGCTTCTGGCAAAACTGTTGAGTTTATCATTTAATCAAAACATTTGCATAGTTCCACTCAGTTGGAACGCAAAAATGAGGCTGATCGTTTTTGCGTAAAGACAAGTCATAAAGTCATAAAGCAAAGGAATGCCTTAAGCCATGAAATGAAATTTAATTAAATATTGGAAAGACAAACATTTCACCATGAGCAGACACTCTTAAATAATGGTTAAATAATGCACAAAAGAAATTACAGTTTTACATATAAAGGGTATTTAGTGGTGACTTTATAAATGTTTCCAAAAAACCATTTATAAATGCTGGGCTGTTGTGTCTTGCTGCACCCAAGCCATTGCTCTCCTACCTTTCAGCACGCAGTTGGCTGTACCTCATATGTATTTGACTTAGGCGTGTTCTCATGTGACAGTAACAGTGTGCCCTGAAAACACGTCGCAAACATTCATACGCCGCGTAGTCTGTGCGATCAGCAACTCATAGGGTCGCCTAAAAACATAGCGCCCCCTGCAGGTTGACGAGAAAGGCTTGGGGAAAATTGAATCCAAGCGTCACTCAACACGGAGGGGCTCAGAGGCACTGAATGTCACTTGAGATGTGGAGAGCACTTGGAAGGCTGACTGGGTCCTGTGGACCAACAGGTTTAAGAAAGGATCTATCCTAAGGGAAAGGGCAATGTTTCTGAAGTCAGCATCCTCAAG
Source organism: Papio anubis (assembly GCF_008728515.1). Classification (NCBI taxonomy): domain Eukaryota; kingdom Metazoa; phylum Chordata; class Mammalia; order Primates; family Cercopithecidae; genus Papio; species Papio anubis. Next base: position 6,310,538 of record NC_044988.1, on the reverse strand, counting down.
GGGGAAAGAGCTGCGCAGGAAGCCCTTTGGGATTCAGGAAATATCCAGCAGGGAAGCCAAACCGCTTTAGACAAAACCCACAAACTTGAGAATCTGATCAGGACTCTGGGACCTCTACAGTTTTCTTCTCAGCAGCCTCATTAAGATATAATTCAATATTATGTAGTTCATTCAATTAAAGCTTACAACTCCATAATTTTTAATATGTTGTCAAGGTTGTGCAACCATCATCACAATCTAATCTAATTAGAATATTTTCAGTTTCCACCCCCAAACACCAGGCACCCATTAGCACTCACTCCTCATAACCCTCTTACCCAGCCCTGCCCTAATCAACACCTAAACTACTTTCTGTCTCTATAAACTTGCTTATCCTGGATATCTCATATATACAGAATCACAAAATAGGCAGCTTGTGTGACTGGCTTCTTTCACTTAGCATCATGTTTTAAATTCATTATATTTAGCATGCATAAGTAATTCATTTCTTTTCATGCCAAGAATATTCCCTTATAAGAATATACCACATGTTATTTATCCATTCATCAGTTGATGGAGAGTTGGACTCTTTCCACTTTTTCACTATTATAAATAATGCTGCTGTGAACATTCATGTCAAGTTCTTGTATACGTGTATGTTTTTAATTCCCTTGGGTATAAATACCTGGACGTAGAATTGCTGGAACATGTAGTTTAATATTTTGAGTAACTACTAAACTGTTTTCTACAGCATTCCCAACAGAAACAGAGGAGGATTCCAATTCACCAATCTTTTTTTTTTTTAATTATACTTTATGTTCTAGGGTACATGTGCACAACGTGCAGGTTTGTTACATATGTGTACATGTGCCATGTTGGTGTGCTGCACCCATTAACTTGTCATTTACATTAGGTATATCTCCTAATGCTATCCCTCCCCCCTGCCCCCACACCACGACAGGCCCTGGTGTGTGATGCTCCCTGCCCTGTGTCCAAGTGTTCTCATTGTTCAGTTCCCACCTATGAGTAAGAACATGCGGTGTTTGGTTTTCTGTCCTTGCAACGGTTTGCTCAGAATGATGGTTTCCAGCTTCATCCATGTCCCTACAAAGGACATGAATTCATCCTTTTTCATGGCTGTGTAGTATTCCAGGGTGTATATGTGCCACATTTTCTTAATCCAGTCTGTCATTGATGGACATTTAGGTTGGTTCCAAGTCTTCGCTATTGTGAATAGTGCCTCAGTAAACATACGTGTGCCCAAGTCACCAATCTTGTTCACACTGTTATTGTCTGTCTTTTATATTGTAGCCATTTAGTGGGTAAGAAATGGTATCTCGGCCGGGCGCGGTGGCTCACGCCTGTAATCCCAGCACTTTGGGAGGCCGAGGCGGGCGGATCACGAGGTCAGGAGATCGAGACCATCCTGGCTAACACGGTGAAACCCCGTCTCTACTAAAAATGCAAAAAATTAGCCGGGCGAGGCGGCGGGCGCCTGTAGTCCCAGCTACTCGGGAGGCTGAGGCAGGAGAATGGTGTGAACCCGGGAGGCGGAGCTTGCAGTGAGCCGAGATCGCGCCACTGCACTCCAGCCTGGGCGACTAAGCGAGACTCTGTCTCAAAAAAAAAAAAAAAAAAGAAATGGTATCTCATTGTTATTTTGATTTGCATTTCCCTAAGGACTAAAAATGTTGAACAACTTTTCGTGTGTTCATTGGTCATTTGTATATTTCTTTGGAGAAATATCTGCTGAAGTCATTTGTACTTTTGAAAATTGGGCTGTCTTTTTATTATTGAGTTGTAAGAGTTCTTCATATATTCTGGATACAAGTCCCTTACCAGATGTATGGTTTGCAAATGTCTTTTCCCATTCTGTGGGTTCTATTTTTGCTTTCTCAATAGCATCATTTGCAGTGCAAAAGTTTTTAGTTTTGATGTAGAGCAATAATCTTTTATTTTCTTTCATTGCTTGTGCTTTGGGTGTCATATGTAAGATGTCCTTGCTTAATTTAAAGTCATGAAGATTTACTCCTATATTTTCTTCCAGGAGTTTTATAGTTTTAATGTTTCCATTTGGGTCTATGATCCATTTTTAGTTAATGTGTGTGTATGATGTAACATAGGGGTCCTTGTCATTCTTTTGTGTGTGACCATCCAATTGTTCCTGCATCTTTTGTTGAAAAGAATATTCTTTCTTTATCGAATTGTCTTGGCACCATGGTTGAAAAACAATTGACTATAAATCTAAGAGTTTATTTCTGGACACTCAATTCTATTCCCTTGACCTATATATTTATCCTTCTGCTGGCACAACACTATCTGTTGTAGTGTATGCAACTACAAACACTACCTTTATAGTAAGTTTTGCAGTCAAGAACAATGACTCCTCCAACTTTTTTTTTTTCAAGATTATTTTTACTATTCTGGGTCCTTTGCATTTCCATGTAAATTTTAAGACTAGTTTGTCAATTTCTGAAAAAAGCTACCTGGGATTTTGCTAGGAATTATGTTGACTCCATAGATCAATCTGGAGAGTACTGCCATTTTAACAGCAACAAATCTAAAACAAGGGGATGTGTTTCCATTTATTTAGATTGCTTTTAATTTCTTTTAACAATATTTTATAGTTTTCATTATACAAGTCTTCGTACTTCTTTTGATAAATTTATACCTAAACATTTTATTCTTTTTGATGCTATTTTTAATGGAACTGTTTTCTTAATGTTATTTTTAGAATGTTCATTGCAAAATAATAAAAATAGAATTGACTTTTGCATATTGATCTTTCATCCTGCAATCTTACTCAACTCATCTCCTATTTCTAATAGTTTTCTGTAGATTTTATTAAGATTTTGTGTCTATAAAGTCATATCTTCTGATAATTTACTTCTTCCTTTTTTAGCTGGATTTTTTCTCTCTACTTCTTTCTTTCTTTTGTTCTTTTTTCCCCTGATGCCTCTAGTACAATATTAAATAGAAGTGGTAAGAGCAGATATCCTTATCTTGTTTCTGATCTTAGAAGGAAAGCATTCCTTCTTTCATCCTTAAATATGATGCTAGCTGCAGGCTTTTTGTAGCATTCCTGTCTAGAACATTGTATAAGTTTTCCCCTATTGCTCACCAGCATTCTTCTTCTGTTTTCTGAAGCTGAGTGTGCTAGTAGTGTGTTAGTAAATGTGTAACAACTGGTTCTTCAAAAACATTTTTTGTTGCATTTGGGGATTTCTGTGGTGTAAATACTCCCACCATGGTTTAATCAAGCTACAAACTTGGCATCACTGAATACAGAGTTGGGAGAGATACTCAGTATCACATCAGTGTATAGTATTTCCACTACACAGATATAATAAACATACATAATTTTAGGAACATAAATGGATTGGGTTCCCCTCTATTTCTAGTTTGTTGAGAAGTTTTTATCATGAAAGGGTATTGGATTTCTGTGAAAACCTTTTTATGTCTATTATGCTTTATTCTACCAATATAGTTTATTGTATTAATTGAGCCCTCACAATGGCTGTATGCTCCTACATTTGCTGCTACATGAGTGTGCTTATTTGTAGAAAACCCTGTATAATTTTGCTAAGGAATCGAAGAAGAAAGTTAGAGGCTGAACTTTAGTTGAGGTGTGTTCCAGCTGGGCTCCGTGGCTCAGGCCTGTAATCCCAGCACTTTGGGAGGCTGTGGTGGGCGGATCACCTGAGGTCAGGAGTTTGAGACCAGCCTGGCCAACATGGTGCAACCCTGTCTCTACTAAAAATACAGAAAGTAGCCAGGTGTGGTGATGTGTGTCTGTAGTCCCAGCTACTTGGGAGGCTGAGGCAGAAGAATGGCTTGAACCTGGGAGGTGGAGGTTGCAGTGAACCAAGATCACATCATTGCACTCCAGCTTAGATAATAGAGGGAGACTCAGTCAAAAAAGAAAAAGAAATAAAGAAAAAGAAAATAGAAGAGGGATGCAGGTGAGCCTACAGGAAATAGGAAAACATTTTATACAATTTTCTAAACAGGAATGTTAAAAAGAAGTATATAGCTCTTTCTTACTGTTTTTCCCTGGGAAGGATTAACAGTAAGATAAATTCAATCCACGAAAGGTTTACTGAAGGCAACTTCCTGTGTGTTCAGCAATGTGGTAGAAATCCAGCATAAATGCTTAGAATGATTTATGCAAAGGGTGCCTCTTTGTGGAGACGGAATTAAATGATCCACGGAAGGTTCTTTTATTTGAAAGAATCTATTCATCTATAAAGAAATGCATAATACAAGGCCTAGTAGACAAGATAATTGTTTTTCTCCAGACTGTTGAATTGCAACATCATTTTCTTCTATTTACATTTAAAGCATTCGGGTCATTCAATGTTTGAGCTCCTTCTAAGATTTATATAAACAGATTTTTGAAATGTAGATAATTGTTATTTGATGTAGCTCTTCCTTATTGCTTTAAAAATGACTTAGAGAACTCAAATAAATTAATCTGGAGTAATCTTTCTGGTGATCCAAAGCAATTGTCTTTCACTAAACCCTGTGCTTGCAAGAGCTGCATAATCCAGTCGGTGTCCCTGTGTCCTCTTGCTTTTGCCTCAGCTACTGATGTGTATAGCAGGACACAGGAAGAGAATCACAGTCATCCTAAAAAAAAATTATTCCCTTCGTTTTAATCTGTCATATTTGCTGAACAATATCATTTTAAGAGCTTAATCTTGAAAACAGAGCCGCATTTAATTTTTATTTTATTAGAAAAATTCTTTCTCTCTACACAACCATAAATAGTGTTTAGAGATCCCAAATTAAATCTGCTATTGACGTGAAGTGGCCAAGCTGCTGGTGGTGTTGATAGGCACTCAACAGCACTGGGGCATCCGTAAAAATATTCATGGGGCTTCCTCCTCCATCCATATGAAGCCAGAACAGACGTGAAACTTCTTCCCATTTCAAATAGGGGAATGCTGAATCCAGTAGAGAAAAAAATGAATTAAAAAAAATAAAAGATTGGATGGGTGCAGTCCTTCACACCTGTAATCTTAGCACTTTGGGAGACCCAGGCAGGTGGATTGCTTGAGGCCAGGAGTTCCAGACCAGCGTGGGCAACATAGCAAGGCCCTGTCTCCACAAAAAATTTTAAAAGGAAGAGAGAAAGAGAGAAAGAAAGAAAGAAAGAAAGAGAGAGAGAGGGAGGGAGGGAGGGGAGGAAGGAAGGAAGGAAGGAAGGAAGGAAGGAAGGAAGGAAGAAAGGAAGGAAGGGAAGGAGGGAAGGAAGGAAGGAAATGAAGGAAGGAAGGAAGGAAATGAAGGAAGGAAGGAAGGAGGGAAGGAAGGAAGGAAGGGGAGGGAAGGAAGGAAGGAGGGGAAGGGAAGGAAATGAAGGAAGGAAGGGAAGGAAGGAAGAAGGGTGGGAAATAAAATAATGAATGAATGAAACGAAGGAAGCTGAAATGAAGGAAATAGAATGAAGAAGGAGGGAAGGAAGGAAGGAAGGAGGGAAGGAAGGAAGGAAATGAAGGAAGGGAAGGAAGGAAGGAAGGAAGGAAATGAAGGAAGGAAGGAAGGAAGGAAGGAAATGAAGGAAGGAAGAAGGAAATGAAGGAAGGAAGGAAGGAGGGAAGGAAGGAAGGAAATGAAGGAAGGAAATGAAGGAAGGAAGGAAGGAAGGAAGGAGGAAGGAAGGAAGGGGAAGGAAGGAAGGAAGGAAGGGAAGGAAGGAAGGAAGGAAGGAAGGAAGGAAGGAAGGAAATGAAGGAAGGAAGGAAGGAATGAAGGAAGGAAGGAAGGAAATGAAGGAAGGAAGGAAGGAAGGAAATGAAGGAAGGAAGGAAGGAAGGAAATGAAGGAAGGAAGGAAGGAAGGAAGGAAGGAAGGAAGGAAGGAAGGAAGGGAAGGAAGGAAGGAAATGAAGGAAGGAAGGAAGGAAAAGAAAGAAGAAAAGAAAGAAAGGAAGAAAGAAACTCAACTATACAATTTAGTTCACAGGAAAGAAAACGCCAGACACAAAGAACAAACAGAGCGGAGTGTCAACCGTGAACGATCTTGCAAGAGCATCCTGGGGAATGAGAATGGTATCAGATGAAGTTATAAGTCAAACAGCCAGACTTGGATGATGCTAACACCCACAGAAAGACAAGATATGAGGCAGTGGGTCCAAGTGTTTAGACCTTGGTATAAATTGGGGGTTTCTAAAGGTTATAATGTCAGTTAAGAGGTGACAAAAATTTCCTCCCACCAGCCAGGGTAACGATAAACATGCTTCTTCCTTCGAAGGATCAGGAAAGAAAACAAAATGTCTTTCATTAGGAATAAAAATGCCAAGCCAGAGCCACATGTGAGTCTGGAATTTATACTGTCCTCATGCTGTAAGACGCTTCAAGGCAAGAAACTCACAAAACTGTAATAGATTAAGAACTACCCCAGAAGAAACAGCTTCACAATGCATGAAATGTGGGGTTGCCACAGAAAAAACACAATCTCCAACAAAGGAAGGGTATTTTTTTTTTAAGCAAGAAAAAAAAAAGTACAGATCACAAATTGAAATACTTTTTAAAATCCACTACGTAAAAATTAACACTGTGAAAGACTTTATGGAGTAAAAGGAAAAGGGAAATCTTTCACGGAGAGAAGATGTTTTCATGTGCTTAGCTTGTAGTATATTAAAATCTGAAGATGTAAAGAAACACCACAGATAAAGAAGAAAAATACAAAAACCCAATTAGAAAAACAGACAAAGGTTATTGTAGGAGCCATGGTAAGTTGCCTACCTAATGCCCTTTCTCTCCTCTTCCCTGCAACTTTGAATCAGATTTGATTATGGTAACAGTGAACCTCCTGGATAAGAGTCTTGCTTTTCTTAGGTCCATGGGTAGCCAGCCATGTGGCATGGTGTAGGTCTGGCTAATGAGACACAAAGAAAGAATCTGCTGAGAGGGCTCATAGAAAAATCATTTCTCTCCAAATAGAAAGGGGGGTGGATCTCAGTAGAGCCATGCCTCCTTCTGCCTTGAATGCTAATGTGATATCTAAAATGATCATGTAGACACAGGCGAAAGAGAAAGGCCCAGAGATGGCCCAAGGCAGAGGTTCTGCCATCGATGAGCCATTGACACAGAAGTGCTAAGTGGATTCAACATTTGAAAATCAATCAGTGTAATTCACCGTGTTAACATATTGAAAAAGAAAAACAATACAAACATGTCAACAAATGCAGAAAAACCATTTGACAATAAAAAAAGAATTAGTAAACAGGCTTATTAACTGGTCAGTCAGACTCACGGAGGTCAGTCAGACTCAAACTGTTCTTCCTCTGCTCACACCACAACAATAACCAGAAGACTTCCGTGCCCGAAGGGGCATGGGGTTTCCCACACATACAAAGCAAGCAAGCAGCAGTTCTGCAGCAGACACCAACTGGGTATCCTCCAACTCAATTCTGACTCTATCTACATGAAGATAGCACCAGATCCTGCAGGCTGAGGGCTCAGTCTCCCACACTACTCCCTCTTCAGACACCACTCACAAGTCTGGGCCTCCAGAACTTCTAATTGGTAAGCTTCAAGTTGGGCTTCCTACAACCGCCGCTTCAGGTTTGATAATTTACTAGAGTGGCTCACAGAACTCAGGAAAACACCTGTGTTTACTGGTTTATTATAAAGGATATTAAGGCCGGGCACGGTGGCTCGTGCCCGTAATCCCAGCACTTTGGGAGGCCAAGGTGGGCAGATCACCTGAGGTCAGGAGTTCAAGACCAGCCTGGACGACGTGGTGAAACCCCATTTCTACTAAAAATACAAAATTAACCGGATGTGGTGGCACACGCCTGTAATCCCAGCTACTCGGGAGGCTGAGACAGGAGAATTGCTTGAACCTGGGAGGCAGAGGTTGCAGTGAGCCGAGATCATGCCATTGCACTCCAGCCTGGGGGACAAGAGCGAAACTCCATCTCTAAATAAATAAATAAATAATATTAAAAGGTTACAGATAAAGAGATGCACATGGTGAGGTATGTGGGATGGGTGCAGAGCTCCCATCCCCTCCCCAAGCATGGCACCCTCCACATGTTCAGCTATCCAGAAGTTCTTCAAATCCTGTCCTCTTGGGTTTTTATGGATGCTTCATTTTGTAGACATGATTGATTAGATCATCGGCCATGCTTCTCTGCCTTACCTGGAGTTTGAGGAGTAGGCCTGGAAGTCCCAAGCCTGTAATCCTGCCTTAGAGGTCATGGGCCCAGTTGTTTCTCATATATATGTCTTTGCAGTGACCAGGCCCCATTTTGAAGCTGCCTAAGGGCTGCCAACCGTCAGTCAACTCATTGGGATACAAACAGACGTCACTTTAACAGTCTAAGGATTTTAGGAGTTCTATGCCAGGAAACAGGGATTGAAGACTAAATACATGTTTTATTTGGCCTCTTGCTCGGGCTGGTCTGAAACTCCTGGCCTCCAGTGGTCCCCCTATCTCGACCTCCCAAAGTGCTGGGACTACAGGTATGAGCCGCCACTCCCACTCATCCTTTATCTTTTAACATGGTATTTTACATTAATTGATTTTCAGATGTTAAACCAACGTTGCATTGCTGGTAAATACTCCCACTTGATCATAGTGTATAATGCTTATTATTTGTTGCTGGATTAGGTGCATTAATATTTTTAAAGACTTTTTATGTGTATGTTCATAAGTGATATTGATCTGTGGCTTTCTATACTTGTAGTATTTTTGTTTTGGCTTTGTTATTACGGTAATACTGGTCTCATGAAATGAGTTGGGATATGTTCCTTGCTCCTCTATGTTCTGAAGTTTTTGTATAATTCTTTTTTTTTTTTTTTCTCCTTAAATGTTTGAAGGTCTTCACTAGTAAATCCATCTGAGCCTGGTTTTTCTTTCTTTCTTTCTTTTTTTTTTTGAGACTGAGTTTTGCTCTTGTTGCCCAGGCTGGAGTGCAATGATGCAATCTCGGCTCGCTACAACCTCTGCCTCCTGGGTTCAAGCGATTCTCCTGCCTTAGCCTCCTAGGTAGCTGGGATTACAGGTGAATGCCACATACCCAGCTAATTTTTGTATTTTTAGTAGAGATGGGGTTTCACCATGTTGGCCAGGCTGGTCTCGAACTCCTGACCTTAGGTGATCTTCCCACCTTGGCCTCCCAAAGTGCTGGGATTACAGGCGTGAGCCACTGTGCTCGGCCGGATTTTTATTTATGGGGCAATTTAATCACTAATTAAATCTCCTTACTTGATTTTCTATTTCTTCTTGAAACAGTTTCAGTTATGTTTTTATATGAATTTGTCCATTCCATTCTGGTTCTTGGGTTTGTTTGCATGCAATTTTTTTATAATATCTTTCTAATCCATTTAATTTCTTTAGTCTGAGTGATATTCCCTATTCTGTTTCTGATTTCGGAATTAGTGTCTTCTCTCTTTTCTTCTTAATCAGTCTGCCTAATGGTTTATCAACTCTGTTCATCTTTTCAAAGAATGAATGTTTTATTTCACTGATTTTTCTGTATTGGTTTTTAAAAAATCGATTTTTTTCTGTTCTGATTTTCGTTATTGCCTCTTTCCTTTTTCTACTTACTCTTGCTTTAATTCACTCCTTTTTCTAGGGTTTTGGTTTTCTTTGTTTTGTTTTGGTCTGGACACTGCCATGAAGCAGGATATTTCCCTGACCTCTTTGTGGGTGGGAACTGGAGTGCATGAGCACTGGAACTAGCCAGCTACCTCAGCAGCGGCAGGGCAAACTCCACTTGCTCAGACCTTCTGCGTTCCACCCCTCACGGGTGGGGGAGTTCAGGTGAGCAGGTGCAGGAGCCAGGACGAGCACTTTTGGGCTCCAGGAGGAGCAAAACTCTATGCGGGCCTGCCTCAACATCTGCAACAGGTACCCACAACCCCTGAAGCCCCAGAGGGAATGTTACAGTACTCTTTCAGCTCTGCTGTCCACGGGCAGCTTAAGTGTTAACAACTCAGTGGACCTTCTGCCTTTTCGCGTGAGGCAGCTGCCTCCTGCCAGCGAGGGCAAAGGGTCAGTGTGACACCCAAGCTCTTGTCCAGCATCCAGGAAAAATAAGGTCGCATGAACAAACTGAAGGATGGTATATGTAGGGGATTTATTGCTGATGGAAGTGGCTCTCAGCAGGAAGGGGATCTGGAAAAGGGACAGAGAGGGAAGGTAATCTTCTCCTGATGTCCAGCCTTCTCCAGCCAGATTCTTCCCCAAAATTACACTATCAAGCTGTCCCTCTGAAGTCAAGCTGCTTCTCTCCAAAGTCCAGCCATGGTCTTTGATGTACAGTGGCTTCTCCTCTCTCTGCTGGCTGAGCCTGGGGTTTTTATAGACACAGGATGAGATAGAGTGGGGTATGGGTGGTTTTGGAAAAGGCAACATTTGATGGGAAAAACAGGGATGTAAGTTCTCACTTTGGGCTGTGGTTTCAGGCTTTTTGGCTTGAGGGTGGGACCCTGGCTGAGCGCTCGCCCTCTTCTGCCCAGAATTTCCCTGCATCCTATCCCTATCAGTCACTACTAGCACGTGTCAAGCATAGAACCCCTAACTTAAGGTCCAAGTCCTGAGGCCAGGCTCAGCTAGGAAGGTACCAAGCGCATTGTGATCAAATCCTACCTCCTGCCTTCAGAGTCAAAGGCTCTGCATCCAAACAGTTGAGAATCTTGCCTGTTCTTCTGCCACAGTCAGTAGAAGATTCACAGTCCCATGTGACCCTCTCCCTTCTGTGCTCACAACCCTTCAAGGCACCCTGCTGCAGAGTTAAGCCCAGCTTTTCTTTCTGACCTTGGGAAGCTGGCAGCTCCCTATCCCATGCCCTCACAGAAGGCTAGGGGCTCCATCTCCAAGATCAGGCATTCCTTCCATCCCCCACCCTCCTAAATTTAGGACAGGGATGCTTTAGTGCCACTGTCTGTGTTCCACGACTGACCACACTTCATTCCAAATAGGAAAAGATAGAGGGGAAAAGATGGAGGGGCAGGAGACCTGGATGCTGGAGAGTCACTCCCCACAAGCTGCCCTCAGAAACCAGGTGCCCCATCCCCCATGGACTGCAGTGAACCCAGAGGGAGCCCTCAACACCCATCTTTGCTCAGACCCCCGCTTTGCTTGCCCCCTGGGCTCCACACCCTTGATTCTCAGGCTAGAGAGGAAAAGGTCCCTTCCCTCTCACTCTGGCAGCTGGTGGAGGACAGGATGCAGCGTTGAGCCCTTTTTCTAGCTTCTTGATGAGGAAGCTTGTTATTCTTTTTTAAAACTTTCTTTTTTCAAATATAGGAGTTTAAACCTATAAATTTCTCCCCAAGCACTGATGGCATCCTATAAATTTTGAAATGTGGTACTTTCATTTTCATTCAATTTGAGATATTTTTAATTTTGTTTGTGATTCCTTCTTTGATCCATGAATACTTGGAAACTGGTAGTTTAGTTTCCAAATGTGTAACTGTTTTCCATATTTATTTCTCTTGTTGATTGCTAATTTAATTTTTAGTCACAGAGCATTTGCATTATTGTAAGCCTTTTAAATTTTTTGAAACTTGGGTGATACGCTGAAAAAGAAAAGTCCCCCCAAAGGTATTCATTTCCTAATCCCTGAAACCTGTGAATGTGACACTGTGTGGAAATAGGATCTTTGTAGGTATGATTAAATTAAGGATCTCAAGATTTAAGTCATGCAGCCACAAGCCAAGGAATGCTGCCAGCCTCCAGAAGCCAGAATTTGCCAGGAACGGATCCTCCTCTAGAGCCTCTGCAGGAAATGCAGCCCTGCTGACTTCTGGATTTCAGCCCAGTAATACTGATTTCAGACTGGAAGTTTGGAATTCTGGAGTCCAGACTTGGGAGAGAATAAATTTCTGTTGTTTTAGGGCACCACATTTGTGGCAACTTGTTACAACAGCCGCAAGAAACTAATGTAACTCGTTTCATGGCCTAGAATAGGGTCTAGGGTCTATCCTGTAGCACAGCAGTCCCCAACCTTTTTGGGACCAGCGACCGGTTTCATGGAAGACAACTTTCCTACAAACAGGGGCGGAGTGGGTATTGGGGGGTGGAGGTGGTGGATGGTTTCAGGATGAAACTCTTCCACCTCAGATCATCAGATATTAGACCCTCATAAGGAACACACAACCCAGATCCCTCGCATGTGCAGTTCACAATAGGGTTCATGCTCCCACGAGAATCTAATGCCGCCACTGATCTGAGAGTAGGTGGAGCTCAGGCCATAAAGCACACTCGCCGCTTACCTCCTGCTGTGCGGCCTGGTTCCTAACAGGCCGCAGACTGGGACTGGTTCCTGCCAGTAGGATGTTCCTTGAAGTCCCGGAAAGAATGTGCATTCTGTTTTTGGGTGGAGTGTTCCGTATATGTCCCTTAGGTCAAGTTGGTTGATAGTGTTGTTCGAGTCTTCTATACCCTTCTTGACTTTATGAATTGTTGTTCTATCAATATTTAGAGAACATAATTAAAATCTCCGACTTTAAGTGTTGTTTCTTTCTCCTCTCAATTCTACCAGTCCTTGCTTCATGTATATTTGAGACCCAGTGTTAGGTGCATGTACATTTATAATTGCTATAGCTTTCTGATATGTTTACCCTTTTATAATTGTGAAATGCTCTCTCTTCTCTTGTGATTTTTCTTCTTTCAAAATTCGTTTCATCTGATATTAGTATAGCTAATCCAGCTCTCTTTGCCTACTGTCTGCCTAGTGTATATTGTATCATCCTTTTATTATCAACCTACTTGTTTCTATGAATCTAAAATGTGTCTCTTATAGATAGCCTATAGCAGATGGTTTCAGGAGGAAACTATTCCACCTCAGATGAAAGTCTGTGACACCTGCTAAAGATGTCCTAGTAGAGAAAGTGGGAGAGAGAGAAAGCAGAGACCCAATTGTTTCTCATACAGACATTTCTGTAATTTCCACAATTACTGCCCTACCCTGCAATTCAATTGGTTTCCCAACATCCAGCAGTTCTCCTGCTTAGCTTCTCCAGTGAATAATACTCATCTCATCTGTAGGGGCAGTGGTTGGAGGACCTGGAGGAGTGACTTGCCTGAGTGTGGAGGGTGAAGGCGTCCTACAGTCTGACTCTTCCAGTCTCCAACCAGCCCTCATTAATCTAGCTGACTACTGTATGTAGTGCCTCAAATTCCTGAGCATTTCACAAGTTCTGCAAGACGGAACACTCTCTTCCCATTAGCCTCACTCTCTACAGGCACCATAAATTGTAAATTTCTTCCCTCTTCTAAACCAGTTGTATTATCTGATTTTTCCCTCCCAAAAATCTGTCGAAATTCCTTTTTTTCCCCATCATCTTCTGCACATTGCTTCCACCTCATGGTCAAAACGACTGCTCAAATTCTGGCTACTACATCTGCGTTTCATTCAGCAGGAAAGAGAAGGAAATAAGGACATTCCCTCCTCTTAAAGACTCTTCCTGGAAGTTACTCGCTACATTCTTCTCCCTTCTCCTTGACCAAGTCCTACCCCCATGTCCACACTAAACGCAGTGGAGGCTGAGAAATGTGGTCTTCATTCAAGATAGCGTATGTCTAACTAAAAGTTGGGAGTCTATAGCCAAAGGAAAAGGGAAGACAGAGATCGGTGGACGTTTCTGTCACACTCAAGACAACACAATGTTTCAAAAAAAATTAAACAAGCTCATAAAAAGAAGGGCTGTTCGTTGAAATTATGCACATTAGGCCATCGCAGGTGAGTAGCAACTAAAGAGTGCCTATTAAGTGTCTAATAAATATTTGTCAGGTATTTATTTGTCAGAGTGGATGAACCTGAATAAACCATCAGCCTGAGAGAGCGGTGGCTTTCTGTTTGACCCGCGGCAGGTGACAAAATCCATTTTTTTCTTTTCCTGAGTTTATCAACAAACAGAAAGCCTCAACCTGCCTCTGACATCATATGCCAGCTTTGCATCTTGCTGCTATATTATACCTGGTCTTAAACCTCCAGGCACACTAACCGGTGCCAAGTAGAAAGACTGGAGAGAACAAAGAGAAAAATCAGGAAACAGTGAGAAGTCTTTGACTCACACATACCAACAAAGGCTCTCCTAACACAGAGAAATGGTGATAACGTAATCACAGGCATACTAGCCATTGTTCAGTGGACTTGAAGGCCAAAGCCGGGATTAAATAAATGCCTGGCATTTTCCAAAGAACCAGAGGCAGCGCTGTTTAAAAGAGCTGACAGCTGTGAAATAGAGTCTTCTTATTACAGAGACTTAGCGGGGAGACCGAAAGTAAACTTTTCCACCAGCGGAGCACTCTCAAGTGGGAGACAAAGTAGAAAAGCTCCCTCTATGAGAGTAGAAAAGTGCACGAGGGTAAAGGCATGGTTCTTGGGTTGTCATAAAGCTATGAGAAGACCTTAGTAAACTACCTTCAGTGTTATTAAAACCTTACTCTTTAGAGGTAAGACGAAATACGGGGGGGTGGGCAAAAATAAAGAGGGAACGAAAGGGAACAGTGTTTTATTTAACCCATGGAGATGCAAGTTAAAATTTGGATGAGTCTGTGTAGCTTTTCTTTATACTTCCCATAAGGATCAAAATAAAGGTTCTTTGTTCATCCTGAAAATATGCACTGAACAGGAATATTGATAGGACCCTACATTCTAGTCGTGGCAAGCAAGGTAACTAGCCCACAGACAGTTTGAGTAGTAATGGTGGCTAGAAAAAGGCACCAACTGAGCAGTGGGAGACAGAGGGGTGATTAGTGGGGTGAGCTGCTTTAGACAGTGGGGCCAAGACAAGATCCTCTGGGGAAACACATTTCAAGTAGACACTTGAAGTGTGAGAAGAAGCTGGTCTCGTGCCCAGGAAGTATGAATGGGGTGGAGTGGGGACGGAGTGAATTTCAGGCCACAGAGTGAGCAAGGCACAGGGCGTGGGGCTGGGAAAGCTCCCTGCTGTTGGTGAGCCGAGGCCCCAGTGCTGTGGCATGTGAGTGACCCACGTGAGACACGAGAAGGAGGCAGGAGGCACATCCAGGACAGATGTGCTGGCCGTGGGAAGGAATCTGGGTTGTATGCTGGGAGCGATAGAAGCCATCGGGGGAATGAGGTCAGGCAGTGTTGTTAATATTTACATTGCACACAGGTCACTGTAGCTACTGAGTGCAGGATGAGCAGAGGAGGCAGATCAGGGAGATGAGCTTGGGGACAGTTGCGATAGCTGAGGTCAGAGGGAGTACGGCTTTGCTGAGTAGTTGTAAAATGGAAAGATGGAGAAAGAATTGAGAGATATTAGAGGAAGTACAAGAGGACTTGGTGGTTGATATGGTTTGGCTCTGTGTCCCCACCCAAATCTCATCTTGTAGCTCCCATCATTCCCACATGTTGTGGGAGGGACCCAGTGGGAGATAATTGAATCGTGGGGGCAGGCCTTTCCTGTGCTGTTCTCATGATAGTGAATAAGTGTCATGAGATCTGATGGTTTTTAAAACGGGAGTTTCCCTGCACAAGCTCTCTCTCTTTGCCTGCCACCATCCACATAAGAGGTGACTTGCTCCTCCTTGCCTTCCGCCATGATTGTGAGGCCTCCCCAGCCATGTGGAACTGTGAGTCCATTAAATCTCTTTCTTTTGTAAATTGCCCAGTCTCCGTTATGTCTTTATCAGCAGCATGAAAACAGACTAACCACAGTTGTGGAGATGAAAAACTTTATTATAGAGCTGCCATTTAAAATACTAGATTTAAGGCCAGGCATGATGGCTCATGCCTATAATCCCAGCACTTTGGGAAGCCGAGGTGCATGGATTGCTTGAGCTCAGGAGTTTGAGACCAGCCTGGGCAACATGGTGAAACCCCGTCTTTACTTTAAAAAATACAAAAATTAGCCAACATGGTGGGGCGTGCCTGTAGTCCCAGTTACTCAGTGGGACTGAAGCAGGAGGATCACCTGAGCCTTGGGAGGTCGAAGCTTCAATGAGTCGTGATTGTGCCACTGCACTCCAGCATGGGCAACAGAGTGAAACCTTGTCTCAGGAAACAAAACAAAACAAACAAAACCTAGTTTTATTATCCTGTTTGATACCTGAAAACACCTGTGTGAAACCACAATATATAAAAAAAGAGAAGTCCCACAGGCAATAACCTCCTATGTTAGTGGGGAACTGGCATCAGCAGTTTAGAGTCAAGTCTCATACTTAACCAAATGAGGAAAAATTGTAATTTAATGAGTATGATTTATCATGATTTGGTAGACCTGTTACAGAAAATAACAATCATAAGTGAGAAGTGTTGTTACCAGGCACAGGAGCCCAGGTGTTCTTGTGTGTGTGTGTGTGTCTGTGTCTGTCTAAGTATGTGTCTGAGAGACTTATAGTTCTCTAGAATATGAGGCCTATGGCAGGGGCCCTTCGGATCTGGATCTAAAGGCAATACTATTTATAGATGCCCCCAAAAAACAGATGGGAGGCAGATAGAGACTCCTGGTTTTCTGATGTCTTTGCCCCTCAAATGGCAAAAAGAAAAGTATAACAAAGATTATCTTCCTTGACCACATTTGTCAGGTTCCTCAAGCCTGACTAGGCCCTGTTCTTGGCCATGTATGCTCAATTTTAGCAAGAATCCTTCTAAATTTGTTTAACCAGAAACTCCCAACTTCAAGAACTGATGGCCCTTGACATCTTATCAAATTTCTCATTCTCTACCACCCAGGTGATGTCTGGTCACCCTGAGTTGCCTTTAGTAAGAATCCTGTTTGGCTGATTTAGCCAGAATCTGCATCACCCCTGATGTTTCTTCTTAGGAACTTTTCACTCACTGATCCCCATCTTTTTTCTTGGCTATAAATTCTCACTTTTCCTTATGTATGTTCAGAATTAAGGTCTCTTTTCCCCTATTGCAATAGTTCCCGAGTAAAATCTGTTTTTACTCTTTTAACTTCTGTCAGGCTCTGGGCTTTGGGTTTGCTTGTTTTCTGGCTTTAGGGTTTGTTTGTTTGTTTGTTTTGACATGGGGTCTCACTATATTGCCCAGGCTGGCCTCGAATTCCTGGGCTCAAGTGATCCTCCCAGCTTGGCCTCCCAAGCAACAGAGATTACAGTCACGTTCCACCACGCCAAACAGGTTCTGGGTGTTTTTGGTTTTTGTTTTTTTGGACAAATGTGTACAATGAATCCTGTCAAAAAAAATGAGAGCGACAAATCACAAACATGCATTGAACACCTACTATTTATCTAACACTGCCCTTGGATGAGGGGAACATAATACAAGCAGTTTTGTGATGTAACTGGAGACAAAAGATGAGTCTTTTTTTTTTTGAGACAGAGTTTCACTCTTGTTGCCCAGGCTGGAGTGCGATGGCACATAATCTTGGCTCACCACAAGCCCTGCCTCCCAGGTTCAAGCGAGTCTCCTGCCTCAGCCTCCCGAGTAGCTGGGATTACAGGCATGTGCCACCACACCCGGCTAATTTTGTATTTTTAGTAGAGATGGGGTTTCTCCATGTTGGTCAGGCAGGTCTCAAACTCCTGACCTCAGGTGATCCATCTACCTTGGCCTCCCAAAGTGCTGGGATTACAGACGTGAGCCACCGCGCCCGGCCGGGATGAGTCTTAAAGTGAGGGACTACTTCCTAGCTCCATGTCACCATCAGACTCTATGCAATAATTGTACCTACTGTGTACACAAAAGAAAATTGGCAACCAAGAAAGTGCCAAGTTGTGCGGAATAGAGAAAAAGCCAATTATGTGATTCAAACACTGCGTGCAAAGGCTTAAAGAAAGGAAGAATTGCACAGGCGGTAGGAGTTCCTTGGCTGCCTTCAAGGAAAAAGATGTAGAAAAGGATGCTGACTTGGATGAGATGCGGCTAACCGTGAAAAGACTTGGGAAGGGGTCATTTTTTCAAAGAAAAAAGTTATTAATAGAAATGTATGAAAATAAACACTAAGGAGACTGCTTAGCCATGTTATCCTTACAACCATAAACTTCCACCCGTGTACTTCACATTTAAATCCAAATCTCCCCACAGAAGGTGGAACTCTGATTCCTTTGTTATTCCAACAGCTGTGCTTATCAAGCATGGACAGCAGGAATTTTCATCCTGCAGACTGACTTTGCATCCCATAAGGTAACTGCTATGTGTACCCCCCAGATTAATATGCTGTGGCCTCCTACAAATTTATATGTTGAAGTCCTACCCTCCAGTACTGAAGAATGAGACCTTACTTGGAAAGAGGGTCTTTACAAAGTTATTTATAAGGTTAACTGGAGTTATGAGGCTGGCCCTAATCCAGTGTGACTGGTATCCTGGTAAGAGGAGGAAATCAGGACACACACACACATGCAGAATGACAATCATGTGAGGACGGAGAAGGCGGCTATTTACAAGACAAGGAGAGAGGCCTGGAACAGATTCTCCCTCACGGCCTCAGCAGGGACCAACTAGGATGACACCCTGAAACCAATTTCAGGCCTCCAGAAGTGTGACACATAATCCATTTCTGTCATTTAAGACGCCTAGTCTGTGGTACTTTGTTACAGAAGCCCTAGGACACCAACATAGAAACCAACACTTCCAATCTGATTTTTATTTATTTTATTTATTTATTTGTTTATGTTAGAGACAGGGTCTTGCTCTGTTGCCCAGGCTGGAGTGCAGTGGTGTGATCACAGCTCACTGCAGCTTCCAACTCCTGGGCTCAAGTGATCTTTCTGCCTCAGCCCCCTGAGTAGTTGGGACAACAGGCACATGCTATCACCTCTGTCATTTTTGCATTTTTCTTTTTTTAAAATTTTTGAGGAGACAGGGTCTCGCTATGTTTCCCAGGCTGGTCTTAAACTCCTGGCCTCAAGCGATACTTCCACCTTGGCCTCCAAAATGCTGGGAGTACAGGCATGAGCCATCTTGCCCAGCCCAGTCCTGAAGACCATTCTGTCTGCGTCAGGACTAGTAGAACTTTGCTATCTATTATTTCTCATATTTATCAAAAATGTCCTCCAACTATAGAATTAAGAATTGGTTTTCTCCAGAGGACCACTGGAAATGTTTCAAAAACCCATATTTTACTCTTCTTTTGTGAAATACATTGCAAGATAATGAAATCCTTTCCTGGACACCCAGCTGGCTTGTGTGTGAAGTGATTATGTCTGCCCTTCACCTCATCTTTCCCTCACCAAAGGCGAGAAAAAGGGTGGATGGAGAAGAGAGAAACAACGAAGTCACTTTTAATGAAATGCTTGAAATAGGCCCATTCTGAATAAGGCTGTTCAAATGTAGACACTATTTTCTGTAGTTATATTTCACATTGTCCTGAGTTCCCTGATGGCACTTCTTGCTCAAAGTCCAAGACTTGGCCATCAAATGTGAGCCTGTTGAGCCTGGGCTTCACAAACAGTCAAATTTGAGCAGAGTGTTAAAATATTGTAATTATCCAGAAAATAATTCTTGGTGGAAAAGATTCTCTCTTTTAAAATGGGAGGGCTCTGGACAGCTGAATAGGACATTCTGCGTCTCAGTGGTGTGAAACTAACTGGCCTGGGGCTACCCCTTACCTTGAGTCGCTGCAGAATGAATGCACCCTGGCTGAGGAGTGCTATCTCTGCAACATCCAGCCAGTCTCAGCCAGTCTCCGGCAGCTGACTAATTAGACTACGCCCAAATAAGGCAAACGCTGAGCGTAGCCAGTCCGGCTATTTCTGTGCCTCACTTCTCTTTCTCTGAACCTCTTCAGGTTCTGAGGGCTGTCCAACTTGCCAGTCTTCTTTGCTCAGATAAACTCTGTTAAATTGAATTTGTCTAAAGTGTTCATGTTAACAATGGTGAAGGAGGGCTAGATGTTAGCTCCCTGCCTTCCCTGCAGATAACAAGCAGATGGCTTCCCAATTTGGGATGCGTGCCTAATGAGAGACAATAGGGCCTGGGAAGACAGTTTGGCCCCACGAGGAATCTTTTCACCAAAATTGCAGGAGTTCATGCCAGTTATTAGGGTGGCCCTAATCCAGTGTGACTGGTGTCCTTATACCAAGAGGAAATTAGGACACACACAGGGATAACGACATGAATAAATACACGACTTGAATGCTATTACTGTGTTTATTCTCATAAAGAAAAAAAGTAAGTTCTATTCCTTGCTGCCACCAGAACTTAAGCATTATACCTTTCAGAGAGAAAGGGATGGGGAAAATCAGGAGCTAGGATGCAAGACAGTTAAAGAACTGCCTGTGGCAACCTTTTTCCCAAGCAAGAGGACCCGCTGTGCCTCTGCAGGCCAGAACAAAGCTCTGCAAAGCACAAAAGCAATGGAGTCAGGGGTGGACGCAAACACCCTCCTTGGCAGTGTGGCTGGAAAATTCACCACCATCATCCCCTTGACTAGCTGCACGAGAGCTCCAAATCTTGGGGGCAAGTTCCAACACTCGCTTGCCATCTAGGAGACGTCAGAGACCTACTTTGCCTGAAATCACTCACTGGGCAATTAATGGTGCTCCTAAGGATTCATTTATGCACTCATCATTCCTGGCAGTGCTTGTTTGGCAAAAGCTGCTTGTTCCCAGGAGCCAGAGACAGCTCTCAGTAGCCAGGGCTGATTCAAAATTGCATCCTAGGAAGTTCCCGTTCATAAAATGGGGTTCCCCAGAGAACAGACCAAAGGAAACCCAGAACTCCCACGGGGTGGAGAGTTCTCTGGAATCCTCAGGTTGCCTTTATATGTCTTTTTGGCTTTGCTCTATCCAGGTAAAGCCAAGATAACGGCTTTTTCTTGGCTACTCCAAGCAAGCAAGGGGCTGGGAGACAGAGTGTGGCGGAGCCCTGGGGGTCCTCCTCCTGTACAGAGCCTGGGCAGTCTGCTCAGAAGGGGCCAGGGCATCAGGAAACCTGAATTTATTTTATTCTAATCTGTATGATACTACAAGGTGATTGCATCAGTACACATTTGTCAAAACCCATAGAATCTACAATACCAAGGCTGAACTCTCATGTAAACTGTGGACTTTGGGTGATAATAATGTGTCAATGTAGGTTCATCAATTTTACAAGTGTGCCACTCTGGTGTGGCATGTCCATAGTCAGGGAGGTTGTGCCTCTGTGAGCGCAGCAGGGTACCTGGGAACTCTCTGGACTTGCCACTCAATATTCCTGGAAACCTAAATCACTCTAGAAATAAAGTTTATTGATTCAAAAAGCTCATATACTAATTTCTGCTCTGGGCTTTATATGACTTTTTCTGTCTAATTTCTTTACAGTGTTTTATTCTTTTTTACAAACCTTAATCTGAATATATTAATATATTTTCAATCTTAGTTTAGTAGTGCATTTCAAGTTTATAAATATTCTTTTTATGTAGCACTTTAACTGCAAGGCACACATTTTTATTTTCGGTATCTTCTTGTTATAAATATTTGAGGATCTCTATTGTTATTTTCTCTTTAGTATGTGACTTATATTTAGGTGTATATTTTTAATTCTTAATATGTTCCCTTTAGTCACATTGAAGTTGGAGCACATGGTTTCTATGACACATACTCTGAATTCGGTTTTTGGGGGGGAAATAGCATATGATTGGTTTTTATAAATATGCTACATAACCTTAAAAAGAATATAGATTCTCTAGTTACTGAGTGCAACAGTCTATCCTGAGTCTATCTACTCAAGAGGCTGTGGCAGGAGGATCACTTGAGCCAGGAGTTGGAAGCTGCAGTGAGCTGTGATCACACACATTGCTTGGGTGTTTGTATCAAATCAAGCTTATTAATTGTATAGCCCAAATCTTCTATTGCCTGACTAATCATTTATCTGATAGAGTAGTTTGTGATATAATTTTATCAAAATATCCCACTTTTCCATTTCTTCTTGTAATTATGTCAATTTTTACTTCATATATTTCAAAGCTATGTTGATGAGTGCATATAAATTCATGACTGTTATTACATCTTGGTATGTTATTCCTCTTTTCATAATACATCATCTATTTTAATCCCTATTTATGCTGTCTGCCAAATTCTATTTTGCCTGTTAGAAATATTGCTGCATAAGCTTTCTTTTAATTGCGACTTGTCTGGTATATCTGGAAACCTGAATTTAAATTCTGGCTCTGATTTTAACTCATTATGCATTAGGTGGAAGGCTGAGACAAGCCACTCAACCGCAATTTCCTTATTGGTGAGATTAAAATACTGGGCTGGACAGATCCCAACACCTCCAGCTCTGATATCCGGTTTGCAGCCTGTTTAGCAGTCACCGCAGGGGCTGGTTAGCACCTCCTCCCTGGCCCTTCTCAGCCCTGCAGCACCAACCTCCTACCAGAGATGACTGCATGGGTTGGTGTAGTCATATATTCTTTTCTTTGCAAGGTTAAACTCCTCTGAAATGGAACTTGGGGAAACCGCATTCTACAGCAGGCTCAGGGATCTCCTCTTTGACATTATCTAGTCCTCAGTTTCAACATATTTTATTTTCTGACTAAACTTGTCATGATATGGGGGGAAATCAAATTTAGCATTAAGCTTCCCAATTTCTGTTAGCTCAGTTTGAACCCCTCCTTTGAGTTTGACCGGGCTTTTTAAGGCACACACTGAGTCTTCTGCAGACGCTCTAGCTATCAGAGAGGCTCCTGTCTTCTGAGCAGTCGGCTCACCCATTTCTCTGTCCCAAATGGCATCCAGGTGCAGGGAGGCACATCCCAGCCTCCCGGCATCTGAGGAGCTCATTCTCTGGATTAGCTGCCCACTGCCCAGCTGTCTCACTCTGGTCTCTGGCTCCACTTGCTCTGCAGCTGCCTTTACTCCCCAATGCTGCACAAATGGGGCTCAGGGGTTGCTCCTGGGAGGTCCCCATCTCAGCCCCTGAGGGCACAAATCCTTCGGGGTCTGTGTGCAACTCCCACTGGGTCCCACCCTCAGCTCCTACTCTGGGGTCCCTGTGCACCTTGTTCTGGTGCCCTCGAAAGCTCCAACCAGCAATCTCAGGCACAGTCCTTGTCCTGTGGCTTCCACAGAGAAAGGGCCCCAGGCTAGGCCGTCATCTGAAGCTTCACTCTCAGCCATTGCTGCTCTGCCATGGCTGTCTTGGGAAATTCCAGATAGGAACAGGGACAAGCCCACACTGCATTGCACTCCACCTCACTCCATTGTGGGTCTATACCTTCTCACAGAGGGCGGATAACATCCTCACCTTGGCCCTGTCCTTCCCTACAAACCTCCCTCTCCAGTGCATCCCCCTGCCCACCTGGAGGCATGAGACCCTCCTCTGGCTCCCTATGGAGGGATTCCCCTGTGCAGAGCCTCAGGTCTCTCTGCCTTGGCTGAGAGGGCATGTATGGTCAGAGCTGCTCATCTTGACTCTTTATATATGATGGCAAGTTGGGAATTCCAAACTCTCTCCCCGCAAATCTGGGCTTGCTTTCTCACCCAGCGCTTCAAGAGTTTATCTTAGACGTCGAAAGCTAGACATTGTCTCTTTCTCTTTGTTTTCATCCATAAAACGTCTAATCTTCCCCAGATAACATAAGGCCCTGGCTGAAGAAGGAGAAGATCACATTGAAGAAGGTAGAAAGCACAGGTGCATCAATATTTTTTCAAACATTTGCTATCCTGCCATCTAGAAGAGGGAGTTTTACTTCTTTTTTTTTTTTTTTTTTTTTTTTTTGACAGTCTCACTCTGTCACCAGGCTGGAGTGCAGTGGTATGATCTTGGCTCACCACAACCTCCGCCTCCCTGATTCAAGCAATTCTCCTGCCTCAGCCTCCCAAGTAGCTGGGACGACAGGTGTGTGCCACCATGCCCAGCTAATTTTTGTATTCTTAGTAGAGATGGGGTTTCACCATGTTGGCCAGGATGGTCTTGATCTCTCGACCTCATAATCCGCCCACCTCAGCCTTCCACAGTGCTGGGATTACAGGTGTGAGCCACCACATTCGGCTGCTTTTACTTCTTTAAGGGGTTCAAAAGTCTCATTCTGTTGGTTGGCAGAGAGGGACATTGAAGTGTTCTGGGAAAAAACCCCCTCCCTCATGCCTTATTTCACGGGTTTAGACACATTGGAGAAGAGACCATATTATAGGACATCATCTGTGGTCCTTAAATAGGTGTGTTCTTTCAGGGATCGTGGAAATATTTTTACCATTTTGGCACTTTATATCATGCTATATTGCCAAATACTTTCTACCCCTACAGTAATTATGATTATCCACACATTAAGGGGAAACCAGAGCTAGTTTTTAATACCGATAAAGGATAATGTTAGCATTAACAGCGCCGGCTTGGAAAAAAGCCTAGCTGTGCTTGGATCTTGAGGGTTCCAACGAGACCTTCTTCTCCCCTTTATTTCAGACAGCTGGGGCTCCCCAACTCTGATGCCCCTGAAGCTGGGCTTGTGGGTTGCCCAAGTGGCTTGCTTTTCAAGACTGTGCACTAGGAAATCGGTAGAATTTCTCTGTGCCCTGGTCTCAGTCCAATAAGAGATTATGAGTGTAAAATACCCAGCACTTATTAGAGGTGGGTAAATAGGAAAACACCGACATTTGCCCTTTGAATTTGGCAAAGCAGGAAAGTTCGTTCTCCTGACCCACGGAAACTGTAAGATAAATAAATGCTTGCTGTTTTAAGCTGCTATGTTTGTGGTCGTTTTTTCAGCAACAGAAAGCGAATCCACTGAATTTTGGAATTCTAGTGCTTTTTGAACTCTTTATCCCCCCTCCCCCTATTTTTTAATGAATAGGAAAGGTGGAAACACTCACTACATGTATCTTGTGTACACACTAGGGAAAGTTTAACAGTTGCTATAAGAACTTGCTTAGACCCCTGCCTTTCTAGCCTTCCCCTTTGTAGTTATCAAAGTATAATAGACAAGACCTGGACAGACCCAGTAAGACAGACCTTTACTGCTTTCATGGAGAGGCAAGAGGTGGGAGTTACCCAACGCATGGGGAATACTTCCTTGGTTCGGAGAATGACTCAGCAGTGTCCTCCCATTTGAGGTCCACAAAGAGAAATTACATATAGTTTAATATTTTTCATTCATCACTAGCACCAAATGATAAAAAGAATGAGATGGATGGATGGATGGATGGATGGATGGATGGATGGATGGATGGATGGATGGATGACTGGGTGAATGGATAGGTGGATGACTGGGTAGATGGGTGGGAGTGGATGAGTGGGTGGAGGATGGATGGATGGATGGATGGGTGGATGAGTGGATGGGAGGATGAGTGAATTAAATAGATGGGTGGATGGTTGGATAGATGGGTGGATGGTTGGATAGGTGGGTGGATGGTTGAATAGACGGGTGGGTGGGTGAATGGATAGATGGACAGATAATGAATGATGAATGGATATATGAAAGTCAAGCATGCTGTTAGTCTCTTGTGAGCTTGAGCCTATTCTAGGACCTGGACTTACATTTTGTTTCTGTAATGGAAATGTGTCCCTGTCTTTGCCCTTGCCAGCCTCCTCACCTATACCCCGAAAGGTGCAAGGCTGCCAGCCAGCCTGTCTTGATTACTGCACCTTCCCTATTCCTGGACCCTGGATCCCAATCTGAGCTGAACGGCCAAGTCCTGGAACCTTGGCTGCCACTAACTGTGGTCTTACAAATTTCCTCCATGAATGGCCTTGGGGTTAAACCTAGTTTCTGCCTCCGCTCCACGCTCATGGCTCTACAGTCCTCAGGAATCCCTCTCCCCTGACCTAGCCTGTCTAACTGTTGCCCACCCACTCCCCTCCCTGACAGGTGCTGTAAAACGTAGTCTCAGCAGGCATGCACCACGCCATATGGGATATTGTAGAATACCGTGTGGTTACTATTTCGGGGAATACGCTCACATACTATTTTGGGGAATACACTTGCAGAAACATGATGATGGCAGCCACCTCCGTGTGGCTTGCATGGAAGCAGGAAAAAGTGTTTCCAGCTCCTACGCTTGGCTCCTACGTGCTCCATTGCATAGGCAAGGTCGGGGGACTGTGAGCTCACCAGGGAAACTGCTGTAGAATGGGATTAGCCCCTCAGGCTTTATTGAGGTGGGTACACTGAGCTACCTGACTTGCTCTTTTGGCAAGGTTAAGGTCTCATGGGGGCCATGTTGGACAGCGGTCTGGGCAGCTGTGGAAGTGGACAGTGCCCTGGTCTCAGGGGAGGAGGGTGTCATGAGCTGCTTCAGCCCAGCTCTCCCCTTACTGCCACCTGGCAAGGTGGGAGCGCTAAGCAGACCCTCAGGAGCACCCACCAAGGCCAAGCAGAAGCACATGGGTTCATCAAGGCCACATAAAAATCAAAGAGGCCGGAGGTGGGTTTCCTTCCCAATCCCACATGAAGCATGATGCTGAAAAAGTCACTGTGAGGAGCTTTACAGGTTTTTTGAAAAATTCATGAAGATTACATAATTTTCAGTTAAAGTATCATTTTAAGCCCCAGATTAATGTGCTTCTTAGGACAGGGCCACTTCTTAAAGGCCTAGCACTAAAAAATGCCTCCTTTTTTTGTCCACCGGATTCTGCTTTAGACGCAGTTTTTCAACTGTCCCTAATAACCGTTCTGTGCGTGGGTTATTAATATTACTCCAATTTCCAGTGGAAACAAATGAGCGAGGCCACACAGCTAGTTAACAGCAGAACCAGGGTTCAAGGTGTGCTCAGCTAGCTCCACAGGGCAAGATTCTGGCAGTGCGACACCCTGCAGGTCAAACGAAGGAGGCAAGAGGCTCGTCGGGAACTGGTGACTTTACATGGAAATCGCTGTAGGAAGAGTTTTCTTGCTTGTTTCAGTTCAATTCTCAGCCCCATATCCTGGCCAGGGAGGTGCCAGAGGCCCCCAGGTTTGGGTGTTCTCAGAGCTAGCACCCAAGGCCAACTCCAGCACTTGGCTCTGTGAATGTATGGATGCCATTTAGCCTCTCTAACCTCTGTTTCTCACATGTAACATGGGAAAGCTAACAGTACCCACATCTCATACCGTGGTTGTGAAGAAGACACTTTTGTAAAGTACCTAAGCCAGTGCCTGACACAAAATAAGCACTAAGTAATTGTTAGCTGTGGTTATGAATCATGCAACAGATGTTGGTTTCATTGAAGAAAAGGTGTCCTTGATGGTTAGTACCTACAGGAAAGAGCCCTGGACACCTGATGTGAACAGGAACTTGTTACGATTGATGTTCCACGGCAGAGCATGGGGTCGGAGATGGATGACACGGGTGCCGTGGATGAAGGTGAGGATGCAGGAAATGCTGTGCTGCCTCCACTTGGGGCTTGAGATACTACTCAACAGCCCTCTCAGAGAGGTCAGTGAGCACATCAGTCTTCTTTTTTTCTTCTTCTTCTTTTTTTTAAAGACAGGATCTCATTGTTGCCCAGGCTGGAGTATAATGGTGAGGTCATAACTCACCGCAGCCTTGAACTTCTGGTCTCAAGCGATCCTCCCACCTCAGCCTCTCAAATAGCTAGGGTTACAGGCATGTGCTACCACTCCTTATTTATTTATTTGTTTGTTTGTTTTTGAGATGGAGTCTTGCTCTGTCGCCCAGGCTGGAGTGCAGTGGCACCATCTCAGCTCACTGCAACCTCTACTTCCCGGGTTCAAGCAATTCTCCTACCTCAGCCTCCGTAGTAGCTGAAATTACAGGCGCTTGCCACCACAACCGGAATTTTTCTATTTTTAGTAGAGACAGGGTTTCGCCATGTTGGCCAGGCTGGCCTCAAACTCCTGACCTCAAGTGATCTGCCTGCCTCAGCAGGGATAAGTGCTGGGATTACAGGTGTGAGCCACCATGCCCAGCCTAATTTTAAAGAAATTTTGTAGAGATGGGGTCTCGTTATGTTGCCCAGGCTGATCTTGAACTCCTGGCCTCAAATAATCCTCCCACCTCACCTCTCAAAGTGCTGGGATTATAAGCATGAGCCACCATGTCTGACCCAAACAAGTCTTCCTGATGACAAACCTTGAATTTATCAGCCCAAAACAGCCTTCTGCTAGATGGGGGCACTCCTGACTACAATATCCGTCACGATGAAATGTGCATTTCCATTTCCCCCAGCCAGCGCAGAAGCACGCACAGCTTGTTTTCTGTGTATGAATGTTAATGGTGTCTGTGCTGGAGGAAACACGGGTTGCAGAGTGTGTGAAGCAAGCCCCTGCAGAACCTGGAGCCACGACTCAGCACGGGGTGGTGCTTTACAAAGAGCGCTTTGATGTGGTCGGCCGCAGTCAGAGCTGCCCAGCAGCCTCTCCTGCAGCGTCTCCAGTGGCATCGCACACACCCAAGCCCAACGTGTCATTCTCATCTTTGGAACGAATCGTAGCTTATAGAACGCTCTGGAAATGTTGCCAGAGAATGATGAAAGGTGTTAATTTGACGATTTAAACTCAATAAAAGGGCCTCCTTGTTAGTAAAGGACAATTTCAGACGGGAAAAAAACTAAAACAACATTGAAACTGCTATTGAAGTCATCCAACTTTACAGTGTCTTAGAGGGAGTCATGTTCCTTAAACAGAATCAATACTAAAAATAGCAACGAAAACAAATTGGTGCCTTCTTCGAACTACACACAGTAACTTGAGGATACCAGTTCTTTGGGTCTGAAAGTCCCAACCAACACTAGGGCAAGGCTGTAAGTCAGTGCCTTGTTCACTCAGTATCCCGTAAAATGCTCCTTCATCCACACTTTTGGTTTTTCAAATCACTTGAACCTGGGAGGTGGAGCTTGCAGTGAGCTGAGATCGCACCACTGCACTCCAGCCTGGGTGACAGAGCCAGACTCTGTCTCAAAAAAATATATATATATGTGTGTGTATATATATACATATATATATGTCCATTTTTGTACTCTCCTTCCTCATAGCAAATAGTGTATGTACAGGGATAGAGAAATGAAGATAAAATGACACTTACTTAACTGTCAAGTGCTTTTTTCTTTTTTCTTTTTGACTCGGCCTTCCTTTTTTCTTATTTTCCTTCATTTGTTATATTGTTTTTCCCTCCCACAGGTTTTTCATTAACCAGCCCAGGAGTTCTTAACTTTTGTTTTTAACTCTCTTTAGGCCACAGACTAATATTTTGAAATCGCATGAAAGGAATGGAGTCTCTCCCCAGAAGTGAACAAACGCAAGACACGGACCTGCTGGAACCTCTGCGCACTCAGATACATAGACAGATGGTAGGTAGGTAGATATACAGATAGGTAGAGGACAGGTAAGTGGAGAGGCAGATAGTGGGTCGGTAGATAGAAGACAGATAGGTAGAGGATAGGAAGATAGGTAGGTAGATAGATATGCATATGATAGGTAGGTAGACATACATAGGTAGATAGGTGATAGGTAGACAGAGCGATAGACAGATGATAGGTACGTAGGTAGATTTATTTCAAGGAATGGCTCATGCAGTTATGGAAGCTGACAACCCCAAAATCTGCGGAGTAGGCCAGCAAGCAAGAGACTCAGGGAAGAGGCGATGGTGTAGTTCACGTCTAAAGGCTCTGTAAGAGGTCACACACCCGGAACACTGTGTGACCACTCATTCGGGCACTGTGGTTCAGACAGGTCCACACGTAACGTGAACTATCATAAGGGTACAGGGCCTGGGATCAGAGGACCAGGAATCAGTCCAGCCAGGGCCGGCATCCTTGATAGTTCTTTTCCGCCCCTGGACTCCTCACCCCTCGCTCACTGTCTCCTGGCCGTATTAACTGGTTTCCTGTTGCGTTCTCTCCCCTACGTGAGTGGGAGTCTTGCCGAGAGAAAGTCCCTGATGCAGGGGTTTCCCTACACAGGATGAAGCCATCTTCAGGAAAGCAGGTCAGGCACTAGCATGAGTTTTGTTTGTTATTTGTGTCTTGTTTTTGGCAAACAACAGAGCAGGCCTATCCTGGGTGTAGAACTGGCCTGGCCCCCACATCCCCCACCCTCACTCATGGCAGTAGCCCAGGTGCCCACACCAGAGGAAGCACAGAGCCATGATGAGGCTCCCTGCAGCCTGCTTTGGAGGAGGCGGCTTCCCCAGGGCTTGGTTTCTAAGCAGCACATCGCCCATTCCACCAAGAACTGGGAGTGCTGGGGGGACACTGGACCTCAATTGATGTATGTGTGAGTGGCAAGGGGGTGTTGTCATGGCCTCGCGGAGATGACAGATTCCTGGAGGAGACAGCCATTCCTGTGGCTGCCAGGTCAGGAGGCGCTCCTCACAATTGCTTGGCGCTGTGGAGGGAGCAGGGAGCAGTGCCAGCTCATTCCACCCGTGTGGTTGTGGGGACTTGTCCCTGATGGTTGTTTGATGGGGAGGGGTCTCCCTGCCTCCACCCATCAGTGCCTCTGACCACAGGTCCTTCCTGTGGCCAGACACTCATTGCAGCCCTGGCAAAGGACAGCCGAGTCAGGGCATTGGTTCATATCGAACCGATGCCGTCACGGACTCTGTTCACTCTCAGTATTTCCAGGGGTCCCCAAGGGCCCACCCCAGCCCCTTGGTGAAGAGGGACCACCCCCGGACTCCTGGACATCTCCTGGCTCCTGCCTGCCCACATCAACATGAGACTCCACAGGGATAAAATGCAACAGAGGTCTCATTGCATTTTCTATAATCCTCTGCAGATCTTTGGGGGCAGTTGTTAAATGGAAATGGAAATCAAAACAAAATAAAACAAAAAGTGCCCCACACTTCCTAACAGACAACTTTGCCAGGGTATACCTACTTGGGAAATAAGATTCTTTTTTTCTTTTTCTTTTTTCTTTAATCCTTCTTTTTCACTTGGACACTGTGTCCCTCAAGCCTATGGGAGATCTCCCAACTTCCCAAGAGAAAATGTTGAGCCAGAATTATACAGAGATTCAGAAGCATGAGGGAAAGAAACACAACGCACTCAGATATCTCAATGAAGGCTGCACAGGTTAGGAACTCCGCCCTCTCCACACCAGAGCGCTCTGAGGTGTCAGCCCACAGCATCACCGCATAGCCACAGAAGGGAACATCAGGCAGAGCCCCCTCCCCAGCCATGCTGGATTCACAGTCCCCACCAGCCCATGCCTGCAGCAGGGACGGACACTGTCCAATATAGAGGTACCCAGTACCACAAGGCCCTGTCCTTTGTCTTACCCTAGCCCGACCCTGCAAAAATGGTGAAGGAGCAGCATAGATGTGTCTTGACTCTCAGTGATGATGGGACATTCTACAGCCCCATCAATTCCTCAGCCTCAGGGGACCACGGACACAGCCTAACCCTGCCTGCATCTTCCCACAGCTCCACGCCTGCTCCCGGTGTGCTTCCAGAACAGCAGTTTTTTGTTTGTTTTGTTTTGTTTTGTTTACAGGGTCTTGCTCTATCGCCCAGGCTGGAGCACAATGACACAATCATAGCTCACTGCAGCCTCGACCTCCTGGGCTCAAGAGATCCTCCCACCTCAGCCTCCCAAGTAGCTGGGACTACAGGTGCGCACCACCACGCCCAGCTAATATATAGAGAGATGGGCCTTTGCCACATTGCCCAGTCTGGTCTCGAACTCCTGGACTGAAGTGATCCACCTGCCTCAGCCTTAGAATAGCAGCTTTGGCATTCGGAGAGCCAGGTTCTCAAGATGTATATGCCCTGGCCCAGCAGCTTCCACATCTCAGGGAGCACAGGTTAGAGAAGCACACTGTGGGGTCCTCCCCAGGCTCGCTAAGTCAGGACCTCCAGGTGGACCAGCCTCTGTGCTCCCACAGCCCCCTCACCCACTACTCCCACCCACAGAGCGTTCTGCTGCTGCTCAAGCCAGAGCCTTCCTTGGGGGTGAGCTTCAGGGATTCCTGACAGGGAGCTTTGGCTCCGGGAACCTCCCCTCAGGAAGACCTTAGAAAGGGCTGCCCACACCAGCCAGCTATTGGTTTAATTTTTTTCTTAAAGAGAGAGACCGTGCAAGGCCTAGGTCTCCCCAACAGGCCTGCTTGAACTTGAGGGCTCAGCCTCACTCCCTAGATGGCAAGTGGAGCCCTGGCGCAGGCAGCCCCTGTGAGCACCGCCTGGGTCTATACCTGAGCCAGCTCCACTCCGTCTCACTCAGCCTGCTCTTGAGGATGGTTGGCTTTAGGACGCAAGGAGCTTGCAGAGCACACCTGCTGGCTTGGAGGTTCCCAGAGGGAACGTGCTGGCAGAAGAGGCACAGAAACTCGATCCCCACACTTCTTCCCCTTCTCCCTTTCTTCCTTCCTCCCCTTTCTTCCTTCCTTCCCTTTCTTCCTTCCTTCCCTCTCTCCTTCCTTCCTTCCTTTTTCCTTCCTTCCTTCCCTCTTTTCTTCCTTCCTTCCCCCTTTTCTTCCTTCTCTCCTTCCTTCTTTCCTTCCTTCTCTCCTTCCTTCCTTCCTTCCTTCTCCTTCCTTCCTTCTCTCCTTCCTTCCTTTCCTCCTTCCTTCCTTCCCTCTCTCCTTCTTTCCTCCCTTCCTCCCTTCCTTTCTTTCCTCCTTCCTTCCTTCCTTTTTTGACAGAAAATAAATCAAGCAAAAAGTGCACAGCTCCTGCACACTGCTGAGAGCACGTTAACCTGCTGCGGTTGCTTCTGCTTCTTATGTCGAGCTTCATAAGCAGGGCTGAAAATCCCGCACCACATGCCCAGCCTGGAGCCCTTCTGAAGTTTGTGTGGATTTATCAGATCCATGTTTTTATACCTTTCCCTCACTATTATGTTTCCAAAGCCAAGGTATAGCATTCTGTTGTGTGTTTTGAATTTTTACACAGGTGTGCATTCCCTTGCAATGGTTTACTTTTCTTTCTTTTCTCTTTCTTTTTTTTTTTTTTTTTTTTTGAGACAGAGTCTTGCTCGTTCACCCAGGCTGGAGTGCAATGGCGCGATCTTGGCTCACTGCAACCTCTGCCCTATGGGTTCAAGCAATTCTTGTGCCTCGGCCTCCCGAGTGACTGGGGGGACTGCCACTCTGTCGAGTTATTTTGCAATGTTTAGGGAGAGACTCAGCAAATTCAGTATAGGAGTACTGAATTTTCTGTGCCAACTAGGGCATGTGCCACCACACCCAGCTAATCTTTGTATTTTTAGTAGGGATGGGGCTTTACCACATTCCCCAGGCTGGTCTCGAACTCCTGGCATCAAGTGATAGACGTGCCTTGGCCTCCCAAAGTGCTGGGATTACAGGCGTGAGCCACCGCAGCCAGCCTATTTTTTATTTAACAACTTTTTTCAAGATTAGTTTATGTTGTTGCATTCATTTTCACTGATTAACATTATTTTATTGTATGAATATACAACAATTTATCTGTCCAAGTCCCTACAGATGGACAACTAATCGGCTTTCAGATTTTTGCTGTTACAAATACAATCATGCACCACATAACCTTTTGGTCAACAATGGATTGCACGTACGACAGTGGTCCTATAAGATTATAATACCATGTTTTTACTGCACCTTTTCTATGTTTAGATACACAAATACTTATTGTGCTACAGCTGCCTACAGTGTTCAGTACAGGAACATGCTGTATAGGTCTGTATCCCAGGAGCAATAGGCTCTACCACATAGCCTAGGTATGTGGTAGGTTCCACTAGTTAGGTTTGTGTAAATGTGCTCTGTGATGGTTGCACAATGATGAAATTACCTAACAAGGCCAAGCGCGGTGGCTCACGCCTATAATCCCAAGGCAGGCAGGTCACGAGGTCAAGATATCGAGACCATCCTGGCCAACATGGTGATACCCCATCTCTACTAAAAATACAAAACTTAGCCAGGTGTGGTGGTACATACCTGTAGTCCCAGCTACTCAGGAGGCTGAGGCAGAAGAACCACTTGAAACAGGGAGGCAGAGGTTGCAGTGAGTTGAGATTGTGCCACTGCACTCCAGCCTGGTGACAGAGTGAGACTCAGTCTCAAAAAAAAAAAAAAATATTACCTAACAACACATTTCTCTTAATGTATCCCTGTCCTTAAGTAATGACTGTTATTTTCCATCATATGTTGTCATTAGATCTCTAACAATTACCTAACACAATTAACATTGTCGTGTTTAAGAGAAATCATTTACCGATTTCTCTAAAATACTTCTAGTACTGAGTTTGCTGAGTCTCTCCCTAAACATTGAAAATGACTCAACAGAGCGACAGTCCTCACTATCCCACATCTTACCAGCTCTGAGAATTATCAGACCTAATGATTTTTTCAATCTGATGGGTGTGAACTATTTCATTTATTATTTGCATTTCCTGATTTTTGTGAAGCTAAGCCTCTCACACGCATTTATTAACCAATCAGATTTTTTGGTGAATTATCCCTTCTTTTGCCCATATTGCACTTTTTCTTTTTGATTTGCATAAATGTTCTTATATTATGAAAACACCAATCTTCCGTTCTCTTCCATTTCCTGTATTGGCAATGCTATCGTCTGCAAATGACAAAATTTTGTCTTGTTCTTTTCTGCAATTGTTACTTCTATCTTTTCCATCTCATCTCATTGTCCTGGTTGGGACCTTCAGGAACACGCTCACTGGACACTGTGGTAGTCCCAGCCTCACTGCATATCTGATTTTAAAGGGACTGTTTCTAATCTTTGCCTGTTAAATGTTAATAATTGCTGTAGGTTTCTAGTAGACAGTATTCACCTGGCATGGGAGTCCCATTCTAATATTATATTAGTTTGCTGATGTATTTCTGGGGTTTGTTTCTTTCTTTGTGTGTGTGTGTGTGTGTGTGTGTTGTTTTGTCGTTGTTGTTGTTGTTTTTAGACAGTCTTATTCTGTCACCCAGGCTGGAGTGCAGTGGCGTGATCTCAGCTTACTGCAACTTCCGCCTCCCGGGTTCAAGTGATTCTTGTGACTCAACCTCCCAAGGAGCTGGGATTACAGGTGTGCAATGCCATGCATGGCTAATTTTTGTATTTTAGTAGAGACAGAGTTTTGCCATGTTGGCCAGGCTGGTCTCTAACTCTTGACCTCAGGTGATCCACCCTCCTCAGACTCCCAAAATTCTGGGATTACAGGTGTGAGCCACCACACCCAGCTTTCTAATGTATTTCATAGTGAGTAAATGCAGAATGTCATCAAATGCTTTTTTCCCTGCGCCTTTCGAGGATAGCATGCTTTTCTTCTTTAACCTGTAACTCAGTGAATTACATTAATATATTTCCTAAGTTTAATAATCTCGCAATCCTCAAGTGAGGTGTGCTGATGTATGATATGCACAGAAGCATTTCATTTGTAAATTTTTAAAGGATGTGTGTGTCTATGTTCACAAGTGAGATTTTCTTCTCTCCCCTTGTTTTGTCTGGTTCTCTCATGCTGTTCTGTGGAACAGTCTTGAGAAGTTATCTTTTCCTGGGAAATTTGGTAAATTTCACTTATAAAATCATCTAAGCTTGGTACTTTTCTGTTTATTGATTTTTGACTACTGATTTAATTTCTCTTATGGTCATTTTTAAACCTATAACTTTTATGGCTATGGTTATATGGTTAAATGTCTACTCAGGTTTTAAATCTGTACTTGAGTCAGTTTTGACAGGGCACCCTTTTCTAGAAAAACAACCATTTTATCTGGGTTTTCAGATCTATTGGAGTAAAGTTGTCCAATGTGTTGGTTATGAGTTTTAATCTTTGGGACAGCTGGGTTGAAGTCTCTTTTTTCTTCCTTCTTTGTTTTCTTTCCTTCTTTAACGTTTTCTCTTTTTTCTCTAATCAAATCTTCCAGAGATTTTAGACTTTACTTTTTTCCCAAAATTAGCTTCTGCTTTTGTTAATTCTCACAGATATTTTTAGTTGTCTAATTTGTCAATATCTCCTCATTTATTTCTTATTTCCTTACTTGATTTTGGTTTAACTCTTTTTTCCAAAAATAACTTACTGAGTTGAACACTTACTCATTTTTAATCTTTTTTCTTTTCTTATATATTTATTTAATGCTATAATTTTCTATAGGCTGTGTTTTTACATGTTTGTATATGTAGTGTTCTTGTCATTCAATTCTATATATTTTATGATTTTTATAAAGGCATTTTTTTTCTAACTTTTCCAAGTTCAGGGGTACATAGGCAGGATGCACAGGTTTGTTACACAGATAAACGTGTGCCATGGTGGTTTGCTGCACAGATCATCCCGTCCCCCCAGTATCAAGCCCAGCATCCACCAGCTATTCTTCCTGATGCTCTCCATCTCCCAACCCCCTGCCCTCCGACAGGCCCCAGGGTGTTTTGTTCCTCACCATGTGTCCATGTGTTCTCAGCATTTAGCTTCCCCACTTGTAAGTGAGAACACATGGTATTTGGTTTTCTGTTCCTGTGTTAATTTGCTAGGGATAATGGCTTCCAACTTTAACCACGTCCCTGCAAAGGACATGATCTCATTCTAAAGGCTATTTTTTGAACCCAAAGTATCTAGGATTGTTTTTGAAGGCAAAACATTATTACTAATTATAACTATTTTACATTTTGAACAGAGAATATCATCTATAGCACAAGCCAGCAAATATTTTTCTGTAAAGGGCCATTATTGTAAATATTTTAGGCTTCGCAGGTTTCATTGAATCTCTGCTACAACTACAGCAAAGCTGAAAAGTGACAGGAACGTTTGACTGACATACTCAGGGGTGTGACCTGACCATTAAGCCAGGTGAAAAAGCAGCTACTAGAAGATTCTTGAGGCAGAGCTAGAAATTACACCAAGAGTAGATGTGTTTTCTTTTTGATTTGTACCTAGCAGAATGGTGTGGCAACAGTTTCTCAAGCATTCCATTCATTTCATGTCCCAGGTAGAAATAACCTAGAATGAGAAAAAAGGCAACAAAAATCAGGTGTCCATGCCTACGTAAAACAGAAAAAGAAGATTGTTCAAATATCTGTAACCAGGCCTAGGCAAATAAAGGCAGCTTACAAAAATACGAACACTATTAAGGTGTTTTGTTTTGTTTTTTAAGGAAAACCGGGAAGGGAGAATAAATAGGAGGGACATCGGGGCAAGATTAGTTCCAAAAATGCACCTGCAGAGTTCTGCAGCTTGTTGGAAGGCAGGCAGCAGCTTGAGTCAGCTTTCAGCAGCCAACCCCCAGAGCCAAGTGCAATCATCAAGCAGTGTCCACAGGGAACAACAAGCAAGGGGCTCCAGCAGAAGAAAAGGAAGGTGCTGGTTGGTGTTGCAGGTCATCTTAGGAGGACAAAGTTCATATCCATGAAACTCATGGGCCGCTCCTGTACCCCTAGAGTCCAGTTGCAAGGCCATGGGCACCGAGATGTGCTCTTGGTCTTTTCCAGCTCTAACCTAGACAGTCTTCTCTTTTTATGGAATACTCTTTTGAGAAATACCCCAAATAAATTGCTGAATGATGCTTTGATGAGATCCTTGAGGACCATCAAAAGAAACAACCCTCCGAAGACAACCAGATCTAGAGGTGTGCACCTGAGTCTCGCAGTTCCTCATCTTTTTCTAAAGGAAGTGCAGACCTGGGACAGAGCGTGAGGTCTGAGTTCCAGCTCCTTTACCACTCGCTGTGGAACTCTGAGTAAGTCAGTGACCCTGCCTGGGCTTGCTTTCCTCATCTGTGAAATGGGATGCTACTTGAACTTCCCTCATACGGTTCTGGTAAGGATCAGTGAGCTCCTTTATGAAATTCTATCGGACAGTGCTCAGAGCACAGTAACTACTGCACTCTATCTTCTCAAACAGACATTTTTTACAGCAGTTTTAGGTTCACAGAAAAATTGGTCAGAAGGCACAGAGGTTTCCTGTACACCTCCTGTTCCTGCACAAGCATAGCTTCCCCAACTACCCATATCCACCCCCCTCACAGTTGTGCATCTGTTCCAATCGATAAACCTACATTGATACGTTATTACCACCCAAAGTCTACATCCAATTTTTATTAGAATGATTTTTTTTTTATTTTTATGATTTTTTTTCATGGGGGAATACAAACATATCTTGGCACAAACTTATTCTCAAGCTTGTACACTCTGTTTTCTTGGGATAAAGGTGGTTCAAGGTGTAGAATTTTGGTTTTTAGTAAGACCCACTGAGAAATGTTATGATCTGAATGTGTGTGTTTCCTCAAAATGTATGTTGAAATCCTAGGCTCCACGGTGATGGTATAAGAAGTGGGGCCTTTGGGAGGTGATGAGGCCATGAGAGTAGAACCCTAATGAATGGGACTGAGAAGCAACAGAGAGACCCTTGCCCTTCCCCTATATGAGGTCACAGCAAGAACTGTGCAGTCTGCAATCCTCCCCAGGCGACCCTCACCAGAACCCAACCACGTTGCCACCCTGATCGTGGACTCCCAGCCACCAGAACAGGGAGAAACAAATTTCTATTGTTTACCAGCCACCTGATCTATGATATATTTTTTATAGCAGCCTTAATGGACTAAGACAGTAAGGGAGTCAGTTAGCAGAGAAAATAGTAGACATTGGAGATAGAGGACCTGGATTTGGCTCCAAATTCTGCTGCTAGTAGCTCTGAGACCCCAGTTCTCTGAAGCTCAAGGGAAAATAAATGCAGACATCACCCAAGGACGGTGGCCAGGCTACAGTGGAGTTCACAACGACTATTAATATCCTGATGGTGCAATGGCTGGGTGGGGCATAGTAACCTCACCTTTATCCTTTTCCATGTCTTCCCTCAGCATTTCTTTCCCTTCTTAAAAGAAAAGGTACGTCATTTATAATGTTGGTTTGGTGCAGGGAACGTTATCAGGGTAGGTGGCAATTTACTTGAGGAGTCTCGACGCGTGAGTAAATACTCTTTGCTTTGCCGCAGTATTGCGGAAGTCCATAATACAACGGGATATTTTTTTCTTGTAGTCAAAAGCAGTTGTACATTATTTTTGCTTGTCTCTGATGGCGTCAAGTCTAAATCACAGCCATCAGCTGACTCCTGATGTGTGGATAGAAAAGGTCCTGACAAGCCCCATCTTTTCCTGCCCAAGAATGGTAAACATGTTGCTCCCTCTAGCATCAATACACTCTCTGAAGGTGGCTTCCTAAGACTGTGTGTACCCTAACAGGCTATTTCTTTGTGCAAATGACTGCACTTTAACATTTTTATTATTAAAAATGAGAACGAGTTGGTAGGAAAACAAGTCCTTTGTGTGTGTCCCAAATAAATTAATCTGATTGTAAAGTTGAGATATATAGGGTAATGTCATTAACCTTTGGTAGCTTCTTACGAAAATAATTTCTCTAGAGTGTCTACATTGTGAAATGTATTTTTATTTCCCAAGTAGAACATGCCACTGGGATTTTGAGAAAAAATAAAAAAAATATGTAAGTTCAGCAACATGAATATTGACATTTGTTTTTGAAGACAATAAAGCTCGGCTTTCAAAAATGATGTCGGCATTTTGGAACCCAGAATCTATAGACGATTCCATCTAATCTTTATTGAATGCCTGCTGTGTACAGACACTAGTATGTGAAACCTTTTTATGGGGTAGGCTTTACTTTATTTATTCTCTTTTTATAGATGAAGAAACTGAACACAGAGGGAGGGATTATTCACCAAGTTTGCACGGTTACTATGGAGCAAGGCAAGATTCGAACCGAGCCTTGGTCATCTGCAAAGCCCACGCACTTCCCAGGTGGCTGCCCTGCCCTTCTCGGGACCCAAGGGAGGCTCCAGACCTGTGCTAAGCAGTAGAATATCTGCCAGCCACATGAGGCTATTGAGACTAACTATAGGGTATTTAAAATTAAATTGAATCAAACGTTTAATCCTTTGATTGCACCAGCCCCAATTCAAGTGCTCAACGCCTTATGGCGGCCAGTGCTTCCCCCTGCACAGCATGTCCAGTAGACCCTTTCACAGCAGACGGCTGTCTTAGACATGACCGTTCGGTTACTCTCCACCTCTCAGCCCCTCGGCTTCCGCTGGAAAATCACCAGATGTCTCTGTGGAAAAACGACACCCAAAGCTGAGTTTCCAGGTCCTGGCTTACCTTCTGTCTGGGCTCTGTGACCCCAAGTCCTTGCTCTTTTGCTAGCTTTCTGGTTCCTTCCTACAGTTTTGTCCATGTTTTCTAGCTCTCGGTGGGAGCACTGGCCTGAAACAAGTCAGGTCACTTTCTCCAGCATTTCGTTTTCCCTGTGCATCTGTCCACAGGCCTTTCCTTTGCTCTAACCCACAGAGTCTTCTGTTGCCTGGTGGACAGTACACCTAACCATGCCTACAATTTAAAATGTGTTGTTTATAAACCTCTTCTAGTGATGGTCTCAATGGATGCTAGCCCCATGTCATGCATCCAGAAAACCCCATTATACCCAAATGCTACCAGCCTCATGGGCATCTACACACACATGACCCCACATGGACAGCCAAGGCCAGGTCCTCTCTTGGCACTCGCATATAATCTCCCCTCAGCCAACTCTTTCAGGGCTTCCCCAAAACGTGCCTTGCTTACCCATCCAGGGCATCAACCTCCATCCCCACTCAGCTTCACCTGCTCCCCGCTGCAGCTTTACTCGACCTATCAATCAATACACCCACAGTCCTGAAGACACTGAAGGACGCTCATCCATCACTGCCTATGGGACTCGCCGTGATGATACTATTATTATGCCTCTTGAGGCTGGCTGAGTTTCCGAATTCCAAGAAGCCAGCGCAAATGTGTATTCCAATGTAAGTACATTTATTTTTATTTATTTTATTTTATTTTTATGTATTACAAATAAGCATGGAATACAATGCGGGAAGAACAGTCTCCCAACTCTTTGCTGCAGCTCATGACCTGGTTCCCAAGTGCCGCTGCTTGTTCCCAGAGTATCCCAGGAAAACAGCCTCTCTCTTTTATTCTTCCTCCCTTCCTTCTTCCTTTCCTTCCTTCGTTCCTTCCTGTCTTTTCTTTCTCTCTCTCCCCCTCTCTCCTTCCTTCCTTCTTCTCTCTATCTTCTATCCTGTCTTTCTTTTTCTTTCTTTCTTTTTTTCTTGCTTGTTTGCTTGCTTGCTTGCTTTCAAGAGTCTCACTCTGTTACCCAGGCTGAAGTGCAATGGCATGATCACAGCTCACTACAGCCTCAACCTCATGGGCTCAAACAATTCTCCCACCACAGCCTCCCAAGTAGCTGGGATCACAGGTATGCACCACCATGCCCAGCTAACTTTTGTATTTTTTGTAGAGATGGAGTTTTACCATATTGCCCAAGCTGGTTGCAAACTCCTGGGCTCAAGCAATCTGTCAGCCTCAGCTTCCCAAAGTGCTGGGATTACAGGCCTGAGCCACCACACCTGGCCACAACTTTATTTTTTAAAGTATGTTTAGGGTCACAGCAAAATTCAGAGGCAGGCATAAGGTTTCCCATATACTTCCTACCTCCACACATGCATAACCTCCCTCATTATCAACATCCCCCACCAGAGGGATACCCTGGTTACAACTGATGAACTTATACCGACACATCATCGTCACCTGAAATTCACAGTTTACACTGGGGTTCACTCTTAGTGTTTTAAATCCTGAGTTTAAACAAATGTATAATGACACATATCCATCATTATAGTATCACACAGGGTATCCTCACTGCCTTAAAACTCCTCTGTGCTATTTATCTCCCTATCCCCAACCCCTTGCAACCAACCACAGATCTTGCAACCACTATAAGAATATCTTATAGTTAGAATCATACAATGTGCAGACTTTTTCAGATTAGTTCCTTTTATTTAGTAATGTGCATTTAAAGTTCCTCCATATTTTTTCACAGATTGCGAGCTCATTTCTTTGGATGTCTCATGGTTTATCTATCCGTTTACCTACTGAAGGACATCTTTGTTGCTTCTAAGTTTTGGCAGGTATGTACTAAACTGCTGTAAAGCTGCTATCTGTGTGCAGGTTTTTGTGTGTATGTGGATGAACATGTTTTCAACTCCTTTGGGTAAACAGTAAGGAGCATGATTGCTGGATCCTATGGTAGAAGGTTCTTAGTTTCGTAAGAAACCACCAAGTTGTCCTTCAAAGTGGCTGTACCATTCTGCATTCCCACCAGCAACGTTCCTGTTGTCCCATATCCTCACCAGCGTTTGGTGTTGTCAGTGTTACAGATTTGGTCATTCTAAAAGATGTGTAGTAGTGTCTCATTGCTGTTTTAATTTGCACTCTCTGGTGACATGCGATACACAGTGTTTTTTTCATACATTTTTTTCCCATCCATATATCTTCTTCGGTGTGTTTGTTAAGGTCTTTGGACCACTTTTTAATCAGCTTGTTTTCTTACTGCTGAGTTTTAAGAGTTCTTTGTGTGTGTATATATATTTGTTTCTTTCTTTTTCAAATTTTATATTAGATTCAGGGGGTACCTGTGAGGGTTCGTAACCTGGGTAGATTAGGTGATGCTGAGGTTTGGGGTATGAATGACCCATCACTCAGGTTCTAAGCATAGTACTCAACAGCTTTTCAAGAAGGTGTTTTCTCTATGCTCAGTAGGTAAGCCTAAAGAAATTGTGTTCAGCCTGGCCAATCACCCTTTCTCATTCAGAATGACTTTCTGTGCTTTACCCAGATGTATATACGAGGTCTGTCTTTTAGCCAGTTTCAAAGATGTTTATTTTACCTTTAATTCTGACAGCAATTGGTATATTGCAGTTCAATTCTGCCACTAACCACCTGGAGTTAGCACGAACCTCACGGGTGAAGAGCACAGTCAGTCCCGAGTGTATGTGTATGAATATTCACATAGACAGCCCCCTCCAGACAGCAGCCACAAGTTCAGCGTGTCCCAGGCCACTCACACTTTTGACCAACTGGCTAGTAATTCAAGGACTTCCACAATCCTGTCATGTTTGATCATTGGCTATAACAATGCATAGAACTCAAGAAAGTGCTACACTTTTGATTATAGCTTTACAATAAAGAGAACAGCTCAGGGCCACCCAGATGAAGAGACACAGAGGGAAGGCCTGGGAGGATCCCCAACACAGAGCTTCCTTGCGCTTCCTGTGAAAATAAGGTGCACCTCCCTCCCGGCAAACCCATGTGTTCATCAACCAAATCACTCCTGATGCTCAGTGTGTGGAGTTTTGACGGGTTCATTATGTAGGTATGATTGACCACCGAGTTGAACTCAGTCTCCAGCCTCCCCTCCCTTCTCTGGAGCTTGGGCTGGGTCAAAGTCCCAATCCTAGTATCTCATGGATCGTCTTTCTTGTGTCCAGCCCCCACTCCTGAAGCTGTCTAAGGGCTCACTGGGCGTCACCTCATTAGCATAAACTCAAGAGTGAGCCAAGAGGCTCATGAATAACAAAGACAGTTCCACCACTCAGAAAAATCCAAGGGCTTCAGAAGCCCTGTGCCAGGAACTCAGAACAAACACCAGACAAATCCCTTATTATAGAAAACCTTTATAGCTTGTTCACAGGTATATGATGAGACTCGTATTCACGAACGGAAGGATGTCAGAATCTTATTTTCCTATTCAATAATAAATCAAATACCGTCTACTCCTTTGTATGACTTCCTCAAAATCTGTCCAAGAGAACAATTTAAATTGCAAGATGGCAATGGATCAAATTTCTTCACTTGGAAAAGATAATATTGCTACTGCTACCTCTCCTACCATGATGACTAATGACAACCGCTGATCTTGCTTTTGGAGCCTATACTGTACACTACTTAAAAGGCAATGAGTTAGGTAAAGGCAGCAAATATAAGAGAATTAGGCTTCAGAAAATCGTTTTAAAAGTTTGCTTCTTGAAACTGATTTCCACCAAAAGCAAACAATTTATAAAGGCTATACATGTATGTTCAGCCCGAATCATGTGCACAGAGACATGAGAAAGGTTGGAAAGCCAGGTTTGCAAAACCCCTAGGGTCAGGCTTGAGTGAAAATGCAAGCCTCAGAGTCAAAACCAATTTACAATATAAGATGCAGTTGGTTGGCATAAAGAATGCAGTAAGGCTTAAAAAAAAAACTTAATTAAGAAAAGTTTGGGGGAAAAAAAAGAGAAATGTTGCCTGG
Source organism: Papio anubis (assembly GCF_008728515.1). Classification (NCBI taxonomy): domain Eukaryota; kingdom Metazoa; phylum Chordata; class Mammalia; order Primates; family Cercopithecidae; genus Papio; species Papio anubis. The sequence continues at coordinate 6,266,716 of NC_044988.1, read as the reverse complement.
AGCTTTCACTGAAATCAGAGACATCCTAAAAAGCCCATGGCCAGTTCTGGCCCCGCATAGCTGAAGGACCTGGCAAAACCCCAGCTTTCAGTAATAATTAACACTCATAAAGTTAAAATGAAGTTATCAAGGGGCCATTTTGGCCATGCTTAAAAGACTAAACACATCTGCCAAAACAATGACATTTCCAAACTCTTAATTTTTGCAACATGTATATATGTGTTCTCAGTTTTCAGTGTATGCATTACTGAGAGGAAAACAACCAGAGAGAAAGAAAAATGTTTTCTCATTAATCAAAAGGAGATTAGACTGCTGTTTCTGCATACTGTGCACAGCAAGATTCAGAGTTAAACATCGCCACTCAAAGAGTTGACGTTGAACAAAAAATAACAGTTGAACTTATTCCTGCTTTACACCAAAAAGTGTTATTAATTTTTAATTTCCTGGGCATACAGTATGCATCAGTATTTTCTGAATTAGATCCTGAGAGAGTGATTTTGACTATGGGACCAGTAGTAAAATATCAGCTCACATTCTACAGTTATCAACATCCAGACAAATAAGCTAATGTTAGGGAATGCCAGCAGAAACTAAAACAAAACACTCAAGAAACTGTGATTCTGAAACAGAATACAAAGTAACAATGTGTGAAATATTTGAAGAAATAAAAGGCAGAATTAGTAAAAACACGTATGAAAGGTCAATGAGACAGATTATTTTTGAAGTGTTTCTTTAAAAAAAAAAAAACTGTGTGTGTGTGTGTGTGTCCAAAGTCTTGCAAGTTTCATGAGAAAAAAGAGGTAGAATGGGAGCACGTTCAACTTTGTTCAGTGGATAAATGGATAAACTCTGGGTTAAGAGACAAAGTCAAAAGTTGACCTTGCCCAGATGTTTTGAATCCAGGGCTGCTGAGTTCATGAACAAGATAATGGGGTTCCATTACTAACTAAAAACCCTCCACGCAAAGGCCCAGGCCTTCCCCATGCCCTGGTTTTCCTCAGCCATCTCTCTTCTTGTATATTTCATATATTTTCTTAGGAGAAACCATGTACTTTGCAAGGATTCTAATACAGTACTTCTGAGTTGTAACTTTCTTTTATTTACTCAATAAATATCTAATGAGTGACTACTATCTGCCAGAACTTCTTAGCACTGGGATTCAACAGAATTTGTGCTCCTGGAATTATATCCTAGAAAAGAGGCAAAAATAAACAGAGGGAATGCAAAAACAATTACGATCATTTTAAATGGTGATAAATGCTTTGAAGGAAACAGGTAATCCAGAGTGACTGGTGATGAGGGTGGCTGCGTTAGGTGGAAGGAAACAGGTAATCCAGAGTGACTGGCGATGAGGGTGGCTGCGTTAGCTGGAATGGCGCTGAGAAACCAGGCTGGAGCATGGCTACTGCTGAGATCCTACTGACGAGGATCCCGGCATGCCAAGGCTGGCCAAAGAGAGAATGGATGCTTCAGGGAAACAGGCAGAATTTCAAACAGAGGGTCTATAACTGTGCGATGGGAATGGCTGTCTGTGGAAAGAATCTAGAAAATGTCCTTCTGGACCATGCGTGCAGCGGTAGGAAACAGAGTCCAAGAAACAGGCACGAACCAGATTCCGCAGGCCTGAGATGCCAAGATAAGGTGTTTGGGTTTTGTTCTCAGTGTGCTGAGAGGTGCATTTGAGAGTCTGCAACCAGGGAGGAATGTAATCTGATTTACGTCTTGTTAAAAAGTCCCTTTGGCTGTTGTGTATCCACAACCACATGTAGATACTTATGAGAGGTATCAAGGTCTTCTGACATTACAGGGCTTGAGGTACCCTGAAGGGCTCCCTCACTACAATATACATGGTAGGATCCCAGGAAAGCAAGGGAAATTTTCAAGGAGGAGTGAGGAGAAAGGTTGAGCTGAAACCTGAATAGAGCAGGTGTATAAAAACAAACTCTGAAGGCAAATTCTTAGAACTGCACTGCAAAGACGAAGTCAAACTTTGGACCCACTGCAGGACTGGATATCTGAACTCAAGCTCCTAAAGAAGCAGTGTGGTTGTAGTCTGGTAGTATCCTTAAGCTCCCAGCAGAAGCAACAAAAATGCTCTATATTGCAAAGTAACCTATTTTAATCCCAAGGATTTTCTCAGATTAAGTTAAAAAAAACATGAGCTCACAATCTATAGTTATCAACATCCAGACAAACAAGCTAGCATTAGGGAATACCAGCAGACACGAAAACACTCAAGAAACTGTAATTATAAAATAGTATATAAAGTAACAGTGTGTGAAATATTTGAAGAAATAAAAGGCAGATCTTAAAAATCATTATGGAGGCTGGGCGCAGTGGCTCATGCCTGTAATCCCAGCACTTTGGGAGGCCAAGGCGGTTGGATCACCTGAGGTCAGGAGGTTGAGACCAGCCTGGCCAACATGGTGAAACCTCGTCTCTACTAAAAATACAAATGTTAGCTGGGCGTGGTGGCACACACCTGTAATCCCAGCTATTTGGGAGACTGAGGCAGGAGAATCACTCAAACCTGGGAGGCAGAGGTTGCAGTGAGCCGAGATGCAGACACTGAGACACTGCACTCCAGCCTGAGTAACAGAGTGAGACTCCATCTCAAACACACACACAAAAAAAATTATGGAGTAAAATACTGTAAAAAATTACAAGACATATTTGAAAATGATCAAATGAAACATTAAGAAATAAAAATGTAATTATTATTAAAATTTTAATGATAAGCTAACTCATGGATTAAGTAGAGATTGAGAGAATTGGTGAACTGAAAGATGGGCTTAAAGAAATTGAACAAAGTCTAATACAGGGATAAGGAGACAGGAAATATAAAAGAGAATAAAGACACAGAGGATAGAATAAAATATTTAAGTTATATCTATCAATGTCCCAGAAGGAGAGACTAGAGAGACAAGAAAAGAGGTGATTTTTAGGAATTTCCAGAGTTAGTTGATTTCATGGGTGCACAGATGCAGGAAACATAACAAATACCCAACAAAATAAATAAAAAGCAATATATATACAGACAGATTTTGCAATATGGTTGTAGAATCCCAAGTCAAAGAGAAGATCTTGAAAGCAGGCAAAGAGAAAAATAGAGCAGCTACAAACAAGCAATCATTATCCTGACAGAGGCTTCTCAACAGTGAGCATGGAAACCAGAAGACAACGAAGTCACATCTGACGACAAAATTATTGCCAACTTAGAATTGTAAAGCTATCAAAAGTATCTTTCATAAAAAGTATCTTTCAAAAAGAAAGGCAGCATAAATACATGTTCGTTTGAATAAAAATGGAGTTACTTTTAGACATCTTCTGATCTAAAATATTCTAAAAGATGCCTTTCATTAAAGGAAATTCTAAAATATGTATGTGTTTCAGTAGGAAGTCCAGAAAAAGTATCTAGAATGAAAGCCTGGGATATTTAAAGGAATTATGACCAAAAGAACATTTGTAAATAAAAACAAATATTAGCAGTGTTAAACAAAAATGTCTCCTGTGGGATTTTAAAAAAAGAAAGAAGAGAGCTAGAGTACTAGACATCAATGGCATGTGAATAAGTGGGGAGGAGATGATAGGAGGATTTTTTTGTTTGTTCTGTTTTGTTTTGCTTTGTTTTGAGACAGAGCCTCGCTTTGGAGTGCAGTGCCACGATCTCAGCTCACTGCAACCTCCGCCTCTCAGGATCAAGGGATTCTTGTGCTTCACCCTCCGGAGTAGCTGGGATTACAGGCACGTGCCACCATGCCCGGCTAATTTTTGTATTTTTAGTAGACACAGGGTTTCACCATGTTGGCCAGGCTGGTCTCAACCTCCTGACCTCAAGTAATCCACCTGCCTCGGCCTCCCAAAGTGCTGGGATTACAGGCATGAGCCACTGTGCCTGGCCTATAGATAGTTTTATGCTCTAAGGTTCATGTACAAATAAAGAGATAATTAAGATATTTATCAACTTTAGATTCTGTTAAATCGTCACAGTGACATTTCAAAGGTAGTTGCTCAAAGAGGAAAATAGATCAATAACTTCCAAATTATTATACAGGGAAAGTATGGAATAAGACAAAATTAAAAATATACCAAACTCAACCTACTCCCCTTTCAAAGAAAGCAAGACAAAAGAAGGATAAAAGGAGCAAGAAAAAAATTAACAGTTAGATAATTGAAATAAATCTAAAAACATCAGTAATAACAATTACTATAAAGTGACTCACCTTGCTCTTCAAAAAAACCAGATCAAATATTTTTAAAAGTAATAAAATACTTTTACAAGCAACATACCTAAAACAAAAGAGTGGCTGGAAGATTGAAAGGAAAAGGTTGGAAAATATAAACCAGGCAAATAATCAATAAAAGGCTGGTTATCACATCAAATAGAAGAGTCAAGTCTTGAAGCATTATTAAAGATAGTAATGAAAAAAGAATAAAAGAATCAATTCACCAGAAAGCAAAATAATGTATAACTTATTTTCATCTAATGAAATAAGCTAAAAACATATAAAGCAAAACTTGATAGAACTATAGGAAGAAACAGCACGTCTGTAATTGCAGTGGGAAATGTTAATACAATTCTCTCAATTATCAATGCATGAAACAATCTAAACAACTGTAAAATGGTGAATATAAGCAGTTATTCAAATAGCTACTAACAAGTTTGAACTCATAAAAATATATAGAATCCAGCCAGGTACAGTGGCTCTCGCCTGTAATCCCAGCACTTTGGAAGGCGAAGGAGGGAGGATCGCTTGACCCCAGGAATTCGGGACCAGCCTCAGCATAGTGAAACCTGGTGTTACTAAAAAATACAAAAATTAGCTGGGCAAGGTGGCATGTATCTGTAGTCCCAGCTACTTAGGAAGCTGAGGTGGGAAAACAGATTGAGCCCAGGAGGTCAAGGCTGCAGTGAGCCGTGACTGTACCACTGCACTTCAGCCTGGGCAACAGAACGAGACCCTGTCTCAAAAAAATATACACACACACATACACATGTGGGTATATATGTGTATATATACACACACGTATACATGTGGGTATATATGTTGCATATATATACGTATATATATACATTGATGTGTGTAAATATGTGTGTACATATATACACATATAGAATCCTGTACATCTTAAAGAATGTACATTATTAGAATAAACAAAATTTGATAACCACATACTATAAAATAATGCTCCATAAATTTTTTTAAAATGTAGGGGGTTATAACCAAAATGTTTCTCTAAAATAAACCAGACTGGAAAAGAATAGAAAATATCAGAACACATCATACTGAAGAAGAAAAGTATCATTTCAAGAAAATTGCTTTAGATATAAACATCCTAATATATGTATATTTGTGTGCGATGAGTCTCAATATAAATGTATTTCTTATTAGTCACAGTCAAAAATGTTTCAAAACCACTACCTAAGAAACTTTTGTACATAGGCCTCTGGAGAAATGTACAAATATATTCACAGCAAGATTATTCATGTCGGAAACCAGCAAATTGTTCTCTCTTCCTGGGATGGAGCATGGACAGCACTGCAGAGCAGTAGGAATGAACCACAGATCTATGCCCAGCAACACAGACGAGCCATAAAACGAATGCTGAATTTGTAAAAAGCAAGAAAGCATATATGAACCTCAAAAACAAAGTTAAATAACATTTTTAAGTGATATACAACATATAAATATGTGTTTAAAATATTTAAGTATCAGGGAAATGATCACTTAATTTCAGGTTGGAGGAGAGCTATTGCTGGGGAAAAGGCAGGATAACAAGATGGGGAAAACACACAAGTGTGAGATGAAATCATATGAAACCGCCTCTATTCAAAAATTTTTTAATCTTAAAAAATGGCATTTCACATGGTTCAACCTGATAGCTCCAAGTGTACTGGTAACATCCTGTCACTTAAGATGAGTTGTGAGTTTACAAATACTAGGCTTATGATTATGACACCTAGCTTGAATTTGTTTATGTATTACATTACGTGTATAAAGCATTACAACATTTAAAAAAAAAAACCTTTCTTAGAAGAGTGCAACAAGGTCCCTGGGGTGAGAGAGGGTTGGACAAGGTTGGAAACCAGATAAAGGAGAGACGTTAAAGGGTGGAGGATTTATTATACTTAGTTGAAGGCAAACTCAGTTAGGCTCTCTGATATGCTGGTTACTGGAAGTGAGGGAAACGACAGCTATCTATGTCAATTTCCTCTGAGCTAAATGAAACAATACAAGATGATGCTTTGATTTGGGGAAGAGGAGTTAGGGTTTGATGTGAGTTTGTTTTACGGTATAAAATATACCACCATAGAACTGATAGATGTTCAGGACAGAAATTTTAGGAAATACAAAAAGTATAAAAAATAAAATAGGTTGCCACCCCCAACCCACTCAGGCTAACGGCAACAGCTAAGGTACTGAACACTGGTTTAAAAAAAAAAAAATACATGAGAAAAAAAAAGTCTATGAATTGTTCGGTAGTTCATGGAAAGCCCTCTTGTAGTCCAAGGACCATATTATAGCAGGAAATGCAGCTAGAAAGAATCGCCTGGAAGGAAAAGCTGCAATCACAAATAAAATCATCAGTTGTATAGTATTTTTCAGCCATTACAGGAAGCAGGTATCAAAACTGCTTTCAGCACAAAATGTGGGGATATGGCTTTCATTGTGCCCCAGTGTGAAATTATTCCAGTTAAAGGGGTTTGCAGAATGGCAACTGGTTGTTTTCTTAAAAGAAATCCTGGTGTCATCGACAGATGTGAGTTTTACTCACCTAACATGGAGATGTTTTCAAGGATGCTGCCAGTAATGAGAAATAGTGAATTGCTATGAAATTTTGCTATGCTGGACTTGGTAAAGGCCAAAGTGAAGTGGCTAGCATGAGTCATGCCGCACAGGTTATTTTTAAAATACTGGAGAAATCCTGGTTGCCACAGAACTGTGTACAAGTTGATACGAAGATTGAATTTGGTGTTGATGTAATCACCAGAGAAGTTGTTGTTGTTGACATTACCAATAGTGATACCCAGAGACTCTGGCCATCAAGAGATCAAAGCCAACAGAAAGAAAAACAGTCTTATTGTGACCTCAAAGAAGCAACTCTGGAAGGGCTCCAGATGGTAAAAAAAAAAACAAAAAACAAAAAAACAAAAAAACAAACAAAAAAAAACTTTGAGTGGGTTGCAGACATTGTAGAATTGCTTTGAAAATCAGAAAGTCAGTACAGGGGTGTAGTATGCATGGGCTCAATGTCTGATCTAGATCACCATGAAAAAATCAAGAGGGCCTGTGGAAATTTAGGGTTTGGATAACATCTGCCCATAAAGGACTAGATGAAACTCTGAGGATTAAAGCTGAGTCTGAAGGGATGGCATTCTTGCTGTATTTGTGGCAGTGGCAGGCAGAGGCCATGGCTGGGGACCGGTGATGCCTGGGAACACTGCATAGCCAGGTGGTTATCAGCTGTCCTCCCCTCACACCAGACAGGGAGCTCAGGATGTGTGAGCTTCCCTTGACAGGGGTCTCAGGGAGTGGATCATACTTTCTGCAGAAGACTCAGCTCAGTATCATGCCCAGATATTTGGATTAAGCCATCATTTGGTAGGGGGCAAACTGTGAACAAGCATATTGAACACATGGATTTCATTGAAGAGAAAATCAGAGTTGTAATTTATAAGAAAAACAATGCCATTGCATTTTTTAAGGAAAACACTTCAAATTTCTAATTTAGCTGCAGGAACAAAAGCAAGATAAAAAGATGATTTTATTTATTTATTTATTTATTGAAATGGAGTCTCGCTTTGTCACCCAGGCAGGAGTGCAGGGGCACCATCTCGGCTCACTACAACCTCCACCCACTGGGTTCAAGCAATTTTCCTGCCTCTGCCACCAGAGTAGCTGGGACTACAGGTGTATGCCACCATGCCTGGCTGATTTTTGTATTTTTAGTAGAGACAGGGTTCAAACTCCTGACCTCAAATGATCTGCTCACCTCAGCCTTCCAAAGTGCTAGGATTACAGGTGTGAGCCACCACACCCAGCCAAAAAGATTATTTTAAATCAGAGACACAAATTAAAGGTATTGGTAAAATAAAATAAAATAAAATAAAATACCAGAAACCAAAAATAAATCAAAAATCACTTATAATTTTACCATTCAGAAACTGTCTTTTAAAAGAAATTCCAATAGCAATGAGCACATCCAGCAACCCATCTTGGTTTCTAAATACCTTTCTCCACTAAAAAGAACCAGAGGCCGGGTTCAATGGCTCACGCCTGTAATCCCAGCACTTTGTGAGGCCAAGACGTGCGGATCACCTGAGGTCAGGAGTTCAACACCAGCCTGGCCAATATGGTGAAACCCTGTCTCTACAAAAATATAAAAATTAGCCTGGCATGATGGCGAGTGCCCATAATCCCAGCTACTCAGGAGGCTGAGACAGGAGAATCACTTGAACCTGGGAGGCGGAGGTTGCAGTGAGCTGAGATCGCACCACTGCACTCCAGACTGGACGACAGAGTGAGACTCCATCTCAAAAAAAGGAAAAAGAACCAGGGCTTTTGGGAGAAATAGTTGATTCTATGGCTAGGGCAGAAAAAGGAAGATGAAGCTGGAACAGTTAATTACAGAATGTAAGAAAATGCTCAAGAGTGATGGAGACTTGACAAAAGGGCATAATAAAGAGATTTGAAAAGGCTTCTGCCGGCTAAATCTGGAATAATTTGAATATCAAATAATGACAGTAAAGGATTACAAGCCTTTGAATAAAACGGGGAACCATGAGTTCATACAAATGTAAACACAAAAACAAATACAAGTAGAGAGAAAAGGAAGTTTTCCTTACAATATAACGTTAATAATAAATGTATAAGTGAAAATGCCAAACATCATGGTAACAATAAATTCAGCCAAGAAACATCAATAGGCGCTAAATCTGGTGGGTGAGTGCGTATAAGCTTGATGAGAAACTAGATAATCATACAATTTCCACATACGTTTCCACAATATACGACTTAGAACAAGAATACATGACTGTGAAGAAGCTGGATGAACTTAACCCAGTGACCCAACTTAACATCACCTGTAATGGGACAAGCTGACATCACAGGCCACCTCACAGAAGGCAGTGAGACCTCAGCAGTATTTCTGTAATTGCCTGCCAAAAATGCATCACCTCTGCCCATTATGAGGAATTATCAGACAAAAACAAACAAATGAGCATGCTACAAAATGTGTGACAAAAAGTTGGGGTGTTAACTACTCTAGAGTGAAGGAGATTAGAGAAACAACAACTAAATGCAAAGTGGCATCCTAGATTGGATGTTTTGGCTGTAAAGGACATTACTGGTGAAACACAAAGGGGGTCTGAGGATCGGATGGTAGCCATACATCAGTGTTAATGATTATACTGAGATAACACAGAAGAAGGCCCTTCAGTATTTATATCATTATAAATACTGAAGTACTGGGGGATGATGGGAATCCCAGCGACCACTTGCCCTCAAATCATTCAGTTAAAAAAAAAAAAAAAAAAAAGCTCTTTGTATAGTACTTGCAACTTTTCTGGATGCTTGGATTTCATAATAAAATTACTTTGAAAAAAATATATATCTACTTGAGATAGTGCCGTAAAGAACCAAGAACAGATAAATCTCTACTAACTTGTTATACAGCTTGGTGCCCTACCGTTTATGAGCCTTAACTTTAGACCTTGAAGCATATTTCAATCTCTAGGCCTTGGACGACCATGCAGGGGGTTGTGCAGCGATAAGGTCAACCTTAGTAGCTAAGAGAGAGAGAAAGGCAGATCATAGTAATCAAGTTAAGCAGTTTACACAAACCTATAATGTGAGTTGTCACTGTTGCCATTTTTCAGGTGCAAAAATTGAAACTCAGAAAGGTAAAGGAAGTTGGCCAAGATCACACCGTAAACATTCCAGCTGGAATTAGAGTAAAGACTCCAAAGTCTACGCGCTTGACAGCCCTTTAGCAGGGTTTATCTTTCTTGTGGTAAATTAAAAGCCAAAGCACTATTTAGGGGTAGTTGTCTGGTGAGGAAAGCCAGGGAGTATGCCCAGGATAAATATCATCACCCATTGCCCTGTTCTGCAGCAGCAATCGAGGGTCCACGCCCCTTGCTGCCAGCCAGTGCTTCCTGAAGACCCCAGGGAAGTCCTCAGTTGACAGAATCTTCCTTATCGCACTTTCCACCCTTCGCTTCTGATGTGGGCTCTTCCAAGGCCTTCCTTTGGCACAGCCAAAGCAATATTCAGTGACGGATCAACACAAAATGAATGTCCTCAGAATGCTCTGGGCCTCTCTGGGAACGTCATGTTAATTAGAAAATCTTTCATGACTTTTAATTTGTATTGGTCATTTAAGAAGGCATTGAATGAGCTGAGGATTCAGCAACATTGAATACTGACTCATAAGAACCTCATTTAATTTACTTTGTTGTTTACCAAGTCCAGGTATTGGAATGTGGATGATGAGAGTTTATCTTTGCAAATGCATACAAGAGTTTTTAAACTTACAGTTTAAAAGAGTGTCTGAGGATGTACTGCCCAGACCAAAAAATATATATATCAAATGCTGTAAGATCTAATATTTGTTTTCTCCAAAGAAAAAGAAATCACTGGGCCGGGCGCGGTGGCTCAAGCCTGTAATCCCAGCACTTTGGGAGGCCGAGACGGGCGGATCACGAGGTCAGGAGATCGAGACCATCCTGGCTAATACCGTGAAACCCCGTCTCTACTAAAAATACAAAAAACTAGCCGGGCGAGGTGGCGGGCGCCTGTAGTCCCAGCCACTTGGGAGGCTGAGGCAGGAGAATGGCATAAACCCGGGAGGCGGAGCTTGCAGTGAGCTGAGATCCGGCCACTGCACTCCAGCCCGGGCGACAGAGCGAGACTCCGTCTCAAAAAAAAAAAAAAAAAAAAAAAAAAAGAAAAAGCAATCACTGCTTTTGAAATGGACATTAGCTCTTTTTTAAAATATTCAGTGCTTATCACAAAGCAGATATGCAATAACAATTTATTGTATGGATAAATTAGTGTTGATATCAAGAGCTGAGAAAATTGCCATCATCACTCAAATGGTCATGCACTGGCTTGATCAAAAAGAAAGTTCTTTATAATTAAATTTAAAACACAGGATTTTCTTTAGGAAAGTTCCTAAATTAATCCTATGAGTGTCATTTTGCTAACCTTCTTCAACAGTGATATTTAATTTATTGATATTGAAAGCACTTTTCATTAACAAAGGTATTTTGAAGTTGAAAGTGTAAAACTTTCTTCAGGAAAAGAATACATAGAACATTTTAGATCAAATTATAGCTTTCAATGTTGTATTTCTATTTTCAAAATTTTAAATTGTCTTTTTTAGAAATGTTTGCGGGTACATAGGAGGTGTACATATTTATGGGGTACATGAGATGTTTTGACGCAGGCATGCAATGTGAAATAAGTACATCATGAAGAATGGGGTAGCCATCCCCTCAAGGGTGGATTTATCCATTGAGTTTGAAACAATCCAATTACAATCTTTATTTTAAAATGTACAGTTATTATTGACTATCGTCACCTTGTTGTGCTATTTGTGCTATCAAATAGTAGGTCTTATTCATTATTTCTAATTTTTTTTTTTTTTTGAGATGGAGTCTTGAGTGCCCAGTCTGGAGTGCAGTGGCACGATCTCAGCTCACTGCAAGCTCCGCCTCCTGGGTTCACACCATTCTCCTGCCTCAGCCTCCCAAGTAGCTGGGACTACAGGTGCCCGCTGCCACGCCCGGCTAATTTTTTGCATTTTTAGTAGAGATGGGGTTTCACCGTGTTAGCCAGGATGGTCTCGATCTCCTGACCTCGTGATCCGCCTGCCTCAGCCTCCCAAAGTGCTGGGATTACAGGCGTGAGCCACCGTGCCCAGCCTATTTCTATTTTTTAATACTCATCCCCACCTCCCTCTCAGCCCCTCACTACCCTCACTAGCCTCTGATAACTGTTTTTCTACTCTCTATGCCCATGGGTTCAGTCGTTTTGATTTTTAGATCCCACAAATAAATGAGGACATGTGATGTTTGTCTTCCTGTGCCTGTCCTATTTCACTTAACATAATGATCTCCAGTTCCATCCATGTTGTTACAAATGACTGGATCTCATTCTTTTTTACAGCTGAGTAGTACTCCATTGTGTATATGTACCACATTTTCTTTATCCACTCATCTGTTAATAGGCACTTAGCTTGCTTCCAAATCATAGCTATTATAAACAGTGCTGCAACAAACATAGGAGTGTAGATATCTCTTCGATATACTGATTTCCTTTCTTTTGGGTATATACCTAGTGGGTAAGATTGCTGGATCATACTGTAGCTCAATTTTTAGTTTTCTGAGGAAACTCCAAACTGTTCTCCATGGTGGTTGTACTAATTTACATTCCTCCAACAGTGTACAAGGGTTCCCTTTACTCCATATTCTCACCAGCATTTGTTATTGCCTGTCTTTTGGATATAAGCCATTTAAACTGGGGTGAGATGATATCTCATTGTAGTTTTGATTTGCATTTCGTTGTTTGTTTGTTTTTGTTTGTTAGAGACAAGGTCTCACTCTGTTGCCCAGGTTGGAGTGTAGTGGCACCATCTCGGCTAACTGCAACCTCCGCCTCCCCAGGTTCAAGACATTCTCCTGCCTCAGCCTCTCAAGTAGCTGGGCTTACAGGCACATGCTACCATGCCTGGCTAATTTTTGTATTTTAAGTAGAGACGAGGTTTTGCCATGTTGCTCAGGCTGGTCTTGAATTCCTGACCTCAAGCAATCCACCTGCTTCGGCCTCCCAAAGTGCTGGGATCACAGGTGAGCCACTGCGCCCAGCCTCATTTGCATTTCTCTAATGATCAGCAATGTTGAGCACCTTTTTCATATGCCTGTTTGCCATTTGCATGTCTTTTGAGATATGTCTATTCAGATCTTTTGCCCATCTTTTGATTGGATTATTAGATTTTTTTTTTTTTTCTTATAGGGTTATTTGAGCTCCTTGTGTATTCTGGTTATTCATCCCTTGTCAGGTGGGTTAAATTGTCTTTTGAACTTTTAAAGTTTAAATTAAAATTATTTTTGCCCTGTACACTCTGGCATTAGAGGCCGTGGGCTCCAGGTCTTTGCTGGTGAGCAGGGGACGCACCAGGCACATGCTCTGCATCTGCGCCGACTGTTCGGCATTTGACTCCCAAGCCCTGGCATCCACTTTCCCCGCTTTTCTGCCCTGCGAAGATCTGGGAGGTTCACCTCTATGTTTGGCACCATCCATGCTCCATGCCTTCTAGCTTCCAGGTGAATCCTGTGCACTATCAGCAAAGTAGCTACAGGAGGGAAAAGTTGGATTATTTATTTTTCCTTCTCATTCCTCACCTCTCCAACTATGTCAGGGGTCCCCAAAACCCCCAGGCTTGATGATTTGCTAGGACGATGGACAGGACTCAGTGTATAGTCTTGTTCATGATTATAATTTATTCCAACGAAAAGATACAAAGCAAAATCAGAAAAGGAAAATGTTTGGAGGAAACCCAGGCACAAAATTCCATGTCCTCTCCCGGTAGAGTCACACAAGGTGTGTTTAATTCCCTCAACAAGGAACTGTGGCAACACTTGTAAAATGTTGCAACCCCGGGAAGCTCCATAGGATTTTTACTGGGGGCTGGTCATGTGACACCCTATTTTTCCATATCAAAATTTCAAACTCCCAGGCTGGGCATGGCAGCTCATGCCTGTAATCCCAGCACTTTGGGAGGCAGAGGCAGAGGCAGGCGCGTTGCTTGAGGTCAGGAGTTTGAGACCAGCCTGGCCAACGTGTGAATCCCTGGCTCAATTAAAAATACAAAATCTAGCCAGGTGTGGTGGCACATGCCTGTAATCCCAGCTACTTGGGAGGCTGAGGCACAAGAATTGCTTGAACCCAGGAGGTGGAGGTTGCAGTGAGCTTAGATCATGTCGCTGCACTCTAACCTGGGCAACAGAGAGAGACAATGTCTCCAAAAAAAAATAATCCAAACTCCAAGAAGGAAAGCAAGTGCTCAAGTTAAACCATATTATTTGTACAGTTCAGTCAGTGTAGCCACTCTTATCAGTAAAGGTAATAGGAACCCTCCAGAAATCTTTAAGTTCACAGACTCCAGCGAAGGGCCACCCTCGTAAGCTGGCCTTCCAAAGGACAGCGGCCAGGCCTTCTGTGCTAACACTTTTCTGCACCGAGGTTCTGGCAGCGGCTATTTTCCCGGCAGTCCCAGTTGCCCTCTTCTGCAGTTAGGCGCTGCCAGATTCCAGAAACTTCTCCCTCCTCCTTGTTTCTTCAGGTTCAGATTGGGGTGAATCTCTGAGAGCATTTCTTGTTGGTTGTCTTAACTCAAGCCACCCAGCTCTGCACAGAGTCTCATCATTACTATCTGAAACGGACTTGCGTTTCCAGTGAAGGAGGAGGAAAAGAAACCAGATTTACCCTCCAGACTGAAATCACCCTGGAAAACAGACGAAATACAGGCAGACCTCATTTTATTGTGCTCCACAGATACTGCATTTTGTAAACTGAAGGTCTGTGGCAACCCCATGTCCAGTAAGTATATCAGTGCCATTTCTCCAGCTCCACCTGTTTACTTCATATCTCTGTGTCACAGATTGGTAATTCTTGCAATACTTCAAACCTTTTCATTATTTTTATATCTGTTGTAACATAAAGATCAGTGATCTTTGATATTCTTATTGTAATTGTGGGATAATGTAAGTGTAAGTGGATTTTACTAAGAAGAGAGAATAGGGATCACAAATATATCTTTGAAAAAATTAAAATTTTCCAAATTTGGTATAAATTTTATAGCCACAGATTTTAAAAATCATGAAAGCCCAAGGAAAAGAAACATAAAGAAAAACCATACAGAAGTATGTCATAATTAAAATGCTCAAGACCAGTGACAGACAGAAAATCTTAGAAGCCAGTGGGGAATAAAGACACACAATAGACAAACAGAAGCTAGTGTCTCATGAGACGCTATGAAAGCACGAGGACAGCTTGAAAGTAGTGGAAGAGTAAATCTTTTAATTTATCCAGAATTCTATACTCACTAAAAATATCTTTCAAATATGAAGATGCTTCCAGACACAGAAAATCTGAAAGAATTTATCACAAGCAGGCCTGCATAACAAGAAATATTTAGCATCCAAAATTCAATGTAAAATTCACCATATTAACACACTAAAAAAAGAAATAAAAACATATGATGATCTTAATAGATACAGAAGAGGCATTTGAAAATACCAACTATTCCTGATAAAAACTCACAGAAAACTAAGAATAGAAGTAAATTTCGTCAACCTGTTACAGGGAATCTCTGAAAAACCTGCAGCTTACATATACTTAATAATGAATGATTGATTCTTTTTCCCCAAACATAAGAAACAAGATTAAAATGTTTGCTCCACCAATCCCATTCAACTTTTTACAGGAGAGTTGAACCAGTGTTATAAGGAACAAAAGAAATTTTTTAAAAAGAGGCTGGGTGCAGTGGCTCATGCCTGTAATCCCAGCACTTTGGGAGACTGAGGCAGGCAGACCACGAGGTCAGGAGTTCGAGACCAGCCTGGCCAACATGGTGAAACCTGTCTCTACTAAAAATACAAAAATTAGCTGGGCATGGTGGCACGCATCTGTAATCCCAGCTACTCAGGAGGCTGAGGCAAGAGAATGGCTTGAACGTGGGAGGCGGACGTTGCAGTGAGCTGAGATCATGCCACTGCACTCTAGCCTGGGAGACAGAGCAAGACTCCGTCTCAAAAAAAAAAAAAAAAAGTGAATTACATTTACATGAGCTCATGAGGGTGAGGCCACCATGATGGATATGCTCTTACAAGAAGAGAAAGAGACACTGGACCTTTCTTTCTCTCTCTCCATGTACACACTCCAAGGAAAGACCATGTGAAGATACAACAAGAAGACAGCCTTCTGCAAACTAGGAAGAAGCCCCTCACCAGAACCTGAACATGCTGACGTCCTGATCTTGGAGTTCACAGCCTCCATAACTGTGAGAAATAAATGTCTATTGTCTAAACCACCCAGTCGATGATGCTAATCTTAAATATGTAAGATCAAATTTAACAAAAAAGTGCTAAGACACACTTTTGTTAAATTTAATCTTATGTATTTTATGCTTACCGTAATTTCATTTTCATATTGTTCATTGCCACAATACAGAAATACAATTGATTTTTGTACACAGATCTTGTACCACACAACCTTGCTTAACTCAGTTATTAGTTGTAATAATTTTTTAGTGGGTTTCTTAGAACTTTCTAGATACAAGATCATGTTATCTACAAATACAGAGTTTTACATCTTCCTTCCCAATTGGAATGCCTTTTACTTCTTTCCCTTGCCTAATTGCCCTGACTAGACTCTCCAGAACAGTGTTGAATAGAAGTTGCTAGAGCAGACTTATCTTCATGATCTTAGGAGAAAAGCATTAAGTTTTTCACTGTTAAGTATGACATTGTCAGTGGATTTTCGGTTGATGCATTTTATCAAGTTAAGGAAGTTCATTTCTATTCCTAACTTGTTGAGAGGTTTTTTTTTCTCATGGATGGGTGTTGGATTTTATCAAATGCTTTCTCTGTGTCTATTGAGATAGTCATATGAGTTTTGTTTTTTATTCCACTGAAACAATGTATTACGTTAATTGATTTTCAGATGTTAAGCCAACCTTGCATTATAAATCACACTTAGTGTGATGTATAATTATTTTTATATGTTGCTGGATTTGGTTTGCTACAACTTTGTTGAGGATTTTTGCATTTGTATTCATGAAAGATACTGGTTTATAGTTTTCCTGAGATGTTTGGGCTCACAAAATGAGTTTGGAACTTTTCCCAACTCTTCTATTTTTGGAAGAGTTTGTGGGAAAATCGTATTAATTCTTCACTGAATGCTTGGTAGAGTTGGCAGGGAAGCCATCTGGGCCTGGATTTTCCTTTGTGAATAGATTTTTTATTATTATTAATTCAATCTCCTCCCTTGCTATAGTTCTATTCGGATTGCCATTTCTTTTTTAGTCAGTTTCAGTAGCTTGTGTTTTTCTAACCATTTGTTCACTTTATCTAAGTTATCTAATTTGTTGGCATACAATTGTTCATAGCATTCCTTTATAATCCTTTTTATTTATGTTAGACTGGTAATAATGTCTCCTCTTTTGTTTCAGTAAGTTTTTGCTCCTTTTTTTTCTTGGCCAATCTAGCTAAAGATTTATCAAACCTGTTGATTTTTCCAAAGAACAAGCTCTATTGCTTTTTTATTTATGCTTTCACTAATTTCCTCTCTAATATTTTTTTATTTCCTCTCTTTTTTTGCTTTAGATTTATTTTGCCTTTTGTCCCAGTGTCTTAGGTGGAAGTTTAGGTTATTCATTTGAGATCTTTCTTCTTTCTTAATACAGGCATTTATAGCTATAAATTTCTCTCTAAACACTGCTTTAGGTGCATCTCATAAATTTTTGTGTGTTATGTCTTTATATTCATTCATCTCTTAGTATTTTCCAATTTCCCTTTTGATTTATTGTTTGACCCATTGGCTATTTAGAAGTGTGTTGTTTATGTTATATTTATTTTTGAGTTTCCAATTTTTTTTCTGTTATTTATTTCAAATTGCATTTTACTGCAGTCAGAAACCATACTTTGTATTCTTTATATATTTTCAAATGTATTGAGGTTTGTTTTACAGGTTAGTATATGGTCTATCATGGAGAATATTCAATGTGCCCCTGAGAAGAATACATATTCCGTGTTGTTGGGTGGAGTTCTATAGGTGTCTGTTAGTTCTAGTTGGTTTATAGTGTCATTCAAGTCTTCTGTTTCCTTGTTGATCATCTGTCTAGTCATTCTTTTCAGTATTGAAAGTAGGGCACTTAAGTCTTCCGCTGCTTTTCTTGATTTGTCTATTTCTTTTTTCATTTCTGCCAGTTTTGCTTCATGTATTTTAGTGCTCTGTTGTTAGGTGCTTATGTTTGCATAATTGTTATAACTTATTGATGTGTTGACCCCTTTATCTTTATATCCCTTTTTATCTCTAGTATCTTCATTTGTTACAAAGTCTACTTTGATATAACTATAAGATACTTTAGCTTTCTTGGGGTTTCTGTTTGCATAATGTATCTTTTTTATCTTTTACTTTCAATGTATTTGTATATTTGAATCTAAAATGTGTCTCCTTTAGAAATTCTGCCATTGCACTCCAGCCTGGGCAACAGAGGGAGAGTCCATCTCCAATAAATAAATGAATAAATAAAAAAAATGTGTCTCCTTTAGGTAGCATATACTTGGATAATTTTTAGAACCAGTCAGACAATCTCCCCCTTTGATGTGGATTGTGTGTTTAGTCATATTTAAACTTATTATTGATATAGTTGAATTTATGTCTGCCATTTTATTTTTTCCTTTTTATATGTCATGTTATTTTTATTCAATTTCTTGTTTATCACTTTATTTGAATTAGGTGAATATATTTTAATGCTGCATCTTTACTTAATGCTTTTTTCATTATATTTTGAGAGACGTTTTGGTGATTGCTCTAGGGATTGCAATATACATCTCAAAATATAAGAATCAGCTTTAGATTGATACCAGCTTATTTCCAGTAATACAGAGAAATGTTAGTCTATTTTTGTGGTACTATGGTTATGCATATTATTTATCTTAATGTTATAAGCCCAACAATAAGTTATTATAATTAGTGCTTTAACAGTTGTTTGTTTGTTTGCAGTTTTAAGATTTAATAGAGTGAAAACAGAGCTCCCATACAAAGGGAGGGGACCCAAAGAGGGTAGCCGTTGCTGGCTTGAATGCCTGGGTTTATATCCAGATCATTGTCCCTCCCACTGTGCTCTCAGGCGATAGATGATTGGCTATTTCTTTACCCCCTGTTTTTGCCTAACTAGCATTTTAGTGAGCTCTCTTTACTATCTGATTGGTCGGATGTGAGCTAAGTTGCAAGCCCCGTGTTTAAAGGTGGAATTGGTCACCTTCCCAGCTAGGCTTAGGGATTTTTAGTCAGCCTAGGAAATCCAGCTAGTCCTGTCTCTCAGTAGCCCCCCTCAACAGGAAAACCCAAGTTCTGTTGGGGAGGTTGGCCGACGACTGCTCTAACTGCTTCCTGCTGAATTGGGGTGTAGTACGGGTTGTGCAGTTGGGATTTCCTCAGGAGGGGTGACTTCGATGTCATTAACCTCAGCGCATGGGCTAGCAGACCCGGTCCAGGGGTCCACGGCAGATCTTAGTCATGGACTGCACCTGACGCTCCATTTGAAGAATGATTTGTAGTTTTACAGCTTTGATTCTGGAAGAGACAAACTTAACACGAATGTTAAACTTACAGGGATTGAAACGTAAGGCCTGCAGTGCAGGGGATTATTTCTTTGGCACACTTCACAGGCCCTGACTATCTGCTTGATAGTTTTGAAAAGGCCTGGTCCAGTAAATAATAATTTGGCCATCTGAGATCTTAGGCTCTCAATGCCTAAGTGGAAGGTTTGGTGAAGGGTTTTAAGCAATTTACATTGGTTAACTGCAGGCAAAAGTATTTTTTCCTTCTTTGGTGGCTAGCCATCCTCAGGGGAGGAAAGTATGTCCTTGTAAGGTTCCCTATTCTATTTCTCCTGCTGAGTACTGGGGCCTGGTTTCCTGGAGAGGATTCCCCATACTAGGGGTCCTTCTATAAGCATTTCTAATGCAGGGTCCTGCCTTGCAGATCTTTTGGCTTCAATATCCACTTGGTGGTTCTCTTTTATTTTTCTTTTTTTTCCTTTTTCATGACCCCAGCTGTGTAAGACTGTCACCTTTTTAGGTTTCTGTACGACCAATAATAATCTCCTGATGGCTTCCTGATGTTTGATAGGTGTTCCCTCAGAAGTTAGGGATTCCCTTTCTCTCCATATTGCTGCGTGGGCATGGAGGACTAGGTAAGCATACTTAGAGTCTGTATATATATTTACCCTTTTTCCTTCTCCTAATTCTAGTGCCTGAGTGAGGGCTATTAGTTCTGCCAGCTGAGTACTAGTTCCTGGAGTGAGGGGATTACTTTCAAGTATTCCATTATCACTGATCACTGCATACTCCACTTTTCAAAGTCTTTTTTCTACAAAGGAACTTCCATCAGTGTACAAGTTGAGGTCGGGATCAGTCAGGGGAACCTCTAGAAGGTCCCCTTGAGCGGTGTAGGCTTGAGCAATTACTTGTTGACAGTTATGTTCTATCTTTTCTTCATTGTCTGGAAGAAACGTGGTTGGGTTAAGAGTTGAACAAGTGCGCAGTCACAGCTCTGACCCGTCAAGTAATAGAGCCTGATATTTAAGCTTATCTGACAGCCACAAGTCTCCTTTAGCAGTGAGTATGCCATTCACATCATGAGATGTCCACACAGTAAGATCTCTTCCCCGTATCATTTTAACTGCTTCAGATACTAAGACTGCTACTGCTGCCACTACCTGTAAACAATGAGGCCAACCCTTTGCCACTACATCAATTTCCTTACTCAGGTATGCCATGGGTTGCAAGCTCATCCCTTGGACCTGTGTAAGGACTCCCAGAGCGGTTCCTGTTTTTTCTGTGACATATAAAGAAAAGTTTTGTCCCATTGGCAAGTTTAACACTGGGGCTTGGGTAGGGCCTTCTTTAGGGCCTGGAAAGCCGCTTCTGCTTCAGGTGTCCATTTTACTAAATGAGTATTGGCTTTCTGAGTTTCCTTAATTAGTGTATGTAATGGTCTGGCTATTTCATCTTACCTGGGAATCCATATTTGGCAGAAACCTGTTATGCCAAGGAATCCTCTTAGTTGCTTTAGGGTTTTGGGATGAGGATAAGCCAGTATAGGCTGGATACGTTCCTCACTGAGGGCCTTGGTGCCTTTGGATAACTTTGGCCCTAAGTATTTAACCTGCTGTGAGCAGAGCTGAGCCTTTGGTTTAGAAACCTTGTAGCCACAGGTAGCAAGGAAATTTAAGAGCGTTTGGGTGGCTTGATGCCACAAGATTTCTGAATGGGCGGCTAAAAGTAAATCATCCATGTACCGAAGGACAAGAGTGTCCAGGTATGAAAATTGGCTCAAGTCTTGGGCTAATGCCTGGACAAATAGATGGGGGCTATCCCTGAACCCTTGGGGTAAAACAGTCCAGGTGAGTTGAGACATTGAGTTTGAAGGATCTTTAAAGGCAAACAGGAATTGAGAGTAAGGCTGTACAGGGATGCAGAAAAAGGCATCCTTAAGGTCCAGGACTGTAAACCACTCTGCTTCCCCTGGTATTTGGGAAAGCAGAATATAAGGGTTAGGTACAGCTGGGTATAGAGGAACAACAGCCTCACTGATAATCCTGAGATCTTGCACTAATCTCCACTGTCCATTGAGTTTCCGTACTCCTAAAATTGGAGTATTGCAGGGGCTACTGCATGGTTTTACTAGGCCTTGGGCTTTTAGGTCCTTAACAATCTTTTGGAATCCTTGTTGGGCCTCGGGTCTAAGCGGGTACAACCTTTGGTAGGGAAAGGAGGTGGAATCCTTTAGTTTAACTTGAACAGGACAGGCATTCTTTGCTTGTCCATATTGTCCTTCTGTTGCCCAGACTTCAGGATTAATTCCTTCCTCAAGCAGGAGACAAAAAACGAGTGTTCCTTCTCCTATGTTCAGGTGTATAATGGCCCCTGCTTTTGCTAGAATGTCTCTCCCTAACAAGGGAGTGGGGCTTTCAGGCATAATTAGAAAAGCATGTGGAAAGAGTAAAGTTCCCCAGTCACAACTTAGTGGCTGGGAGAAGTATCTAGTGACTGGCTGTCCTAGGACCCCTCGGATAATGACAGATCTGGAGGGCAGTTGTCCGGGACAGCAGAGTAAGACTGAGAAGGCCGTACCAGTGTCCAGGAGAGAGTTAACCTCCTGGCCCTCAATGGTCAAGCATACCTGGGGCTCTGTGAGGGTGATGGCATGGGCTGATGCTTGCCCCGGGCACCCTCAGTCCTGCTGCTGGATGGTCTGGTTAGTGGCTTCTGACTCAAAGGACCTTCATCTCCTGGGGCAGTGGGCCCTCCAGTGATTCCCTTGATATAAGGGGCATGGACGAGGGGGCGGCTTACTTTTAGTTGGACAATCTTTTCTAAAGTGTCCTTGTAGAACGCACTGGAAGCAAACCCTATTAGGCATGCGATTTGCCCAGCTTTTCCTTTTTCAGAGCCTCCAAAGTCCACTTGCCTGAGGGCCATGACTAAAGCGGTGGCCTTTTTTTTTTTATTCTGTTTGTCCCGTTCCACCTGCTCCTCCTGATCTCTATTATAAAAACCCGAGGTTGCCAAGTTCAGTAGGGTTTCTAAGTTTTGCTCCAGGCTTAAGGTGGACTTTTGAAGTTTTTTTTTAACGTCTGCAGCTGACTGAGTGATAAACTTATCCTTTAGGATTAGTTGGCCTTCAGTAGAGTCAGGTGACAGGGAGGTACGCTTCCTCAATGCCTCCCTTTGTCTCTCCAGAAAGGCAGTAGGATTTTCTTCCTTTCCCTGTGTTACAGTGGACATCACTGAATAATTCACAGGCTTCTTCCTAGTTTTCCTTTGTCCTTCTAGCACACAAGTTAGCAAATGTCTGCGGCACCAATCTCCATGTTCTGATTCTGCGTCCCAATGAGGGTCTACACTGGGAACTGCCTGCTGGCCTGGGGGAATCGTTCTCTTTCCTCTGTTGTCATCCTGTCATTGACCTGACAGAGATACCAGAGATCGCCATACTCTCGGGCTGCAGTTATGGCGGCACTTCTCTCATTTGGGGTTAGTGTCTGATCTAGCACTAACATTATATCTCTCCATGTCAGATCAAAGGATTGTCTTAACCCTTGTAAAACATCAGTATAGCCATCAGGGTTATCTGAGAATTTACCTAAGTCTATTTTAATTTGCTTTAAGTCTGAGAGAGAAAAAGGTACACGCACTCTGGCTGAGGCAAATTCTCCTCCTCTCACTGCTTGGAGGTGGCGTAATCAGGGAATATTGGCACTCGTTGGTTCACTGTTTACCCCTTTGTCTATCTCCTTTTGGACGTTTGGGTTAAAGGGGGGTCCTTATTAGTTGGGGAAGGAGTCGGGGGACACTGGGATAAGGAGGTAGACTCTGAGGGCTTCCTGTAGGGCATAAACCACACTTTTTACATAATTGCTAGTTGTCTCTTAATGAAAAGAAAGTTCGCACATATGGCACTTCACTCCATTTGCCCTCCTTTCTACAGAAGAGGTCTAGCTGTAAGATGGTGTTATAATTTATACTTCCCTCAGGAGGCCAGGTTTCTCCCCCTTGAAGCGGATATCGTGGCCAGGCAGTACTGCAGAAGAATATAGTTCTTTCTTAGCGTCTGAGGGTCAAATTGGTCCCAATTCTCCAGAATGCAACTTAGGGGCGTTTTTGCCTTGTGGAGGGGGCACATTTCCCATCTGAAAAAAGAACATAGGGATGCCAGCACCCCTGGTCATTTTCCGATGAGCATTAGTCCTAGAGCGTCCTCTATAGTTCTAATGCTTATTCCTTTCCAGGGTGCATCACCACCCACGGACCTCCGCTTATCGGATTAGTTACACTCACTGATGTAGCAGTCCTGTACCCCTTTTCCCGCCTTTCTTGACCACAAAGAAAGGGGTCCGGGCTGCTGCATTCTAGTGGTCCTTTACCAACATGCCCAATATTGCCTTTGTGCTCAGAAGTCAGTTCCTTTCCAGGGTGCGTAACCACCCATGGAACTCTGCTTATCAGATTAGTTATGCTCTCCAATGCAGCAGTCCTGCACCCCTTTTCCCACCTTTCTTGACCACAAAGAAAGTGGGCGGGGCTGCTGGATTCCAGCGGTCCTTTACCAGTGTGCCCAACATTGCCTTTGTGCTCAGGGGTGAGTCCTAGAGCTGGGCTGGGTTCCCGAGTATTTCATAACAACCCAGCTGCCCCATCAAGATGCATTCCCGTAAACAACAGTTCTTAGGCAAATTTGTTTCAGAGAGGGTGTAGCTAAGCTTTTGGGTCAGGGTTGAGGTAGTCTTTTGATTCTGTAAGTACTTGAAGGCTTGGCTGAGTGCAAACAGCTCCCGCGTTTGAGCAGACCAATTATTAGGCAATTTTTCTAACTCTGCTTCCACAGGAGTCTCCCTATCAATTACTGAACACCCATTGTGGTTTTTTCCTCAATCACCTGGGAGGAACCGTCTATCCTCCTGTCCTGAAGGGAGTTCCTCCTAAGTCTGGTCGGACCTTTGTATGGTAATTAAGATTTAAATCCCCTGTTAGGAAATCTGCTGGGTTAAGGGAATTGTCAGTGGTTGGAGTTACATTACCCTTTTCTAACAGAATAGCCCCATACTTTAAGATTTTTGAGTTAGTAAGCTACCTTTTTGCTTTTTTGACTTAGAATAATTCTGAGGTATGCTCAGAATTATAATTCTGAGGTATGCTCACAATGAGGTTTCCTCTAAAAGTTACTTCTCCACTTTTAGCAAAGCAGTTGCCGCTACCGACTGAATACATTTGGCCCATCCGCGGGTTACTGGATTAAGGATTTTTGATAGGAAAGCTACAGGTTGTCAGTGGTCTCGGTGTTCTCAGGCTACCACCTTGTTTACACTGACAACAGCGTAGTATTGGAGTGTTACAGGGTCAGGGAGAAGACCTTCAATTATCAATTATAGGTTTTAAATTTACCCTGACTTTTAAAGGAATAGGGCACACTGTTTTTTCTTTACTACTTCTTTCTCTCTTTGACTCCCTCTTTGTCTCTCTCTCTCTCTCTCTCTCTCTCTGTCTCTCTGTCTCTCTCTCCCCCTCTCCCCGTCTCTCTCTCTTAGCCATTACAAACTTGGGGCCCTGGCAAGGGTGGGGAACGGGTCCCACATAACTGCTCATGTCAAGAGCTGTATACCTAAATCGGGAGGGACACCAGGGATAAGACTCCCTGGGTTATAGCCTAGGTGCCTAAGGACGTAGTATAGAGCTTCCTTAGATCCCTTTGGAGATACAACTTGCTAGAGGAAATGAAAGTGAATCATTAGTACCTAGGAGGCAGGGATCAGAGGAAGTAGATTCAGAGGTAAGGAGAATTTGGGGGCTATACTTTCAAGAAAGTCATGGTCGGGACCCAGGAGGTATGGGTCAGAAGGAAAGGTAGGGGGGCACGCATGGGCAACTGTTGAGTAGAAACTTCTGACTGTGCCATGATCTCAACCAGCTACTGCTGGGAGTTCGGGACGACAGCTTTCTGCCTCTAGTTGGCCCTCAGCTTCGCCAAGAAAATTGAAAGTGGAAGCTGGCTCCAGGCAGACCAATGTCCGCAACCCAGAAGGGTTGGGGGTTGTTAGGAAGCCCTTCCCCAGATAGCCTCACGCCTGAGTCTTAAGTCCGGCAGCCATGCTAATCGTTTTTAACTGGCTGACAGGTGCCCAGTATTTTCCTCCAATTCTAAGGAAGCATAGGACAGAATAGCAAGCAAAAGTGGTCCAACATTACTCACAGCTTTGGAGATCCCTTCGTGGTTGCCAAAATGTTACCGGGGGTCCTTGCTCCCAGAGCTCCCAAGATGGTGGCAGGCCACTTCCAAAATGGCGGTGGGCCACTTCCAAGATGGTGGCAAGCCTCGTGTTCTCTGACCTGGGGTTCTTGGCCTCACGAATTCCAAGGAATGGAATCTTGGGTCATGCGGTGAGTGTTATAGCTTTATTAGAAGCCATGGGTCACGGAAGAGAACCGTGGAACCCAGTGACTAGTGTTCAGCTCGATTAGGATGAACTCAGGCACTTAGCCATGCAGGAACAATGGCAAACCTTTAGCCTGATCAG
The DNA here is from genome assembly GCF_008728515.1 of Papio anubis. NCBI lineage: Eukaryota > Metazoa > Chordata > Mammalia > Primates > Cercopithecidae > Papio > Papio anubis. The sequence continues at coordinate 6,240,844 of NC_044988.1, read as the reverse complement.
GAGTGGCAATGGACGCCTTGCTGAATCAGGAGCATGGCAGACACCCCACCAGATCCAGAGGGATGGAAGTCAGTGGCGGGTCTGCAACGGTGACAAACAGCAATGGTGGACAGCGAGCGAAAGCTCAGCTCAAGCCATAACAAACACCGACCAGAAGAGTGCACTTGTAAGATTTAATAGAGTGAAATAGAGTGAAAACAGAGCTCCCATACAAAAGGAGGGGACCCAAAGAGGGTAGCCTGTAGTTATGGTTTTAACTTAATCAGCTTTGCTCTCAAACACCTCCTTTGTGCTGCTATTGGCAAGTATATGATGCATATGTTGTATTTCTATATGGTCCAGTCCCAATAATACATCATATAAATATTATTTACATCGTTATTTAAATCAGTTAAGAGATGAAAGGACAAAAATATGCATCTATGCTACTTTTTATAATTACATAATTATCTTTACTAGTGTTCTTTGTTTGCTCACGTGGGCTTGAATGACAGTCCTGAGGCACTTGCTTTCAATCTGAAAAATTTCCTTCAGAATTTCTTGTAAAGTACAATCTGCTAGCAAAAATTCTTTTTGTTTATCTCGGAGAGTCTTCACTTTTCCCTGATTTTTGAAAGATACATTTCTGAATATAAGATTCTCATTTGACAGGTTTTTTTTTTTCCTTTAAGAACTTTGACTATGTTATCCCACTGTCTTCTGACCTCTATTGCTTCTGCTGAAAAGTAAGCTGTTAGTCTTACTGGGGTTTCCTTCTAAGTGAACTGTTATTTTTCTCTCACTGCTTTCCAGATTTTCTTCTTGCCTTTGACTTTCAGCACTTTTACTATGATGTGTCTGTGGAACTGTTTGTGGATTTAACCTGTTGGAGTTCATTGTGTTTCCTGGATGTGTAGGTTATTGTTTTTCAGTAAATATGGAAAGTCTTCAGGGGTTATTTCCCTAAATATATGTTCTGTTCTCTCTCTCTCTTTTCACCTTCTGGTAGTCTTATTATGCCTATGTTGCCACATTTACTGGTGTCCCACAATTTTCTTAGGTTCTCTTCATTTTTCTTTATTCTTTGTACTTTTGGCTTGCATAATTTTTATCAATCCATCTTCAAGCTTGCTTATTCTTTCTTATGCTGGCTCAAATCTACTACTGAACCTGTCCAGTGAGTTTTTATTTTGGTTATTGTACTTTTCAGTTCCAAAATTTTTATTTTTTTTTATAGTACCTATATCTTTACTGATATTTTCTATTTAATGCAAAATTGTCATCATACCTTCCTTTACTCCTTTAATTATGGTTTCATTTAGTTTTGTAAATACGTTTATACTGTCTACCTTGAAGTCTTTGTCTGATAAATACAATATCTGATCATTGTCATGGGTAATTTCTGCTGCATGCTTTTTTTCAATGTATGAGTCACACAGTCTTGGCTTTGAACACCTCGTAATTTTATATTGGAAATGGGACATTTTGGATAATATATTGTAGCAACTTTGAATACTAGTGCCGTCCCCCCACCCCAGGCTTATTCTAACTTCCTGGTTTATTTGTTTAGTGATTGACTGTATTATTTTAATGAAGTCTATGCCACCACCCGCTTTCCACACACACACACACCCACTTCTGATGTTGCTCCTCAGGAAGGTTCAGCTTTAGCTTTACAAACCTGGGATGGCAGTGGTTTTGGTAGAGTTCTCTTCCCCCTGACCACACCCAACTGTTAAACCCCACTAATTTCCAGTTGATGAATCCATTATTAACAATCCCCTTAGGCATAAATTGCTCTGCAAACGAACCCAATCGAATTCTGTCTCCTTTGAAGAAACAGTTTCTGAAGTCACTGTTTGATATGTGTTCTGACACTATGAGGGCCCTTCCCAGATGTCTTCTTCCCCAGTTCTCTCCTGCAAACTAGAAGGCCTACAGTTTAGCCCGGATCTTGACCTGCCTCCCAATCATCTTTCACCACAGTTTTCACTGTTGTTGAGAGTACCCTTGAGCTTCAACTTCTTTATCCTCTTTTGCAAATGAGGTAAGTTCCTTTAGGAAGATATTAGGAACTATCTGTTTTATGGCTTGCTTTTGCCTTCCAGCCAGAGCTTTGACTCTGGGGGATAGGACAATGGCTAGCTTCTCTCCCAGTGACATTTTCATTTCAGGATCTGAATGCCCAGTGGAGGCAGAGCAGAAGTCTGGGGTCCTCTTGGACCTTACATCTCCTGATGTGGAACAACTTCCAATCAGCTGGAGCAAGGGTGATTACAGCCCACCCTTCTCAGCAGGCCATGCCAAAATAGAGTCTCCACTCCACAAGTAGGAGCTGGGTGAAAGAATGGAGCCCCCATTACCTAATGGCATTTGCTCAGAACTTGGAAAGGGGTAACAGGAGAAGATTGCAAGGGGACAAGAGGAAAACTTTGGATGATTATGTCAATTGTGGTGATGGTTTAATAGATGTAAACTAAAACTTAACAAAAATCCTATGTATCAATAAAACGGCCAAAATTGGAAAGCATAACTTAGGGGGAGATATTTCTAATATAATAAAGAGTTAGTACAAGCAAAGTTCATACCAAAGGAAGGGAGAAACAAGATACTAAAATAGGAATAAATTCAGTCATGAACTCAGGTATCTTCCATCTATATCTCTAGATAGAAATCTTGGTTGCAGAGAAGGTAGAATAATGGCAGGATGCCTGGCAGAGAGCTTAGCATTCACTATGTACTTTGTTAATGTTTATTGAGTAAATGTTTGTTGAGTATGTTGCCCTTGGGAAGTTACTTTCACACCCATCACTCCCCTAAGGTCAGTTTCCCTCTAACACCACCATGATAAACAGCCTTTGATCACAACAGGAAGTCATATTGCATTAGACTCAAGAGTCATTCAGCACATCTTCCTTACATTGCCTTCGTCATAATAACGAAGAATGCTGACCCATTACACAGACGCAATGATAGCAATCACATTTAGATCCTTATCTTTTTTTTTATATCTGACCATCTCAAAATGGAGGTGATAGGTTCCAAACACCTTCCATGTATTTCCAGTTTTAAGAAGCTCTAAGAAGTAGATAATAATTTTTAAAGAAATTACATTAGTTAATAATTGTTCATGACTTGGCTCCTACGGAGCCTTTCAATTCTCCATGCATCTTTGTTCATGGCTGGTCTCCATGTTGTCCTAGCCATGCCTCATTATAGTAATAGCCGTCATTTCACATCATCTGATGAACACCATGCACATCATACACACTTCACATCCATCAGCAAGAATCCTCACATTCCACCCTCAAAGGCATTAGTTATTTCTCATTTTACAGATGTGAAAATTGATGGTCAGAGAAATTAAATAACTTGCCCAAACTCTCTCAACAAGTAAAAAGTTTCTGTCTGACCCTCCAAATGTATACCATCGGGCTCTCTCTCTGTCCATCGGGCTCTCTCTCTGTCTGATGCTCAGATTTTTGTCTCTGCCTTTTCCCTCCTGTCATTTCCTCAGTTTGGATCTTCCTTTCTCTCTTTCCTTTAAGGTCCTGCCTTCAGCACAAACCCTTCTCCAACAGTCCAGGCCCCAGGCTCCTCCAAGTACAACTTGCCAATTCCTTGTCTGGGAAGGGAAAAGGAGGGAGAGAGAGAAAGTGGTAGAGGGAGATAGAAATCGGGATCAGAAGTAAAGCCATTAGATGCCAGGCGTATTGGCTCACACCTACAATCCCAGCACTTTGGGGGGTTGAGGTGGACAGAAAATCACCTGAGATCAGAAGTTCGAGACCAACCTGGGCAATTTGGAAAACCCTGTCTCTACTAAAAATACAAAAATTAGCCGGTCATGGTGGTACATACCCATATTCCCAGCTACTAGGGAGGCTGAGGCAGGAAAATCACTTCAACCCAGAAAGTGGAGGTTGCAATGAGCTGAGATGGCGCCATTGCACTCCAGCCTGAGTGACAGAGCGAGACTCCATATCCCAAAAAAAAAAAAGTAAAGCCATTAGGAAAGTCAGGAGGTGAGGAGTAGGAGATGAAGAGCCAACTTCAAGAAAAGGAGATGAAATTCTCTCTCCTGTGCCCTTCAGAATGCTGTAGCCTGATGTCACTTTTGAGAGCAGGTAAGGAAGATGGACAAGCAGAGGAAGGAAAGGTGTTGGGTGGAAGATTCTCCTTCACCCAGAAATGGCATCAGCACTCACCAGGACCAGAATCCAGGCTTTGTAGGGCAGGAATGGAGGGTGCCAGCCAATTTCCTTAGCCTCTGCTTCACACAGCTGTGGAATTACTGATTTCTTTGTCCATTTTGTTAATTGAACTAAAAATAATTTGCCATCATCCATCATGCTTTCAAGAGACGATCTTTAGCTATGAGCCTCTGATTTGGAGTAGCAGAGGAAATGCACACTCTGTTAATCAAATTTCAAAAAACGGAATCCAGTGGGACCTTTGGACCAGCAAAGGGGGTTAAAGCATTTATGCCCTGTGGCTGCACTTAGCTGGTGAACCACCTGAGGAAAAGAACTGCTTTGAAAATCTTTATTTCCTGAATCTGCAGAAGAGGCCAGGAGAACTTTCTAAGGATGAGGGTGATGTTCTATTTTTTTTTTTTGAGATGGAGTCTTGCTCTGTCGCCCAGGCTGGAGTGCAGTGGCACAATCTTGGCTCACTGCAAGCTCCGCCTCCCGGGTTCACGCCATTCTCCTATCTCAGCCTCCTGAATAGCTGGGACTACAGGCGCCCGCCACCACGCCTGGCTGTTATTATTATTATTTTTTTTTTCGTAGAGACGGGGTTTCACTGTGTTAGCCAGGAAAGTCTCGATCTCCTGACCTGGTGATCCGCCCACCTCCGCCTCCCAAAATGCTGGGAGATGTTCTATATCTTGATAGAGGTGGTGTTTACACAGATATTTAGCTGTCAAGTCATCAGATTGTACACTTAAGATCTGTACATTTTACTGCAGGTAAATTTTACCTTAATATGGCTGATGGAAAGAAGAAGGGAAAGAAGGAAGGGGGGGAGGGAGGGAGGGAGGGAAGAAGGGGAGGGGAGGGAGGGAAGGAAGGAGAGAAGGAGGGAAGGAGAGAAAAGAAAGGAACAGAAAGGAAGAGGAAGGGAAGGGAGAGGGGAAGAGAGGGGATGAGGAAAGGGGAGGGGAGGGAAAAAGAATCCTCCCACTTCTGTAAACATAGGCCTGCTGTATTAGAAATTCTGGTTCCCACTGGGCAGTGCTTCTGTCCAGGAGCCAAGTAAGGATTCTGCCACACTGGCTGCTGCAAATGCCACCTGGACACTTTGGGCTGCTCTTACCTGTGGGCCAGCGTGTGTGAAAAGACTAACTGCATGGTGGACTAAGTGACCCTGACTGTCGTCATGAGAAGATGGTGCTGCCACAGGTGTGGATAGGAGGAGAAGATCCGGAATGCGGGGAGTCAGTGGACCTCTCTTGAGGCTTCTCTGCTCAGTGTTGGTGGCAAACAAGAAATTGCAGCCAGTCGGAGCTTCAATGAGAGTGGATAGAAAGGGGTTGCTGTGCTGGGTGGTGAAAAGCTAAGATGACCATCTGAAGGTCAGTCAAAGGCTTCTCATTGAGGAGCTTCCAGGTTTCCTGAAGAGATGTAGCTTGAGAGTCACTTCCTTTCCAAAGAGCAAAGTACGGAACAAGTGACCTATTGTAGAACTAGTCTGAGGGTTTCACCTACATTTGCCATTATCCTGGCACTCCCTCTCCACCTCAGGGCTGCGCCACCTTTTTGTGTCTGTCTGATACAGGCTAATTGCTCTCTGTGTTACATACGCGGAACAGGTTACTGTAACAGGTAGAGACTGCTATGGACATTTCATTAAGGTTGATTCATTCATTTCAACTGGCCAGGAGCATCAGACCGTATCCCAGAACACTCAGGCATTCTCAAGTGCTAACAAATAATCCCTGTAAATCACTCACTTCCACAAGAGCTTAGAATAAAAATAGAGGTAGAGGAATCTTTCCCCAACTTTTTCCTGATGTTCTTTTCTATTCTAGTGTGATCCTGCTCTGTGTTTTCCAATCTCACCATTCTTGTTCATTGCTGGTTCACTCAGTCCTTTTAAGTCAACAGTTGTAATTGTGCTTACATTCTATTAGAATGGCATCTGATGGCTGGGCTTATCTAAGGCTGAAGTCCCTCAAGGACTTCCCCAATCTCTCTCACACATCAGTAAGAGCCACAGGACTGGCTTTATTATGTGAATTTATTTTGCCTTCTCTTGAAGAATGTCATCCAGTGCTTTTTAAAAATTGTATCTTTCAAATGCCGTTTGAAATGGTTATAAGGCATAGAACAATATAAGCTATGGCATTTGCTAATAAGCATTAGCATGCAGCCGTATGCTCCCAAAATACAATGCACTTTCTACAAAGAAGTCAGAGACAGAGTTTATCAAGGATAGATACCATACTTCTTTATTCCCTAATAGCTATAGGTATATCCTTAGGGTTCTATTCTATTTTTATGTTTAAACTCTTAAATATGCAGTCTATTTCATCCCATAAACATATTAAAGACTAAATTTACCACAGGCTGTCAGGCTAGAAAAAGGCAGGCAGGCACATTAGAAAAAATATTACCCAAATGAAAACTCTGGGCAACAGAATAATAAAGCATGCAGTAAAGCAACACTCTTTAATGTTACTTGATCATTTGGTCACTAATTCCAGAGGATATTTGGTAAAATACACCAATAGATAATCCGTCAAAACCATCACTAAGTCTCCTGGGCCCATGTTCAAAGTTCCAAAGTCGTCGGTTTTTAAACGCAAGTGTTCAAATCCATATATTATATAATATTGGCTATTTTACTTATTTTTATTTAATGTTACCTAACATCATTATTATTTACTTTTTACTATTATTTACTACTTGGTTTATTTATTTATTTACTTATTAGTTTATTTTTCATTTGGTTTACTTAATATATTTATTTTACTATTTACATACGCACTATTATTTTTACTAATATTGGCTTCATTTACTTACTTAATATTTATTTAATATATTTAATACTTTTTAAACATTACTATTTATTACTTACTATTTACTATTTAATTAATTTTTCATTACTTACTTACTATTTTACTATTCATTTACTATTACTATTTCATTATCATTTATTTTCATTTCATTTATTTACTATTTATTTTCTTACTTACTTATTTATTATTACTATTTACTTATTACATTGTTTACTTTTCATTTACAGCCATTTACTTATATTATTGTTTACATTTATCATTTATTTCATTTACTATCATTTATTTCATTTATTTACTAATATTTACTTATCATTTTTACTAATATTTCATTTTTATTTATTTTATTTTTAGTTTTTATTACTTTTTGTTTTCATTTATTTTCATTTACTATTACTTATTTCATTACTTCATTTTATATTTATTTTAATATTTACTTGTTTACTTACTTTTTATTTTTCATTATTTATTTACTTTTTAATATTTATTACTTAATTTTACTATTTTACTTTTTACTATTTACTTTTTACTTTCATTTCATTTTCATTTAATATCAATAGCTTTTCTTTTCATTTCATATTTATTTCATTTACTACTTTTTCATTTACTTACTTCATTTACATTATCATTTTTACTTAATACTACTTTTTACTATTACTTACTACTATTACTTGCTATTAATATTTTTCATTTCATTACACATATTTTATTTCATTATTTTTACTTTATTTCATTTTACTTCATTTGTCATTTCATTTCATTACTAATTTCATTTTTACTATTACTTACTTCATTACTATTATTTTACTTTTCGTCATTTTACTAATACTACTATTTTACTAGTTACTTCATTTCACTTACTATCATTTACTCATTTCATTTCATATCCATTTACTTACTAATACTTCATTTTTCCATTATGGCTTACATATGGCTTTGATTATTACATTATTACATGGTTTATTATTATTTACATATGGTATATATATATATTAATGCATGGCTTATTAAGTATTATATTATTATTGGCTAATATGCTTACATTTATTATGCTGTTATTTTATTTTACATGTATTACATATTACATATATGTTTGGTTTAAGTATATACATTTAATTTGGTTGGTTGCCTGCTTATTTACATGCATATTACGCATATTTTATTGCTTACGGCTTACAGCTTACATATTATTTACTATTACATGCTTGCTTATTTACATGCTTATTATTATATTATTACATATTATTACATGGCTTAAACCCCTCCCCGTGACTCTCCTGTGTCCCCCACCTAACGTAATGCCATTTTCCTGAGCTGCTAATCACAAATGCAACAACCTAAACCAAAAGTTTCAAAACATGATTTTTA